>NC_059130.1:38423298-38790798 GCF_020740605.2 Lemur catta | reverse complement strand
CCCAGATCTTACTGCCCCCGTGTCCTGAGTGGATAGCACAGGCCAGACAACATAGCAGATTGAACAATGTTAGTTGAATGAAGGGAACTCATGCCTCTGGGAGCAATATGAATCTACTTTAGGGGGGAGGATTTCTCGGTGATACATCTCCATACCAGGTTATACCAATCCTTTAGCAACCAAATGTGTAGCCAGCACATTTTGCTGCATTAAACACAATTTTGGTTCAGAAATCCATTTAGATTTTCAGGTTGTTAAAATTCTCAAGTTATTAAAATGGGATCAAGAAATAAAGAAGACAGTGATTTAGAAAATAAAAGTCTATAGTATCTTCAGGTATTTATTGAAGGTTTACAATAGCCAAGACCTTTACTTATGTGTATTCCAATCCTTGTACCACCACTGCAAGATGGATATGAACATCCCTGATTTACAAATGAGGAGATTCAGAGAAAGGCCAGGTTACCCACTCAAGGTTGCATAGCCACTGTGGGCTGGAGTCAAGATTTAGAAGTACTTTTGTCTGCTGTTGCTATTTGCTACCAATGCTCATGACTTGGTACTGTATAACAAATTTAAGGTCCAGGAGGCAGCATTGTGGGGATAGCAAATCTGGGGTGACTATCTCTAGTAGAGGGCACTGCTCTAGTTGGCCACAGATGCCAAATAAGAGGGAGTCCTCATAGGTGTGCAGGGAATCTGTCATTTCTGGAGTTGAGAAAACAGAAGCCAAGGGGCTATTCAAAGGGCTGTGTTGTGTTTGATGGGAGGCAGGGAGTGTTTGCTAAGAGAAGAATGACCAGGAAAATGTTGGTGAGCAGACCAAAACTTAGATAGGGGGGCTTGGGCTTCCTCTCCCACCCTTCACTGATGCCAATCTGATCTTATTTTAATGGGAAAGAGTGGCCCAGGCCCCAGGCCCTGGTTGTGACAGTCCTTGCTGAGCAACAGGGATGGCTGGGAAGGTGTTTTCTGACATAGTTACCATTTCCATAACACAGCAGTCATATGCAGCCAGAGAAGGTGGATGCCTCCCATCACCTGCAGCACAGGGGCTAAAACCTGCTTCCCACCAACCTCCTAAAGCCAAGGAACTCTAACTCCTGGGTGTGCTTAAGAGCCTACATCAACAAGTAGGATGTTATATACATCAGGAAGATCTGTGCTCCGGGCTCCTAGAGCAGGACTATTTCTGTCTCCTGGTATCTTCACAGAGAGAATTTAGAGATTTTATTTCATTATCCTTCACAGCATCTCAAAAATTCAGTAACTCAAAGACTGGATAGTAATATGGGTATTTTTAGTTATAGTTTTACCTAGTTTTGGCTTCAACAAAAGTCTTGAGTAATTCAAGACAGATACCTGTCTTTTCCCTCTTTAACATGCATGGTGTTCAGAAATAGGTAAAATGTAGATGAAAAGATGACAAGAAGTCCATCTACATGGCCTCATCATGAAAAAAGGAAACTCAGTTATTAGAAAGGAACTGAGAGCTCACAGGCAGCAGGATAAATGAATAGGGCTGGGACTGAGGCTCTCAACTCCAGGGATATCGTTAAGAACAGGCACCAGGGCATCATATGAAGTTGGATTCCACTACACTAGCTGTGTGGCCTTGGACAAGTTATTTAAACTCTCTGGGTGTTAGTTTCCCTGTCTGTTCAATGGCAGTTAATAATATACACCTTCCACGATTATTGTGAGAATAAAAGTGATATTCAATGTAAAACTTTTCGTTAGAACAATGTCTATAGTAATCTCACGTTTATTCATTCATTCAGTAAAACTTTTTTTCAAGTGCTTACTATGTGCCTGATATTTTTCTAGGCACTTGGGCTACATCAATGAGAGAATCTGACAAAAATCCTCTTCTTTACAGCACTTACAGTCTAGTTAGTGGTGGGAGACAGCCAGGGAAGCAATAAACATAATAAATAAGTAAAATATAGTGTGTTAGAAAGTAGGGGGAAATAAAACAGGAGAAGGAAGTCTGGGAGGGCCAAGTGGGGGCGCAGTGGTTATGGCAGGTGTGGTTGGAAAGTGGATACCCCACATGCAGAGGGGAGGGGCTGAGCCGCGGGCAGCCTGGGAAGGGCAGGCAGGAGAGGACACGCAGGCACCGAGAGGCCCCCAGGCTCAGTGCGCAGCACATAGGCCAGACGGTCGGCAATAAGGCGGGTGAGGTGGTGAGTAGGACAATGGTAGATATTATTTTTTTATTATTACCAGTTTTTACTAAAGCATGCTTTCCCCCAATTCTGAGAGAGAGACAGAGAGAGAGGCAGACAGAAAGACTAAGACTAAGAGAGAGATTGAAACACCCAAGTCCAAGGAACTGGGGAATACAGTCTGATTAAACGGGAAGAGTGACTCCAGGGCAAAAGTGACCTCTAACCACCAAAAGCCAATCATCATCATTAGATTTAACCATCATTCACACCTAATGGGTGGGGTGCACGCTGTCTGGGGGCTGGGTCAGGCAGTGCAAAGGCGATTTACGTAACCAAAGCATTTGTACCTCCATAATATTCTGAAAAAATATATATCATTAGATTTAAACTCAAACCCAAGTTCCCAAAGGTGGATAATTCCTCTATCTCTGAAATTATAAACCTCGATATCACATCCTACAAACACAGCCTCCTTTCCCAGCTCTGTGCTTCTTACTGCTGCTGTTCAACCTGTTCTCCGATGATGGACAAGCGAGTCCTTCGGCTTCTGCATTCACCGCAGGCGTCAGACCTGAATTTGCCTCCTTCCCTACCTGCCCTAACCCATATGTGCTCCCACCTAGCTTGTCCTCTCCTGTGACTTTCCTCTGCCCACCCAGGCTTGTGGCAAGCTGGCTCGTGTTCCCGGGGCATTCTGCCCATCCCTCTAACAGCGCCGTTCACAACCTACGGTCAGACTGACCCGACTCTTCTTCTTGCACTTCACATCCAAGCCATGGCAAATCCTTTTGTGCTACTGTCAAAATAATTGAGAATTGGCCACTTCTCATCACCTCTGCCACCACCATGCAGGTCTAGAGCAACGTCATCTCTCCTCTGCATTGCCACGGCCTTCTACCTGCCCCCCCACTCCCACCTTAGACCCTCCATTTGACATCTGCTCTCAACACGGCAGGCAGAATGGTCTGCAGAACGTTAAGTCCCCCCATGTCCCTCCCCTGGTCACGGTCCTCCAGGGCTTCCCATCCCAACCCCAGGTGAGTCCACTGCCCTGACAACCAGCCTTGGGATCGTCCCCGTGGAGCTGCTCTGCTGCTCCTCTGCCTCCGGCCCTCCCTCCCTCATCTTCCTCAAACACGCCAAGAATCTCTATGCTGCTGCTACTCTGTCTGCAAGCATCTACCCCCAGATGTCTGTGTGGCTTCTCCTTTCATCTTCTTCCCCAAACACTCTGGTTAAAGTTGCACCTTCTGCACCTCCCATCCCATATCACTGTTTATTTATTTCCATAACATATATCACCATCTGAAATATGGTATGTTTTACTATTTTTATTGTTGGTGTCTCCATGAGGCGGGGGTTTGCTCCTAATGCATAGGAGAGGTATGCAGTAATGGCTTAATATTTGTTGGAGAAATTAATAAATTCATGAAATCTGATTGTAACCTTCTTGAAAACAGATTTTTAGTCTAATTAGTTTTGTTTCTGTTAGAGTCTGAGTTTTGTGCTGAAAAATCATTAATCTGCCATTCTGCTTCTATAAAACCTGCTTGGTCCTGCTTGCTATCCCCAACACAGAAATCCCTAAGTGACTACAGCACCCATGTTCTGCGTAAAATGATTACAGCCCCCATGTTTTGCGTGAAGCGATTACAATCCCCACATTTTGTGTAAACAAAATATGGCCCTGAGCCCAAATTGCCCAGATCCTGTTACACCAAAGATAAGAAAATGATATAATGCTTACTCAAGTCTTTTTGTACACTTGATTGCTCTATCTTAATAATTTTCTACCCACAAACTTACAATATAAAAAGTTTCTGTTTCAAAGGCTGACTGCTGCTCTCTGTGCCGCCTTTGGCGGTGCAGAGGGTAGTCGCTGGCCAGCTAATAAAGACTCCTGATTTGGCTCAATTTGGTCTTTAGGTGGTCATTTCTTGCATCTCAGACCATAACAGTTTCTTCAGCATATGTAACAGCAGGGCTGGATAAAAGCCTGTGGAAGGAGCACACAAAGGAGTGGAAGCATATTTACGTCTGGCGTCAGGGAGGGAGGGTGGATGCTGGGGGAGGGTGCGTGGGAACCAGCCTTCCCTTAAGGAAGCTTCATGAAGAACCCTCAGCAAGCCACACCCCAACCTGGGGCCCCCCCAGCCAGGCTGATCATGTCACTGACATGAGCTTACACCTGCTGGGGGAAGGCTGTTTTGTTTCAGCAAAACATTGGTAGAATCTTATTTCCACAGTGCTTTTAGTGTCACGATGTGGTAAAATTCTTCATCGAAACTATCTAGCTTCAGAAAAATGTTCATATAAAGGTCTGGCTTCCAGGTAGATAATTAGGAGCTGGAGCCATGCTCTGGGTCACTGAAACGATAATTCCCATTTGTTATTAGATTTACACTCAGACCTGAGCACATCATGATTATACTTATGATCACCATCTGGGCTTGAGAAAGGCAAAGCATATGGCTTTTTAGGAGAACTGCTAGAATGGTATTAATTTGCAAGGATACCCTCAATTAGTCTAACTTATTAATTTCCGGATTTAGCCCATGCAGGACACCTTCCTGGCTGAAGGCTAACAGGACCTGGGGTGTTACTGCATTCTCTCTGCACTAATTTGGCTCTTGGGCTCCCAAGATAGTCTTTGGGGATGTCAGAAATTCTCCCCTGGCACCAGCAGGCAGAGCACATCTTGATATACTCTGTGTGGGACTACAGTGACCCAGACAAGCCTAACAGAGAAAATTGAGCAGTGGTCTGTCTCCGGCAAACTTCCCTACCTTGGCTACTCTTGTTTCTAGAGCTGCTTTCTACACATCCACCCCTGCAGGTAGCATCATGCTGCATCCCTTCCACCTGCTAATCCACCTCCCTGATTAGTAACAGCAAGGTGGCTGCTGCTACCTGCAAGGACACCAGCAAACTCTCCAACACAGACATAATGGACACACCTTCCCATCACCTGCTCCTCTCTGGCTAGAGTAAGAAATCAGCAGATGAGGAAATAAGGGTCTTCTCCAGTCAGTCTCTCATCCGGGAGTTTTCAACCCCAGACTCTGCTTGCATCAGCTAGAAATTGCGGAGCACTTCAAAAGTTGTTCAGTTCGTACCCTATAAGCTATAAGCCAGTGGGACTCACTCCAGAGTGAAGCACATATGTCCCCCATAAAGGTCTCCATTCTGTTGTAATGTCCCAGCAGACACTAACAGTCTTACAAGGGAGGATTGTTTGTATCTAACCTGAACACTCTTTTAAAATGTGAGCCTTTTCTTCTTCATCAGTATTCAGGGACAAAGGAAATGCTTTCAGTCTTTTGCAGAATAACCCTCAAAATATCTGATGGTAACATTGTGGACAGAATGGGAATGGGGTCATATAAAGAGTGTGAGTGCTGGCTCTGTGACATGCTTGGTGACCTTGGTCATCTTCCTTATTGTACTCTGAGTCTCAGTTTCTGCATCTGTAAAATGGGTGGGATGTGCTATTCATTTGGAAAATACTTACTGAGTTCCTATTAGAGGGCAAGATCTATGCTTGGTTATTGATAATAATAGTAGTTAACATTTACTAAGCACTTACTATGTGCCAGGCACTGTTTTTGTCTTTTTTTGCTATTTTAAATTGATTAACTCATTTAAATCTCACTAGAACCTTATTAGCTAGAGTACCCCTCCCTTTAACAGATGAATAAACTGAGGCAAGGGTGAAGTAACCTGCTCAAGATCAAGCAATTCGATGGTGAAGCAGGAATTTGAATGTGGGCTGCTGACTCCAGAGGCGAGGTTCTTCTGCAACTGGTCAGTCAGCTCTGCTGCCTTCCAGGTGTTGGGGGACGGAGTAGTGGCCAGAAAGAGACTGGGCCCCTGGTCTCACGGAGCTCACTGTCTAGTGAAGTAGGCAGACACAGAGCACATCATTACAATAACAAACTGAGATAAATGTTCTGAAGGAAGGAAACATGGTGCTGTGAGTACGCCTAACAATGGCTCCTGCCCCCTTCTGTCCTGAGGAACGGACACTTGATCTGAGATCTTTAGACTGCGAGGAGTTAATTAGTTGAAAGGAATAAGAGCATTCTAGGTGATGGGGCCAACATGTGCAAAGGCCCTGTGGTAGAAGTGGTAATGGTGTTGGAGGCACAAGGAAGGCAGTGAGGCTGGAATGCAGAGAACCAAACAAGGGAATTGGCAAGAAGGTTCTAGAGAAGTGGGCAGGGGTCACTCCATTTCCTAATGTGCCTTTTAAGTATTTTTGTCACAAGAGAAATGGCAATCTGTTAAAGTTTTAAGAAGGGTCCTTGATAAGGTCAGATGTCTGTGCTGAAACTATCCATGCCCTTAACATGCCATGTAGATTAAGTGTGAAAATCCTTTCAGAAGTTGTACAGTGTTACAAGATCAGTGGTAAAGTAGGTTCAGGTCACTCTTCCCCTGTGGCTTTGCATCATCATGGTGTCACCCCTTGATCATTCTGGGATTACATCCCTCCTGGTCAATCCAATACGGATTCAGGAGCCGCATATAAGGTGATTTGAGGGGTGTCAGCAAAGCAGCTTGGCCACAATATTTCTGTTAGTGAAACTGGCACGACCTAAACTTCCAGCATCCGTCAATGTCTCTGTGACTATACAAATGTTATCAGTTCAAGTCCACTACGTTAGTGGTTGATCAGATCACTTTAATTAGTGCTGGAGCCCTGCAGAAGTGGCGACCACGATGGAAAACTTTCAGTTGTGGACGAGATGTAAAAACCTTAGACAAGAGGACAATGCCCAGACCAGCCAAGGAACATCATGAGGAAGAGGTGAGCCCGCTGTGCAGTGGACGTCGGCTGAAGACAAACTCTTCCCCATTAGCAAGGTCCAATCCTGGCAGGGGGCGGGGGACTTGTACTGAAGAGGACAATTCTTTGCCAAAGAACTGGCCCATAATAACTCCAAAATACAGAAGTAAAGATTATGATGCATCTTTGCTAGGGAGGAAGTGATTTAGCAATTTATTCCAAATCTGCAGCCTTGCTATGTTTTAATTCAAAATAACTTCAGATACACAAAGACCAAGAGAATAAGTTACCCCATCAGTATGCTGAGGGCAGAGGTCACAGGTAGTTCACTACATACTAAGCACGGGCCACGTACGCTGGGGGTCTCCCCAGCTCCCTGACTTACGGACCATGTGGAATGATGGGATGTAATGAGTCTTCCGCCAGAGGGCGGAGGCTGGGAAGGACTTCTGGAAAGGCAATGCTTCTGTCCTCGGCTTTGAATCTGTCCCCTTCCCTACTGAACTGCAGGTGGTTCCATTTGACTCCCTCGGTCCCTCTTTTCTCACAGCAAGGGGGGCCCTGGGCACCCCTTTGTGGGCTCTGCTAATCTCGGTGTCTCTCACCTTGGGCCTTGACATCGTCCACCACAGGGCACGGTGTCTTCACGATCACATCGCTTGGCCTGGAGCGCCGCCCTGTGTTGTCCACTCCCCACAGCGTGAACCTGGCCGGGAGAGGGAAGGGCATGGTTATCAGACAGTGTGGCTGCAGGCCACCAAGCCGGGCAGAAAGCATGCAGCCTCGAGCCTCTCACTGCTTCCTGCGGGGCTGGGGTTGTAACTTGCTGTCTTGGGTGTATGGCACCACAGAAAGCACCAGGGCATAGGGCACTGGTTCTGCAAGGGGTCTGCAGACGAGCAGCACCAGCATCACCTGGGAACCTGTGAGCAGTGGCAATTCTCAGGCCCCACCCCAGACCTAATGAATCAGAAATTCTGGGGATGGGGACCAGAACTCTGTGTTGTACCAAGCCATCCAGGTGATGCTGAGGCCAGTTCAATTTTGGCAACCCCTGAGCTGAAGGAAAGAGCACATATCTTTGGAAACAGATGATCAGAACTTGGGTCTGAAGCCATGTGGAGTTACAGTTAACTCCTGGGAGCTTTATTTTCTCTTATCTGTAAGACAGAGATGAGAGGACAGTAAGACTACTTGTAAGTCTTTGTGAGGATGAAATGAGATAACAACACACAGGAAGACCTGGATCATAATATGATTCATGACACCACGTAAATCACGTTAGTTCCCTTCTGTTCTGTCCTGTGCTCAGTTGATACCTCTATGCAAAGGATAGAGGACAATTTCCTTCTTTAAAGTGAGATGCAAGGCAGCCCTAGCAGAGGGTCTCTTGGCTTGCCTGTGGCCAGACACTTCATCTCTTACATGCAGCTCATGTGCCCCCCTGAGACACTACCCACTGCAGACCAGGAATCCAGAGTGGAAACATTGTGATCCCCAAACAGTGTGAAGACAAGATTCTAAGAGCCCTCCCAGGAAGAGTATGGAAATCTGGCTCTCAGAGGCGGAAGGTAAAACTCTGCCCCTTAGGTTATGGAGCTTCATGGAGAGGAATAGAGGCACTCTGGGTGCTGCTCTTCAGGGGGAATCTGAGCATAACCGTGGCAATCAGCTCTGGTGTCTGTGTGTCCAGGGCTCTGATAAGCAGCCCCGTCAGCCTAAAGGAAATCATTAAGGCTGCCTTTCCTGTCACTTTTCTTCCTCCTGTGCTGCCACAGGAGGCTGCATTTATTGGCAAATATGGATTTTCTTTCCTCTTGGTAGAGTCACAGGGAGGAAGAGAGGTGAAAGGGAGGGAGATGCCCCAAGACAGAGTGGCCCAGGTAAATGTCAGCTGGGCTTGAAACAGGTGAACTGGTGAAATAGAAAAGAAATAGAAATTGCCTAATGATTCTGCCAAGAAATGTGTGTTTCTCTCAACAGAGAAGAGACAACCTCGCTCCACCATTCCCTCCTTCACACTGACACCCGAAGAATGGTCAGTGTGAGAGCCTGGGCACCCCAATAGGCCATTTGTCCTCCTTCTTGCTTCCCTAAATCCTCAGGCTGGACTCATGGGGGCCTCACCCAGAGAGGCTCCATCCTGCCAGGAACCCTGAGGCCGTGGAGTGTGCTGAGCGGCCCAGGCTCAGGACGGCAGACCACACCACACCTGCTGCACTCCACAGGACTCCCCCTGCCTCCCTCCTGGCTGTGGGGCCAGGGCCAGGTGCTCAGCTTCCCCTTCTACCTGCACAAGGTGGTTCAATCCATTCCACCGGTCTCCCACCACGAGCCTGCTCCTGCGTTCTGACCAATGCTCTTGCCTGGTGCTAAACCCCACCCTGACCCTGCTCCGAAACCCAGGAACCTGCGCAGTGCTCTCCCCACCCTGCCTCTCCTCCAAGGTTTGAGCAGGCCCCCGGCACCCGGCCCCACACAGCTTCCCAGTAGCAACCTGCCCGAACCCCTAGCAATGGCAGCCATGGAAGCTTCCATCATCTGGCCCCATGTGGCTTATCAGCGTCTTGGTGCTGTTTTTAGAACTGTGATTGAGGCCACCAAACCCTGCATCTGATCAGCCCTGTGTAAAGCCAGCTCTGTTTCTGAGTCCAATCCCATAATCCATTCTCAGGTCAGGTGCCAACTTCCCCCTCTGCCCACCTGCCCTAAGCCACCTGAGCTGAGGTCCTCAGGGATGGGCCCAGGGGTCCCACAGGGCAGACTTCAGACTTGCACCTGGTGGTCTGATTCCCACAGGAGACAAACTTCCTCCTCACACCTGTGTCCCCTCCATTTAGTTGGAGGTGAGGAAGCCTGAAGACTTACAATATCATACAAATCTTGGTAGAACTGTCCTCTAGCGGCCTGGGTGTGTCCCCTTCTCCCGCTAGAGATTCCAAAAATAGGGCCCCATCACTCGGTCTTTCTGGAACAGTCTGCCCTGGGCCTGATTCCAGCAGTCAGTTCTCATCTGAGTCAGGAGATACGAAGCCTCATTCTCCCCCAGGCCAACACTCTAGGGCCAGCATGGTCCTGGCCCTGTGCCCTGGCCCCCACAGTTGGCTCCCCCTCTTCCTTCAGGGCCTGCCCCCAGGCTGTGCATGTGACTCCCCGCGTCTGAGCCCAGGCCTGCTTTCCACTGCCGAGACCCGGCCTGTCGGGTGCCCTGGCCCATGTGTGTCCCAGCTTGCTCTGGCTTTCCCTGTCGGCTCCCCAGAGCCTCGTGTGAGGCCTTGGAAAGCAGGTCAGGGCTGCAGTCTGGCTACCCACAGACAGGCTACCTGATGCCGCCTGCCAGTACTTTAAAGAGTCACCTGCCCTAGGCTGGGTTCCAGCCACCTTTTGTAGCCCACCATTATTTAATCCCGGGCCTTTAATTTCTAGCTGTTTCCCTAGACTATGGTGGGAAATGTCCTGCGTCTCAGGTACCAAACTGGTTGTCAGATGGACCTTCCTGTCAGTCAGTCTCCGACCCACCCCCAAGCCTGTCCCAGCTCTGCTTTGTGGCCTGTCTTGCTGTTAAGTTCCAGCTAAGCTGTTTGTCCCTGAGCTGGGACAAATGTGCCTATGCTCATTAATTCTCACATTCCCCTAATGGGGCAATTAGTGCAAAATTTAGGTTCCTAAGCTCTTACCATTTTTAATAGCATATTTTATTTTTATACAAAGCAGGTATTATGAAAGGACATGCTTCACACAACCTTCTGAACAGGGGTGGACGGGGCTTGGCCTAAGAGCCACTCCTCCACAGTGCGGCTCCCAGCCCTGAAAGAGCAGCTGGGCTATGCACCATGAAGGCCCCGAGAGCCTGGCACACAGTTTCACGTGGAAATGCCACGTGCGGTCACTTGGGGAAGGCCTTCTCCGTTTATTACTAGCAATACTGCTGCCACCATTGAGCCCCCCTGGGACAGTCAGAGGGTTAGCTGGGGTTACCGGGCAGATGAGATAAGCTCTGCGCCCCGTTTGGAGGGCTCCTGTGTAAGGACATTCACTGCCTCGTCCAGAGCTCCTGGGCATCTTCCGCCGCTGCGGGCTGGGACTGTCCTGCTCGTGGTTAGAGACTTGGTGACGGCCCTGAGCGGGCTGTGTGCCTGCGCAGCGACACACGCCCGCCCAGCTCCAGGGTCCGGGCTCAGAGACCTGACACTCCAGGCACATGGAAGACCCTTGAACCTCCTGTCAAGAGCCGGCGCTCTGTCTGCTGCCTTCCCGCTTGCCCCCCAGGCGTGGCGGTCTCTGCTGATCCCTTCACTGGGCTCCCTTTCCCGGAGTCACCTGTCTGCCATCACTGCCAGAAAGACAGCAGCTCCCCTGTGAGCACGGCTGTGCTGAGGTGAGGAGGGCGGGAAAGCCGGCAGGTCATCTCCCCACTCTGGCCTCAGTGTCCTCATCTGTGGGATGCAGATGTAGGACCAGACACATTTTCCGATCCCTCTCGGCGAAGGGCTTAGAGCTGTTACCGCACCGCGGCCCTTGTGGGAGCGACGCAGTCACAGGACAAGGACGCAGCGAGCCACGCGCAGCCCTGGCTCTGCGGGACTCCGGCGGGGAGCCAGCTCCACGCTGCAACGTGACGCGACGAGACCCCGCTGCCAGGTCCCCACAGGAACCTGGAGAGGCCTGGAAGCGGACACCCCAAACCAGGAGCGGTGTGACGCTGGAGAAGTCACTCAGACTGCTGAACCCCGCTCTCGCGGAGCCGGGCGATGCTCAGAGACGCCACGCACAGTCCTCCGTGAGCAGAGGCCGCCTCCCTCCCATCTGCAGAAAATGTGTCTTGCTCACAGTCACTCGGTGGTTAGCAGCAAAAGCAGGCTGGGCCCGTATTCTCAGCTCTCGATGCAGAGCCGTCCTCGCGGCCCGGCTCCCCGACCCTCCCGCAGGAGGACGCGCTGCCCGGCCGCTCGGCCTCGTCCTGTGATCTGCAGCGCCACCTGGCGGGGCTAGCCGCTTCTCCCTCCCCAACGTCAATACCCAACACTGAGAGAAAGCTCTTGTTCGACAAGACACAGGAGGGCAACACTGGAAGATCATCAAGGACAGCAGGGGTGGAGGAAGGTACTGGCCTCAGTCTTTGAAAAGAAACTTAGCCAAATCAGGCCGATATGAGGAGGGTGCCAGGGTGGGTAACGGCTGGCACTCCAAACACAACCACGCCAGGCTCTTGCTCATAGGAAACTAAAATTCCTAACTATAATACCAGTTGTAACTTAGTCACAGATTAGGGATTATTGAGCCCTTATTATAAATGACAATTCACGTTTCACTGAGTTTGCGACGTCTTGCAGCAGGTTAAGTGGCCTGCACTCCCAAAGCCTTTCCCCTCCCCGTGAAGGGCCACAGTGGCATCAAGAGAGCTAATGACGGTTATGGCATCGGTGCCATCACCCAAATAGTAGGCAGACATCCATCATCTCAGTATTATCACCTGTGTCTATATATACTGTCCAGATCTGCCAGAATGTCACTTGTCTTATGTATTTTACTTCCATCGTGCCTGGCCCATAGTTACATCTCATTTCTGTATTGAAGATATTCAGCCTGAGCCTCCAAGTTCATCTTGCATTCAGTGCCACTCCAAGTTCTAGTGCTTCTCATCTTTGAACTCTTTAACTGTGGAAATGGAAATGATTTAGTCTGGAAACCTTGACTCTATTCTTGTGACCTCATCTGTAAACTGTTAAATATTTTTCATACTGATGGGGTCAAAAGGTCCCAGAACTACATCACTATGAATTCTGCCTCAGCGCCCAGATTCTTCCATCATGACTTAGATTCTATCACTATCTCTCCTCCTTTGGCATCTTTTATATCTCTGCTTCACAAATATTTTACAAATGTTCCCAGAGCACAGGAAGAAATGGGGGAGAGTTCACAGACAGAATAGGGCTGTTCCAAGTGCCATAATATAGTTCACTGTATTTTCTTTACAGAAAAATGCTGACCATATCTAGCCTCTCTAAATTATTTCAATGCCACTGGAGTTAGCTTTCTAAAGTGGAGTTCTTGGTATTCTCCTTTCCTCAAAAAAAAAAAAAATTAATAGTCTCCTCTGAATTTCAGCGTTCACTAAATTTTCCCAGTCTCACTTTCTTCCTTTTGCTTTTACTCACCACCTGCTTCAACCCTTCTGGACTATTTGCTACTTACCTTCCTGCTGCTTCGCTTTTTCCTTTGCTTTTTCCTGAGCCTGGGTGCCTTTTCCAGCGTTTCTCTGCTATTGAAATTCTACACAGCCCAGTTTAGATGGTACCCATTCTAGTTGGAATTAATTACTTCTTTCTTCTCTGTTCTACAACATGCTCCTTGCTCTTCTATCTAACATGGATTTCATTCTGCCTATGTTAAAGTTAGTTTTTTATATGTTTCTCCCTATGTTGCAAACTCCTTGAGGGACAGGACAGTTTTATCTTTCAAGAACCTTCCCGCTCCTGTGCCTACGCACTCAAGAAGTTTCTTTATAATGCCAATTGGGATAAGACCTCGGAGACTCAACAACTTTTACCAGGTCTCTAAGGGAACTTGAGTAACAACAAGAAACCAGTGCAAAGCCCTGGGACTTCGAGGGTAAGGAGTCACTAGGCAGATGTGTGTTGTGTTACTCACATGTAAATGGTGTCGGGTTCTAGGCATCGTATGATCAGAGAGATGGTGGTGAGCTGCTTGTCTGGCACCTGAGATGGCATGGCACAAGGAGACTTTGCTCCAGAGATGATGTCATCCACAAAGCTCAGCACCGTTTCTGCCCAGAGGGGAAGGAATGGAAAAGGTGTGAGAAACAGCAGTGGCCAAGCAGTGAGGAGATGGAATCAACTTGATGGGACTTAACATTAAAATTGCCTGGTCCCCAATCTTCTCAAATTCCTGGTGGAGAAAGGAGACCTAGAAGGAAAGGTCTTTTCTGGCTGTTTCATATTTAACCAATCAATTTAGAGCCATTTGTCTAGAGTTAGTTCGGAAACAACTAAGGCAAGATGCACATACCACATCTGTGAGCTCTTTCATAAAATGTTTCTGGCAGGGACAGAGAACAGTGGTCACTGCCATACCTTGGCAATACCTGTGCACATAGAGAAAGGGACCCAGAAGGAGTAGGCAGCTCTCTATGCCTGAAGGCAGCTGCATATGTCCCCAAGCCTCAGTGACAGGTTCACCAGAAGCTATTTGCCTTGAATTAGGTTGTGGATGCTGCCATTCTGCTGCTGACCACATGTCATGTGTAAGTTTTAGGAATTATTTATGTTATTTCCTATGTATAGACAGTGAAATACTAAAACATGGAATATTTTTCATGGAGTGTCTCCACCCTTTTAAGGTTTCCCTCTTCTAGCTGGACCTGACAAAAGCCGAGTTTGCTTTAGGACAGGACATGGGGCAAGGCATCTGTTGGCACACGCTTTCGCCTGGAGAGGGGTTATTAGCAAAGGAATTCTTTTTTTCTGTAATCATGGCAGTGGTTAGCAGAGAATTGTTTCCTAAATGTGGGCTAGGATAACTAGTGTACTGTATTGTTGTTTCTTTGTGAGTGTGCCTAGAGGCAATGAAATGGACACCTCTTTTATAAACAAAAAGAAAAGCAAAATCAAAACAAGTCTTGGAAAAAAAAACAAAAAACAAGTCTTTGTGCAGTCGCTCACCATGCAAAAACTCTTAAACAGACAAGATGGTTGCTTCTTGGAAGAGACAACAGCTTCCTTAAAGCCACGAGGCAGTGCATTTTTCTTTTGTTTTCTTTTTACCACCTTGGACCAAGACTAGCCCGTGAAGTAGAGGATGCTCACCTGTCTCCACTTTAGAGTGGTCCATCCTGTCAGTGACTTTCTCCTGGCGGAGGAGGTAATCTACAATCTGCACCCCGATCGGTGGCTCTGAGTGTTCCCATTCCAGGACCACGAGGGTGCTGCTGGGCTCATAAACCGTGGAGAGTCTCAGGCTGTTGCAGACAGAAAGAACATGAAACTGAGGACCCAACCGTGACCTACGCTGGGCACTGGTCACCTTCTCAAGTGTTGCATCGTAAACTCTTCTCTCTTAACCAACTACAAAAATGATCTCTTTGCGGGCTGGTCTTGCTCACTAGATAGTAAGGTTCTTGAGGACCTCTGACACCTATGTTTTATGCATCAAATGCCTGTTACACATTAGCAACTCAACTGATATTTGTAAATAAACAAGTAGGTGAGCAAAGATGAATGAATATCTGCATGTTACATGGGTCAGAGGAGGGGGTTTTGGGGGTAGTATTACTTTATATAGCTTGAAAATATTATAATTTCTGGCTTTCCTCTTGGAAAATATTCAGAGAATGTCTATGTAATGCCCATATAAGACCTATTGACAGTGGTGTTCAGCAGAACCTCGCACTGGTAAGGCCACAGTTACTTTAGCTTCTGTAACATTATCAGGATTTGCCCTGCTGGTCGCCGGGGTGGGGACCCTGGCTTCCCCTCTTGCTGTGGGTACTAACCTGTATTTCCCCTGGGCCACATGCTGGCTGGGCCTTGGAACAGGCTCAGTTTGGAAGTAATGCTGTTAGGGGGCTTCTCTGGGCAAGAAAAAGTTGACCACGTGTCAAGTTCTCTTTGGGTGATGTCAGCGCCTGCTTGCTCAGGTTCTGATTCAGTTTCGTCTCTGCTCTTGGGTGTCTATGAATACCCTGGTCCCCGATTCCAGTCTTTGCTTGCTTTTCCCAATTCATCGTCTCCTCATTCTTTGTAAGTTGTCCATTTTGACTACTGTCTTGCCTTGCCATCTCAAGCCTCTTTGTACCTTGTATAAACTTAATAATTATTGTTGACATTCACTGGTCTGGATCTCCTAACTGTCCAAGCAGTTTCAATTCGCTGCCTTGTTCTGACTTCTTGTATATCTCTCAGGTTTCCCTCCTGCTTCCAATTCACTGTTTCTTCCTAGACCACTGGATTCTGGGAATTTTCCCAGTTCCTGCTCACTCCAGCCTCCCTCCCTGATAAGCACCCTACCATTCACCTCATCCTTCGTTCCCATATCTCATGACCACTCCTAGTCCTGGCCCTCCTTCTCTCCACTGGGCTCACAGAATCACTTGGCTCATAGAATCCACTTGGCTCAGAGAATCACTGGGCAAGATACTGTGAGTGAACCATACCAAACCATCTGCAATCTTCAATTTCAGTTCAACATACATCAATGGAGCACCCACCACTTGTAAGCATGTGCTTGGTGCTGAGCATGCACTGGTGCACAAGTCCACCCCAGCCCCTTCTCCTGTGGAGCTTAGTGGGCAATGGAAATATGGAATTATACACGTGAGTTAGAATAATATGTGGTAAGAACTTCAACGAGACATTATAGGAGGCTATGGGAGCAATAGTAAGGAATTCAACTAGTGGGAAAATAATACAAACCACATGCTCTTCTGAAAGTGGCTTACTAGGAAGGAGTGAATAGTTTGCATATGACATTAAAGATAGAATAGACTCAAAACAGTGTGTGTATTGACAAACTCATTAATTAGAGTCATATGCAGAGTGCTATTTTGAAGAAAAAGCATTAGGAAGCTTAAGTAAGGAAGACTTAAGACTTTCTGAGAACTCAATTTCTGTGAAAATATGGACTAAACTCAGCCTCTTCTGAGAAACAGCACTGTATATGATTACATGGATTTCTGTAAACTAGAGTGCATTTCTATTTCCTACTGAAACTAAGGTCTGCCACTGAAGGAAGAGATCAGAGTTGACAAGAAAAGTAAAGTCCTTAATGTTCATTTCCTGTTTATGAAAATTTAGCCCCATTTGATCTTTTGCTATGACATTTAGTAAATGCAGGTTTAGAAATTAAATAAGCCCTAGGACATAATGACTGGACCTTTTGTCTAACTGATAACTGTTTGATAGCTTCAGTGTTAGGTTTCAATGGTAGTTTTCTTACCTGGTGAATCAGCCTAACAGCACCAGGTTCTCCTAGTGGCCTCCTTTCTAACAAATGAAACAACTTTTATTAACAGTGAGCTTGCTTCTCTTTTAACTCAAAAGACCCAAGTCATGACTATAAGAAACAAGAAGCCAATGGATGGTGCATCTAAAACCACCTACACAGAGAGGGAAGACTGCAGATAAGAGAGGACATTAGCTTGTAATGACACTCTACTATTGCATTCTCCTCTTCCTCAGTTTCCTTCTTGCTCTGATCCTGGCTCTTTAATGCCCACCTGCACCTGTGTGAAGCAGGCCAGAGGGTAGCCTCCCACTGGCTGGTTTCTTCCTGCAGTCCCTCGCTTACTCAGCCCTCCAGGGATGCAGAGCCTGCCCCTTGCTCTGGGCTTTCATTGCCTTACCAGCAAAGGACTCATGCTCTTCCAGCTTATCCTACCAGCACTTTTTATTAGTCATGATATTTCTGTGGCTTCACTCTTGTGGCCAATGCCATATTAGAGGCCAAGAGGGGCTCCCGTCTCAGGTCCTGGCCCTCAGCTTGGCCAATTTTGTTTAGCTTTCCCCTGTGGGGAAGGAGATGGGGCATGTTCATTCTCAGGCACCTCTGTAGCACTCCACCCTCTTTACCCCTTAAATGCAGACACCCCCTAATGGTCATCTCCAGCTTTCTGCTCTTCCTACTTGATATTTGCTCAGAGCATCCTTTCCCATAGCTGTGGCTGCATCTCTCATTTCTTTGGTGCTGATCGAGATCTTCTTATCTCTAGTGTTTAGTTTTTTGCAGAGCTCCAGACTGTCTTTCTGCACACTGAACATCTCTGCAGAATCACCCACTATCATTCCAAGGCAAGCCCACATGGAGCTGGTCTCCTCCGCAAACCTGCATGTCCTTTCATGCCTTTTTTTTTTTTTTTTCAACTGTGGCCATTCATCTTCGTAGCCAATGAGGGCATAAGTCTCACATTCAGTCACCACCACTCCTTCCTCCTCACCCCTACCATCAGTCAGTCACCAAATCCTGTTGGCTCTATCCCAAATAATCTCTCAGTTTTATCCTCTCTGTACTATAATGGCTAAGAATGTGGCTGTTAGCTATGGCTCTGCTTCCTGCTCTATCACCTTGGAACAGTTCTTTAATCCATTTGAATCTATTTCCTAGTCTATTACATGGGCAGCATCTAACCAATAAGTGTTTGATAAGTGGCTATGCTGTTGGTCTAGATAAGGTCTCAGTACAGATCTCTCACTTCTTCCATGGCAACAGCACTTTTACCCCAATTATCTTCTAGCTATGCTGTCCTATTTTCTCTGCTTGCAAGAAGTTCAAGTGCCACCTCCTCCGTGAAGCCTTCACCATTGCCCAAATTCAGACTTGGCCATTCCCTCTTCACAATTTCTTTATTTTTTTTTTATTTTTTAGTTTTTATTTTTTTTGAGACAGAGTCTCGCTCTGTTGCCTGGGCTAGAGTGAGTGCCATGGCATCATCCTAGCTCACAGCAACCTCAAACTCCTGGGCTCAAGTGATCCTACTGTCTCAGCCTCCCGAGTAGCTGGGACTACAGGCATGCGCCACCATGCCCGGCTAATTTTTTCTATATATATTTAGTTGTCCATATAATTTCTTTCTATTTTTAGTAGAGACAGGGTCTCACTCTTGCTCAGGCTGGTCTCAAACTCCTGAGCTCAAACGATCCACCCGCCTCGGCCTCCCAAGTGCTAGGATTACAAGCGTGAGCCACCGTGCCCGGCCCACACTTTTCTTTAATGTCTCTTGTTACATTCATCACATCATCTCTTCTACGGAAGCAACCTGCATGCCTGCCTCCCCTGGTAGATTGCAAGCTCCCTGAAGGAGCTTTGTCATACTCTTATTTCTGTTCCACAGTACCCAGCCTATTGATCTGCAAATAGTAGACACTCAGTGTTTGCTTGCAAGTTGATGCTGAGGCAGACATGCAAGAGAGGCAGAGAAAGGGAAGCGTACACAGGCTGCGGGAGAGGCGCACAGGTGGGGAGTCCGTCGGCTCCAAAGGCAGTGGAGTCACATCGACACCAGTCCTCGATGACATCTCCTGTCCCTGAGCACCAGAGAGAGCTCATGGTGGCCTCCTGCAAGAGCTGCATGAGAGAGCAGGGAAAAGAGTAAGTGCCGGGAAGACAGGGCTGGCCCATTAGAACCAGACGGCAGAGCGCCGAGGATCTGCATAACCCAAAATGATTTCCAGGTTGTATCCCCACTTCACCACTTGGGGATCTAAAATTATTACTCCAGGAGATTGCTTCTGGGAAGCCTCTTAGGACTTCTGGGATGTCTCTCTCCATTTAGCACAACAGTTTGTTCCTGTGGTTATGGGCTGTCACCTGGGAAGCAAGTCACATTCCACCCACCATCTCCCTCATTTTCCACTCCATCATTCCACAGCTCAGGCTCCAGGAACAATGACCTCTCTACCACTAGTCTTCCAGGCAGCCACTCTTCCCTCTGCCCAGAGGCACCTAGCCCCTCCCAAAATGCCTCTCTGTGCACCCTTGCCTGCCCTCCCCATCCTGTCCTAGTAACCCCTTGCATTCCCACATGCCTTGTGTCCTGCATATGATAGTTACGCAATTCCACCTTGGGTTGTGACCAGGCATTAGGCGTTTCTTTCTTAGCAGACCATGAACAGGAGAAGTGACACATGCTAAGAATTATGCTCTGGACAGTCTGCCCTGGGTGAGAGCTCCAGCTTTGCCAGTTACTGCCCTGTGGCCTTGGGCAAGTTACATGAACTCAGTTTCCTCAAAGACAAAATGAGATAAAAATAGCACTTTCCTAATAGAGTTGCTATGACAATTAAATAGAATAATGTATGCCAAAAGAAATGATATGCATAGCACCTGCTACACATTAGTTACCTTTAAATGCTGTAATTATTATTGTCTTTGAATAATGGAGTTGAGTCTTACGTAGAACTTTGTAACTATCACAGAGCCTAGCAGAATTCTTTGCATGTAGTGGTTTCATAGAGATATTTATTAAATACTATTAAATAAAGGACAAAAGAACACAATTAGGCTAGCGAGGTAACAGAACTTGTGACAGGGCAATTCCCAGATCCTGATGGGGTGCTCACCCCTTGGTGGGGCCCTGCTGCCTTGACCCTGGCCCAGGGGAAAGGGGGTGGGGCCTGCTGCAGGGTGCCCAGCTGGTCCAAGCTGCCCATGGTCAGAACTTCCCCTCTGGGTTAACTCAGCATCTGCAGCTGCGGCTGTTGCCTATGATTCTTGCTCCCTGCTTCACTCTCAGCACACGCATACTTCATGGGTAAATCAGAGAAAGGAAACCTAGCTCTCCTGGAAAAGTTTAGACCAAAACATTAAAAAGAGAGAGAGAGGAGAGAGAGAAGAGGGAGATAAAGAATGAAGAAGAAATAAAGAAAAGAAAAGAAAAAGAAAGGGAAAAAAGGTAACTCTACAAAAATCAAAATGATCCAACCTAAAGCCAGTATCCTAGGTTCCATTCTTTCAGAAGTAAGAAACATAGGCCAACTTGGGTTAGAGTAGTTAGAACAAGGGACCATACCGACCCCCTCCCCAGATTGGGAGCCCCTAGGGAATGGGAACCAATTCTCGATCGTAACTACAACTTGTGCAGAATTCTATAATTTATAAGGCCCTTGCAGATGCTAACACTGTGACAAATAGTTATCATGATTCACAGTGGAGGAAGCTGAGAGTCAAAGAGGTGAGGAGACTTGCTCAGGTCACAGGCTAGTGAACAGGGCAGTTCCAGATGATTCACTGGACATCTTAGGCTCCTTCCATCACGCACTTTTAACAAATGCTGCACCCACCGGCTCCAGGCATAAAGCCTGGTGCACAGAAGGTGCTTACTGTGTGCTTTGCCTGAAGGAACCAAATTCAAATCAAAAGGTGCATTGTGTAAAGCTAGGAAAACAGAGTTTATCTGAGGTAGGCAGAATAAAAAAGAAATTATGACTGCTGCCTTAAGGAGACTTCAATCAACAATTATTCGATAAGCATCCAAAGGGGTGGTTAACTGCGTTGAACATTAAGCATACAGTGATGCACGAGACACACATGGCCCTTGTCTGCACAAATCTTACAGTCACACAATAAACAACAAACGAAAGTTACACAAATAACTGAATAGCCACACCTGCGCTCAGGGCTTCAAAGGAAAAGGCTGAAGGCATAGGGTGGCGGGAGGGATAAGGAAGGGTGGCAATCTTATAGAGGGCTTTGGGGAGGCCTCCATGAGGATGCACTGAGCATTGGGGGATGCATCAAAAGTTATTTGGTCACAAAAGTTGGACTATCATTTTAGGCAAAATAAAAAGCAATATGAAGATGGCAGGCCCAGACAAAACTTGACTTCTAAAATAAACTGAAAAAGGTTAGTCTGGAAGAGACACAGTGCGGGGCAAAGAGACACTCAGCCAGTGAGAGGCAGGCAGGGGTAGAACACAGAGCCTTGGGGGCCATGGTAAGGCAGGGTCACATTTCAAGAGCAATGGTAAGTCATTAAAGTATTTTAAACAGAGGAGTAACATGATCGGATTTTTAATGCAAAGGAGTAAGGACCAACACCTATGCTGACAACCACTTTAAATACCATTTCTCCAAAAGCTTTAACTTTCCACCTTTGATTCACACCGTGAGAGTTCCTGCTCTCTGAGTCCTGGGCTACAGGTAAAGGCAAACTCTCAGATGAGGGTAGAAGGTGAATAAGGGACCAATTTGGAAGAAAGAGAAAAGGAAACTGCATTTTTTTTTTTTTTTTTTTTTTTTTTTTTAGTATCTACAATATGCCAGGCATCGCATGAGGAATCCACATTTGTTAGCAGATTTAATCCTGATTCCAGAAAGTAAATAAAATTGTCCAATTTTTGTCATTGTTTTTCTCTAAGGAGAATGGCTGAACTTTCAGGCCAAATTCATCTATCCATTCGTTTTTCCATTTATTCATCCACTCATTCACTTCTTCAGCAGAGCACCAACTATGCACCAACCACTGCTAGGCATTTCTCATGGTCCAGAGGGGAGGAGGCAGCTATGTAAACAACTACGATCACAGACGGTGTGTGCTGTAGAAGATGTGTGTACACACACAATGGGAATTACATGAAGGAATACCTGGGTTGACCGAGAGTAAGGGAGGGCTCTGGATGGCTGGTGATGTTTGGGCAGAAACTCAAAGTACTATGAAGTACAAATAGGAGTTTGCCAGTGGCAGAAATGTGGGAGAGGACCCTCCTGGGACTGAGAATTTGAAGTCTGAAGGGCCAGATGCAGGAGAGAAAATGTGTTGTCTGAGAAGGTACAAGGAGTTAAATTTTGGAGTACAGAGTATAAGGTATAGAGTGGTAACAACCTAACCATGTAAGTGAAGACAAAATTAGGTCACAAAGTGTCTTCTAATGCTATGCTAAGGACTTTAGACTGTATTCAATAGATTCTGTGGAGCCATTAAATTACTTTGATGGCAAATGACCAGAAGTCCATATTATTATTAGATAGACAATTCTGGGTGGCCTGATAAGGAGACCAGTAAGAAGGCCACTGTAAGAAGATGGTAACCTGATATCACAATGGATGGCTGAAACAGTTAGGCTGTGACGGGGCTTTCATAGAAAGAAGATGATTCAAGAGATATCTGTAGGCCTTGATGATGGGACAGATGTTGGGAATGACAAGGATATTCTAGGAAGCATCTCTGGTCTCCAGCACGGGCAACTTCGTGGAAGATGGTACCATTCCCTGGGATGAGGGCACGATGGGCTGGGTTTGGGAAAGTGGTGAGTTCAAGTTTGTTGGGTTTGAGATACCTGGTTGGTTATATGGTTTGGCCTATTTGTTTCTTTACCATAATCACAGATGAGACTGAAATGTAGCCTCAGAGATTATCAGAAAGAGGACAATGAGACCCAGAGAGGTTAAGAAACGGGCCCAAAGAAACACACACTGAACTGCCCCATCATGACTTAGCCCCCTCTGCTTCTCCTTAGCATCTCACTCCTCATCCTCAGTCCTCAGAGAGGGCAAAATTAGAAAAACAGGGAAACAGAGAGGATGGTGAAGACAGAGAACATCTAAAGAAGAAAGCAGAGGAAGAAACGTGCTGTGACTGAATTCCAGCCAGGGCCTCCCTGTCCATGTACTTAGAAATTGAAATGTTCAAACTACGGCCAAATGGAAAGCCTCTCCCAAACCCACTCTTAAGACTGGTGCAGGGAGAAAGGGAAGAGCTGAGGTGTGGCAAGGAGGGTGTTGCTGGAGACAGACTGCCTTCGGTTTCCTCACTGTGCTGGAGCCCCCCGCAGCAAGCGCGGACAGCGCGCCCTCCCCTCGCACCGGGCCCCGGTCTGCAGCTCTGCACGCTCGCCCCGCAGGGCGGTCCTGCGTGAGCTCTCTGACCCCACTGCTGCAAGGCAAGTGGCCCAGGAGCTCTTAGGGTATCAGCTGCGGCAGCCTTGGATGCTCATAGGAGTCCATATGGGGCAGGTAAGGGTGGGCCAGGCATTGGGTTAAAGCCACTGCAGTTCTGGGTCTGCAGACCCAAGTCCCTCCTCGGCATCCTTTCCAGCCCCGCCTCCTGCGGTGGTGTCTTCTCTCTAACTCCTCTTCCTATAGCCACCTCTGTCAGACTGAAGAGGAATCTGTGTTCATATGAAAACGCTTATTTTCAAACACTCAATGAAATCTCTGTGGCAGAAGCGAGTTGGCGAGAGGAGCACACACACACACACAAATCCATCCTGTCAGTCTGAGCACTACCGATGACACCAACTGTGACACACCAGGTGTTCCTTAAAGGAGAGGAAAGAAAGCAATTATCACCCCACCTGCACCCCTCTCAGGCAGGTGAGCAGCTCACTGCTGTGACTCCTGCCACATCTTGTCACCAAAGCTGCCTTTGCCGATAGTCTCAGAAGTCCCACACCTGGAATGCCCTTGTTTTTCTTTTGTCATTGTTGTTGTGTGTCTTGACTCACTCTGATGGCCATATCCTCAAGCAGGTCAGAGATCTGGGAAATGAGCTGAGAAGCTGCCTCCACCACCTTTCCCCAGCTTCTCCTTTCAGCCCCATCTATTCTCTCCTGGCTTCTTTGCAAAGGGAGTAGCAGAGGCCAAGGAGGAGTGGTTGGGGAATGTCATGACCTAGCAGCATAATAAAAGGCAGAGGGATCTCTGTGGATGTGTGCTGTTTTGTTCTTGGAGCAGAGTGATGGGCAGAAAACCAACCCCCTTCAGGCCAGGGCTTTCAGACCCTTCTCTTTGGGAAGTGGGCCTGATGTGCTCCTTCTAGGCTGGAGGTGGTTGGTCCCAGAGTGGGGCTCAGCTAGGGGAGCTGGCTGGCCTCCCACACCCACAGGTGTGAGACAGAGCCAGGCCTCCTTCCATGACCCTCCCAAAGGCATGAGGACTCTCTGAACAATGACTGTGATGACTGAAAATGCTGTACCTCCCTGTCTACCTACTTCCTTCCAGCTCTTTTTGCTCAAAGTCCTACATGAGTACTCAGTTGTGACTCCTAAATCATATCGACGAGGGTGTTATGGATGCAATGATTTTGACTTAAAATGCAAACATGCAAATCTAAGCAAATTAGATCCCTGGATAAGCTTAACAAAATGTCTCACTATCATATTCTAGCACGACGTTCAACTGCGCCCTGTCACCTTGTCATGCCATTTGGAAAGCCCTCTGTTGTTGCTTATGTCCCTAGGAGCCAAGTGTCCCAGGCCTCTTACCTTCTGGGTCTGGTTGTTGGTCACTAGTTCATAGAGGGGGGCTGCTTTGGTCACTTCCAGCAGAACCGGCTCAGCGGGGGAGTCAGGGCTGGATGTCACATGACAGAGGGGGCAGGACAAGGGGCATCGTCCCTTGCTCTGGCACTCCATGCGGACTCCAGCTGCCATACGCTTGGTGCCAGAGTCTGACAGGCTGGCGATGTATTCTGGGAACGTCAGCACCTTAGGGTCTCTTTCTCGCTCCTCTGACTCATCGGATGGGGAGTTGCCTGCCAGACACAGAATGAAAAGAAAGAGTGAGAGATTCAGAAGACCAAGGACCGGCATGACCTCATGGCCCCTGGGTCCTGGGATCCAATCCTTAAGAGGTCAGAAAATGCCACTGATTCTTCCCTGCAACTTAGAGTCACCCACCATCCCAGTGACCCACAGAGTTGGGGATGGCTCTTCCAGGTTGTTTCCTCTCTGAGAATGATCCTCTCAGAGGGAAGCTTCTGCAGGATCTGTGCTGATGACCATCACCAAGAACACAAACAGTAACAACAGTGATTGTTCTACGACTCAGTTTCTTCTTCTATAAAGTGAAGATATTAATAGTACCAACCTCTAGCATTGTGGAATAAATGAATGGCAAAATGTTTTTAAAGCACATAACACAGTGGCTAGCACATGTCAAATCACTGTCATAATGGTTTCAATCATAAATATAGCCAAGATTTATGGAGCCTGTACAACAGATCCCTTCAAGATCTCCTTTAACCATTACAACAACTCTCTGCATGAAGTTCTATCATTATACTCATTTTACAGACGAGGAAAGTAAGGCCAAGAGCCTCAAGGTCACACAGCTAGTACATTGTGAGAGCTGGGGTTTGAACTCACTTTTGTCTGATTCCCAAGAGCATAGAAGAAGAAGAACAGGACTTTCTTGTTTCATTATCAGTCAACGTACTGGAGATGGGGAGGGAATTCTGATTTTTTCAAAATGACTTTCACTCCAAAGCCTGAGAAATGGGTCCGAATCACTCTTGTTTGATGTGTAAAAGGTAAAGAAGCTCTTGGGCTATTTTTGGTGACAAACATGAGAAATGTCCAACAGAGAATAATGGTTTGTTCCTTATACAAGAAAGCACTGCTTGATGTTTCTCTTCTAGTCCTCATGATTCTCCACTTAATTTATTCATTCGAAAGGAAGATAGAAGTAGAGTTTGTGACTAAAAGCACTGGGTTTCTTAAGAGATTTTCAAGCTTTTTTGGTACAGTTTCAGTCCTGACCATGAAAATTTCAGAGAGACCACTGGGCTTCTGGAAATAATGGGCATATACAGAACCTTCACTCTGGTCTTCCGGGTCCAGATCGTCAAGAATGTGATACCTGATGGTCTGGATGTTTGGGGGAACTGGTTGGAAGGATTTGCAAAGTGGTTCCAGAAGGCGACTATGAGATGTGGACTCACTGACTTCATACCGATCGTTCTCTTCTGGGGTCCAGAGAGCCCTCTGCTCTCCTCCCTCTAGCTTGCTATGCAATGTGAGCCCGTTCGGAAATGTCATGAGGCATTTTGGCACCGTTGCTTCCCGGGAGAGTACCATCATCATGCCCGGGGCATTTTTACCCGACAGCCCATCAACATGGGACGACTCCTGTGCGCTAAGGCACAGGACTTCCTCGGTGACTATAAATATGGTATACGATTTATCTCACCTTTGAATTTTATTAAATAATGTGCCCAGAGTTGAGTTCAAGCCCTTCATAGGTTACAAAAGAACTGCATAGCTGCACACACCAAAACCTAGTAGGATGGCAGCGACTAAGACTAGCCCCCAAATCGCTTCACCCACGCGTCTGTCTGTATTGACATTAGGTGTATAAGGCTCAGTCGGCCCCACGGCTGGAGTAAACTGGCCGCAGCTGGCCCAAGGCTCTCCTCGGCCAGCCCTGGGCCAGGCCTCCAGCATGCCACACGCTGACCGGACCAGGCAGCAATGAGTGGGAGTGGGGTGAGGTCTTTGGATCTTTGGTGTGATTTCATTCATTGAGAAAGTAAATAAAATTCCCCCCATCAGTAAAGATATAGTTTCTTTTCAGAAGGAAATTTTTGAAATTTTGCCATGCAAGCCTCCCCAGAAAGCGTGAGGGTCTCTTGCAGGCCCTAGGATCGGACGCACTTCCTCCCCAGCCCGCAGCGCCCTCGCTGAGAACAGGTGCGGCAGAGGCTGGGAAAAAAACTTCCACAAACGACCGCTAGATGGGGATATTAAGTCTAAAAAGACTTTCGTGAGCGACAAGAAAAGACTCAGGTGACCACTTTGGCACCCCGGAAAATAAACTAATGGAAAAGCAACAGATGGCTACCTTAAAAAATGTTGTGGAGCTACAATTTTTTCAATTGGATAATACAACATTAAAGGATAAAACAATGCCATAACAGTTATCCTAAGGAGAAAAAATGCAGAGTGATGGACATAGGTCATGACAGGATAATTAAGGGAAAATAAAACCCCTTCCTCAATATCCTTAACGCGGAGTGAAAGCTACTTCAAAGGGGAAGTAACATGCCACCAAATTCCCTTTCTCTTACCTTTAATCCCCAGATACCCAGGAACGCTCCCCACCCCCCTCACTCGTTACTCAAGGCGTTGGGGTCCCACGGGCCGCGCCGGCCACCGGGGGGCGCCGCGCCCTCCCCGCCCCTAGCCCGCGCGCTGGGCTGTGCCACGGGGGAACATGGGAGGGGCTGCTCCCCTTGCTGCTGTTTCCTGGCGATCCCAGTTACCTTCAAGATTCAGCGAATCCCCCTCCAAATCCTTCAGCCCTGGATACTTGGCAAGGTTAGGGAGGAGAGAGGGGAGAGGAATGGGAAGGATGCAGAAAAGGATGGTGGAGCCCCCAACCCCTCATTTTCATTCAGAATCCTATGTTCTGCCTCCTGACAATCTTCAGGTCCACGTACAAAGGGCCCTGCTGGAGGCCAAGACCAACTGCCCTCTGGTCCCCTCCTCAGGCAGGAAAGGGGGTGGATTTACACAGAAGTAACGAGCAGTGAGCTCCCAAAAGCTATCTATTCAGGTTCCAGCGAAGAATAGGGATGTATGTGAGAGAGATTTCTCAAAGAAGAAATGCATTTCCTATGTGCAGTTAAAGAGACAATTGGGAAATACTCTTTAAAATGATGGAGTCCGGTGGTGAAAGCCCAGATAAATCTCCCTTAGCCCAAAGAGAGCACCTATAACCGTCACATCTGCGGTAAGTGGGAGTAGTTCCGGTCCTAAAAGCCTCTGGAGAGTGGGATCTTTGACATTTGCTTTTAACTCCCCCTGCGATGGAGCGGGTGGTGCAGAGGTCTGTGTGCGGAGAGCGGCTGTGAGGAGACTTCACCTGATTTCCTTTGGGGTCAAAATTTTTGGTGTAGCTTCCCTCTTCTACCCTCTAAAGCCTGAGGAGAAATGCTCTAGTGATTTGAGACACTGTGCTGTCTCTTAGTAAAATAAACATTCTATATCAGTAAGTACCCAGTCTTTGGACATAAGAAATAAGCTACAATTAAGATCTCAAAAGCTTATAATCGACAAAGGTGCCGTATGATAAAGAATACTCAGGTGTGGCTCTCTCACCTGGGCTTGCTGAATTTACCCCATTGCTCTCAGGGGAGGCTCTGGAGTCCAGTTAGACACTCCGCTTTCTCACAAGTAGAAGAACATCCAACCTGGAATGTAGTTAACAACCCTAAAACTGCAAAGCATTTTGCAAATACAGTTTGCTATAAATAAATGCCATTTGCTTTAGGCTAAATCTGTATCCTACAGCACACAGTGGATAAATTCCCCCAATAGAATATGATGGTATGAGAATATGGGCATCTTAATGCTTAACATCTCATTGTGGATGTGCCCATGGCCTTTGGCATGTACATATCGACCCACCTAGGCTCAGGAGCACATGAGGGCAATGAAAGTGAGTGACTGATTCTCATGCAGGGTCTGCTCTGCTGGTGGAAACTGACAGGTCATGAAGGCGAATTAGTTGTTATGAAGAAAATTAGTACAATTCCTGTAGGATTCTGGGACTGCTTAAGAATCTCTCTCCTGAGTTGGTGCTCAAGGCAATGAGATGCTAATGACATCACAGCTAGAACTACAGAGACAGTTCATTAGGCAGCAAAGAAATCAAATGCAAACTAATCAGATCCCAGCTTTTGGAGACAGCTCACCATAGGGAAAGAAGGCTTGACACCCTGCAAATGAAGCACAGTCACAGCAGGTCACACTCTGAAGCCACCAACACCTTGCATTCCAGGACTTCCCTCAACCCTCACCCCAGTCTACTGTTCCAGCCAGGTGTCCCGGAGCTGTGTGAATTCACATTTCTGTCCATCCCAAGCTATAATCAGTCTTGCAGGATGTTTAATCATGTCTTTGGACAGAGGGCCATTCTGGAGTTATACTGAACTCCCAGACCTGCCATGATGACATACTTTCTGGGACCCAAATAAAATAGAATGCAATGGATTAGTAATTAGGAAAAAAAGGACAGGGCATACACTGACCACTTCTCTCTCCACCTCTATATAACATAACAAGTATCCGGGGGTCAGAACTGTGTCTTTTTCATCTTTGCCTAGTTTAGGTCTATCTGTTTTTCTATCTAATCTATGTATCCCATGAATATATTGGAGTGAATATATTCAGTCATAACCATAGATTTAGATTTTTACAAAAAGTCAAACATAAAGAATCAAAACCAAGGCCTTTGTAAACAGTTCTCTGGTCCCTTACTAAAGCTTCAAAAAATCAAGTAGAAAGAACAAAGCTTTATTCTGAAACCGCCAACTCTACACCCCTACCTGCGATCTCTCCCACAAGTAACAGAACTTTAATAGGCTTGCTTGGACAAACACTTGCATGTCGCACAGGCACCTCCAGCTCACTGTGTCTCCAACTGCAGTCATCATTTCCTCCACACTGTCCCTGGCAACTGTGCCTCCTCCATTAGGTCCTAGCTCAGCAAAAGGCACCACTAACCTCCTACTTGCTCGAGTCAAAAATTCTGGCTTCATTGCTGGTGTTTTCCCTCTCTCTCTCTTTCCCTCTCTCCCTCCCCTCAACCTCATTGTTAGAGCCCGTCTGCTTTGCTGGTCAAAGACGCCGACAAGCTCACCCTGGGTCAGCATTTGCACATTACCACCCCTCACGCCATAGAGGGGATCTTGAAGCAGCCACCGGAATGATGGATCACAAACACGAGGCTGACTCACTACCAGGGACTTCTGTTAGATGCCCCTTGCATCGAGTTCCGGACTCCTGCCATCCAGAACCCAGCCACGCTTCTGCCAGATCCAGTGCCGGCAATGCCTGAACATAGCTGCCTTGAGATCCTGGCTGAGACCCAGATGGCCCGGAGTGACCTGCAAGACCGCCCCCTCGCTAACAGCGACCTGACCTGGTTCACGGATGGGAGCAGCTTCGTCTGGGATGGACACAGGTATGCAGGGGCGGCCATAGTAGATGGACAAGGCAGGCTTATCTGGGCCACGCGCCTTCCACAGGGGACCTCTGCCCAGAAGGCTGAACTGGTTGCATTGGCAGAAGCCCTTCGCCGGGCCCAGGGGAAGAGGCTGACGGTGTATACTGACAGCTGCTATGCCTTCGGGACAGTGCATATACACGGAGCCCTCTATAGAGAAAGGGGCTTCGTTACAGCAGAAGGCAAAGAGATTAAGCACAAGCCAGAGATACTCCAACTACTAGAAGCCATCCTGCTACCCAAGGCAATGGCTGTAGTCCATACCCCGGGGCACCAGAGGGGGGACTCCCTTGAGGCCAGGGGCAACCGGGCCGCGGACATTGAGGCAAGAAGGGCTGCAGAGGGACCGGTACTAACCGATGTTCTGCATCTGAGCTTGCCGCCCCCTGGGATGGGGAAGATGGCCCCCCAACCAGACTATTCCAGCACGGACATAAAGTGGGCCACAGAGAAGCTACAGGCGACGCCGAACAAGGACGGCTGGTTCCAAGACAGAGAACATCGCCTGATAGTCCCTGAGACCTTAGGGAACCACCTACTAGGACACTTGCACCAGACAACGCGTCTTGGCAAGAAGAAGATGTTACAGCTGCTGGCCACGGCACAACTCAGATTCAAATCACAAGAAAAGACAGCAGAAGACATTGTCAAAAACTGCCATGTCTGCCAGGTTATGCAGCTGGGGAGGACCAGGGGGACCCATACAGGTACCAGGGAATGGGGGAGGCAACCAGGGTTATTCTGGGAAATAGATTTTACAGAGGTAAGACCAGGGAAATATGGGTACAAATACTTACTGGTCATGGTAGATACCTTCTCAGGGGGGGTAGAGGCTTTTCCTACTAAAGGAGAAACTGCTTTAATAGTGGCAAAGAAAATATTAGAAGAAATAGTTCCCAGGTACAGGCTGCCGGAGAGCATAGGATCTGACAATGGGCCAGCCTTCACAAGTCAAGTTAGTCAGGGGCTAGCCTGGGCTCTGGGGACAGATTGGAAATTACATTGTGCATATAATCCCCAGAACTCGGGGCAGGTAGAAAGAATGAACAGAATCCTAAAGGAGACTTTGACTAAATTGGTCCTGGAGACTGGCAGAGACTGGGTGACCCTCCTTCCCTTCGCCCTGTTCCGAGCCCGGAACACCCCCTATTATTTAGGCCTAACCCCCTTTGAGATTGTATACGGCGCTCCTCCACCTGTAATACCAAAAATGATCTCTGGGGCTCTGCCTGAAAACCCTAAAGAAGTGCTGCAGGCTGTACAGGCCCTACAATGGGTTCAGGGCCAGATCTGGCCTGCCCTCCGAGCCATTTATCAGGCAGCTCGACAGGAGGGGAAAGAGGTTGACGGGCACCCCTACCAGCCGGGAGATTGGGTATGGGTAAAAAGGCATAATAACAAAACCCTAGAGCCCAGGTGGAAGGGACCTTTTCAGATTATTCTTGTCACCTCCACTGCCCTAAAGGTTGATGGAATGGTGACCTGGATACACCACTCTCACGTGAGACCTGCCAACGAGGACGAACGAGAGCAGCAGTAAGTTCAGTGGAGAGCCTCGGCAGATCTAGAGAATCCACTGAAGACCAGACTGACTCGCATGACAACCAGACCACCACAGAACCAATGATAAAGACACACGGAATAAAAATGCTTGTAGTGACTACTATATTCATAACCCTTATGGGAAAAACAATGACTGACCCAAATCCCCACATGCCCTATAACCTCACCTGGGAAATCACTAACTTAGAAACCCATGAAGTTTATAATAGGACTTCAGGAACGGCCTCACTAAACACTTGGTGGCCGGACCTGTATTTTAACTTAGAACAATTGCCAGGCATGGACAATCTGCAGTGTGATCCTAAGCAGCAGGGATTGGGCTATGAATATCAATATACCCAATGCCAGGCCCAGATAGAGCTAAGTAGGAATGGGTTTTATGCATGTCCAGGATTTAGAATAGGGAAAATAAGACGCGCATGTGGGGGGATTGAGTCCATCTACTGTGTAGCCTCGAAGTGTGTGACCACCAATGACGGAGAGTGGAAATGGGGGGTCCAACCTCTTTTCATCGAAATGTCTTATGTCCGGCCATGCTCACGAACCAGGTATGCCTCTGACTGTAACCTGATACGTGTAAGGTTCACAGATGAAGGAAAAAAGGACAGACGGTGGGTCTCGGGACTATACTGGGGATTAACTCTCTATGACCATCACTGGGGGGGGGGCACTGTAATACAATTTAAACTGAGGGTTTCTCCCATCTCGGGTGCTGTAGGGCCCAATCCAGTGCTAGGGGAAACCAGTTCTAACATTTTTGGGGTGCTAGGGGAAGAACAAAATACCCAAGCCCGACTGTCCCCCCACCCACACTTTTAAGGACCCCGGTGGCAGAGGTGGAAGTGCAAGTAACCCCCGGAACAAAAGAGTCAGGAGATCACTTATGGAAAATGCTGACAGCAGCATATGAGGCATTAAATCGCTCCAATCCCAGTGCTACGGAAGCTTATTGGTTATGCTATGACATCAGACCCCCTTTCTATGAAGCAGTAGGAATAGATGCCCCCTTCAACCGTACGGGGGAGGAGGCCCCTAGGTCCTGCAGGTGGGACCGCAAGGGCCCGGGGCTAACACTTTAGGCAGTCACTGGGAACGGAACCTGCGTAGGAAAGATGCCCCCTAGCCATGCACAGTTTTGTGCCAAAAATCCACCCATCTGTAAACCGGACTGGAGGAACAAAATGGGTGATTCCAGAGCTCAATGGATGGTGGGTTTGTTCTAAAACAGGCCTGACTCCATGCCTCAGCCTGTCTGTCTTTAATGAGTCAGAGGAAGTCTGCATCATGGTGCTGTTAGTGTTCCCTAAGGTTATCTACCACCAAGAAAATATAGTATATGATGCATGAGTGAAAGGCACAGAAGGTTCTGGGTTGACTACAAAAAAAAGAGAGCCCTTTACAGCAATAAACTTAGCCACCCTTTTCGGCCTGGGCACAATAGGAACAGGGACAGGAATCTCATCCTTAGCAATACAACATAGGGGGTTCGATAATTTGAGGGCCACCGTAGATGAAGACATAGCCAGAATTGAAAAATCCATCTCTCTTTTAGAGAAGTCCCTAACTTCACTGTCTGAAGTGGTACTACAGAACCGGAGGGGACTGGACCTCATATTTCTCCAACAGGGAGGGCTATGTGCGGCCCTTGGGGAAGAGTGCTATTTCTACACTGACCATACTGGGATAGTTAGAGACACCATGGCTAAAGTCAGGGAAGGACTGGCAAAGCGGAAACGGGAGCATGAACAAAGAGAAGGATGGTTTGAGTCATGGTTCAATAGCTCCCCTTGGCTGACTACTTTGCTTTCCACTATATTAGGACCCCTAATTGTGCTCCTGCTCATCCTCACTTTCAGACGTGTATTCTAAATAGATTAGTTACTTTTGTAAAAGAGCGGGTCAATACCATACAATTGATGGTATTGTGGCAGCAATACCAAAAGCTGAGCCATGATACCTGCTTAGAAATAGAGGAGGTGCAAAACCCCATGTACGAGCAAGAATGCTCGTAGGTAAAAGAAAAAGGGGGCAATGAAGAACAGGAATTGTTTTTTAAAAAAAAATGTGTGCTCTCTTTGATTCTAACTGATGCTATTTGCTTCTGTAAATATGGCTTGCTGGCTTAGCTTAGCTTGAGTGGAGCCGTGACAGGCTTCACTAAAGTTAAGAAAAAAACGAGGCCCCAGGAAGATAACCACAAGTTACTTCCTGATAAAGGGCTGGAGAGTCCCGGGGCCTCCAACCAACTAATCAGATAAGAAGGGCAAGGCATGATCAGAAGCCTGTCCTGCGGCTTGAAAACCAACCAATCAGAAGCCAGTCCTGTGGCTTGGAAACCAACCAATTAGGAGCCAAGACAATCAGCCACTTTTGAAGGAGCAGATGAATTAAGGGAGGGAGGGGGGATGGTATGCCCAGTGCATGTACTCTGCTGAAAAGTATAAAAGACATGCACCCCCGAGGCGCGGGGTCCCTGCCCATGGAAAGAGACCACTGTGTTGGTGCTCGGGGCTTGAACCCTAGCTCGAGCTAGTCAATAAAACTCCTTTGCTTTTTTGCAGCCTCAGTAACTCTGTCTTTCTGTTCCTGGGGCCGAGGGGAACCGGCTTTAACACCATCGCCTAATCTTCCTAATCTTCTTAAATTTACATTTCTTTCCTCCCCAAAGCATTCACTTCTCTCTCCTTGCTCACTGCCACCTGAATGCAATTTAAAGTATCCTCCTGAGTCAGATTGCCTGGGTTTGATTTCTGACCTCACCAATTGCTAGTTGTATAATTTGGGGTGAGTTTCTTAATCTTTCTTTGAGCGTTCTCATATATAAAATAGAGATGATAACTGAACGATTGAGTAAGACCGTGGAAAAGATTAACTTATATAATTCACAAAGAGAATCTAGAACCCAGCCTGGGGCACAATGATTGCTTTCTAAATTTGCTTATTCACCCAATGCCTGTCTACTTACCTGCCCCACCCACCACCCACACCACATGTTGTCATAGAGTGGGTGCCTTGAAGGACAAATTTATGTCTTGTTCTCCACTATAATATGCCACATGCCTAATATGTAATGTACACTAATGTATTTAACAATTCATTAAACAAATATTTATTGAGTGACTACAAGTGTCTGTTGAATTAATAAATCATGTCTAATGACTTGTCTACAAAGTGACTACACTCTAGGTACTAACTAGACAGGCTGGGTTGAAATTCATCTTGCACAGTGCTGCCCTGGGTCCTTCTAAAATGTTCTAGTTTTGTTTACATTCTTTCCTTTTCCTACGACGAATGAATTCACAAGTTAAAAAATAGTACTGGTCAGGATGTACCCCTTACTTTTTGTTTCAAAATTAAGATTGCTATATGCTTCAGATCCAGTTCATTGGTGTTTCTTCAGGAAGTTTCTAGAAATAGCAGAAGGTCTTTGTTATAATCATGCCCTGCAGCCAGCCCCTGAAGAGCAGTGTGCATGGGTGCATGAGGGCCAGTGGGACAATTAGCAGTTATCATATACCTTCAGGGCACCTCAGCAAAATGTCACTAACTGGGATGTTCAAGAAGAGGTGTCTTCTGGAAAACCGAATTTTTTTGTTTAATTGATACTTAACTAGAAAATGCTTACTTTTCCTCCAATCCTTGTTGACATTTTTCTTTTCTAAAAATGCAGTTTTCCAATTTTCTGCCTGTCTCATGAAGCATTGCCTACAAAACAGAATTAAACCTTTCCCCAAGGATCCTCCAGGTGACGATTTTGTTCATCAGTTATGACTATGCAGATTTGGAAGCTGTAGAAGACAGAAATAAAATGGTATCTATGCCTTGAACAACTTTAAAAAAAATTGATTGACAACATAAGGTTTTATTTTCTTGAGACTGTCCCCTTTTCATAGGCACGTTGTCAAACAAATAATTGGTTGAGATGCCTGGCTAATTAGATTTACGTCAGATTAAGGTTTTGGTGTAGACGCAGTGTTTCGTCTTTGCTGAAAGTTGTTAGTCAGCTTTCCTAAGGGAACAAACAGTACATTTAACAACAAATTGACGAAGCTCGTCAAAGCTTCCCTTTCTGGTCAATAATAGTGATGTCCCATTCTGGATGAGAGGTTGAGTGAAAGAAATCGCAGAAGAGCAGGTTCTACCAAGGTAAGAACACAAAAACAGCCTTTGAAACTTAGCTGTGACTCCAGCTACACCCCCTTATTAATCATAAACTTAGCGCGAAGAGGAAGATATATAAAGATAGCTCAGCAATGCCAGCACCTTTGTAGGGATTCCTGGTGAGCTATCTCCACAGACTGTGCATCTTGAGGGGAACAAGGATTAAATGCAAGAATCACTGGGAAGCCCTAAAGCTTTTACTTTAAAAAGAAACTCTTCTAATCAGCTAGACTGTTAGTTCCCAGTAGGTAAGACGCTGCCTTTTGCTGTCTTGGATTGTCACGGTTCATTGTACCTAGTACCTGACACTTGGAAGTGCCCCCAAAATACATAGGGATGGAAAGAAGCAAAGGGAAATTAGCCTTCCCTAGTCTCTGCTTAACATTCTTCAAATGGCAACCTGAAGCTTCATCAAGATTCACATACAGGCCAGGCGCGGTGGCTCACGCCTGTAATCCTAGCACTCTGGGAGGCCGAGGCGGGCGGATCGCTCGAGGTCAGGAGTTCGAGACCAGCCTGACCAAGAGAGAGACCCCGTCTCTACTAAAAATAGAAAGAAATTATCTGGCCAACTAAAAATATATATAGAAAAAATTAGCCGGCAGGATGGCGCATGCCTGTAGTCCCGGCTACCTGGGAGGCTGAGGCAGAAGGATCGCCTAAACCCAGGAGTTTGAGGTTGCTGTGAGCTAGGCTGATGCCACGGCACTCACTCTAGCCCGGGCAACAAAGCGAGACTCTGTCTCAAAAAAAAAAAAAAAAAGATTCACATAGAGGGAAGGCCAGGGAACTTGAACGTGGGATTTTCCAAAGGCATTTGCTATGTGCACACAAGGGGGCAGTATGGAAGGCAGAGCTGACACCACAGCCACTCCACCAACCCCACACACAAGAAAATTGTTTCTGTTCTCTTTTTCCCTTCCTTCTTTCTCTGTATATTTTTGAGAACTACTCTGCTCCGCTCATCCCTAGCAGAAGTAATTCTACTGGTACTTTGTACCACATCCAGAGGAGCACTGACCATACCGTGACAGGCTGTCCTGGCCTTATGGCGTGTCTGTCCCACGTGCTTCCAGAACATACTCCTCTGTTTGTCCCTAGAACTGAGCACCTGCTCATCTGTGAGAGTTCCCTCGGTCTTGGTTGAATTGTAATAAATGTGTGTGTGTGTACTGTCTTATACCTATATTTTGAAATCTTTCGTTTGGCAATTTAAAGTGTTTCTGATTCTATTTTTTCATTTGTCTCTTACAATCCTATTTCTTTATTCACCAAATGCCTTTTATGTGACTCAGAGCTGATCACCCAGGTTTTTGTTCTTATCATGTCTCCTCCTCCTAGCTCCCTAGGACTGCCATAACAAACTGCCAACAATCCAGTGGCTTAAAACAACAAAATGTTGCAGTTATGGAGGCTAAAAGTTCAAAATTAAGGTGCATTCAGGGCTAGGTATCCTCTGAAAACTCTAGGGAATAACCTCCCTTGCTTCCTGCTGGCTTCTGGTGGCTCCGTGCACTCCTTGGCATTCCTTGACTTATAGCTGCATCACTCCACCTGTAGCCTCGGTTGTCACATGGCTTTCTTGTCTGTGTCCAAATTCCCCTCTTCTTCCTCTCATAAGAACTAGAGTCGTTGAATTTGGGGCTTACTCTAAGTCCAAGGTCACCTCATTTTGACTTAATTACATTTGCAAAGACCCTATTTCCAAAGAAGGTCACATTCTGAGGGTCCAGGTAGGAATGAATTTTGGGGGGACACTATTCAACCTGCTACAGTGTCCATAGCCTTTAACATCGTGACAGTGAGCTGCGGGGCCTCCCCTCATCTGCAGCCTGTGAGGGCTCATTTGCTGACGGTTTGGGGGCTGGCAGTCCATCCCCTTGGCCTCCTCCCGGGGCCCACGGCAATGGGAAGATGGAACAAGTTTCCGGCTCCATCAGCCTCCTGCTGCCCAACAGCAGCTGTGTGCAGCGTCTTGTCAATGTCAAAATAAACCTGACACAGAGATTCCGAGTCACAGCCTTCAGGATGTGCAGAGCTGTGCTGGATTATCCCTGCTGTTTCGCCACAGACAGAGCAGCATGGGGAAAGGAGCCGGGAGAGGACAGGGCTGAGAGAGAGGTGAAAATGAGGAACACCTGCGGGATTTGCTATTTTCAAATCTCCATTAGCAGAAAAACAACATGAATGAGCTGCACGCCCAGCACGCCACCAGCAAAGAGCCTTGGAGCGCTGGGCTGGAGATCTGGCTCCCTGCCCTCCCCGCACCCCCAGTCTGGCTTCTCCTGAGAAGCCAAGTGTGCCTCCCCTGCGTTCCGGTCTTCCCTGGGGAGGAGCCAGGAGAGCAGTGTAGGAACAGCCCAGGACAAGCAGGGGAGAAGACTGAGGCAGACAGAAACAGTGAGGAGTCAGCGTGCACAGTAAAGCAGCTCCTGGCACCAGCGTGGGCCTGGGCTGACGCCGAGGGCCCCTCTGAACTACAGAGTGGAATTAGTGACGCATCCCTCTCGACTAGGGGGTGCGCAAGAGTCCTGTGAGCTTTGCCAGAACCGTCCCCTGGGGGCGTGCTTTGTGACTCCTTCTGTCCCTCGGAGCTCCCCTGCCTACTCACCTGCTCTCCACCTTGCCTGCCCGGCAAGCTCCAGCGCCTGCCTGGTCCTCCCCCTTTTCTTCCTACCTTCCAACCCTGCACAGGCCAGGGAATGCCCGGACATCTTACCATTACCTGCCTTGGCCCCCCATGATAAAATCTCGGCTGCACGGTGCACAGACGGAGCCTGTCTGCAGGGCAAGGGAGCCAAGGTGAGTTCCGAGCAGCGGGGAAGTCCCTTAGGCCTCACCAGCTCTGTAGTGGGAGAGTCAATGCCTCCCTGAGATTTTGTGAAGGCTGGCTTATAAATATCTTTAACTACCAAATGGTCTAGAAATTTTTAATAAAAATATTGTTCAATAATAATACTACTCAACCGGCAAGGGAATGTTGTAACAATCTCTGTTTTCCTCTAGACACTCATCTGGCTTCTGTTTTTCAAATGAATTTGGATGTTAAATCCTTCTGCTGCCCTGACCAATTTATTCTGCAAATTAACTATATATGACAGAACTTAAAGTCTGTTACCACTTAGCTCTGCCTCACTGAAATTTATGCTGCTTCCCTGCCCGCTGGGGCCACAGGCTCAAACAGACTGGGGCTCTTGGTGGAGGTTTGGGATTCTGCACAGTTCCCTCATCTCTTGGCCCTCATCTCTAGAGTTCTAAAATGCACTGAGTGGACCACGCTCTTTTCACCTCTTGGTGACCCGTGCCCTCTGTTCTAAGTCACTGTAGTCTCCACAGATGCCTCTTCTAGCCCTAATGAAGCCCTCGTTATGAGAAGTGGTTTCACCCAGAGCTGCCGTCCAAACTGCTGGTGAGGGAGACTCCGGCAGCTTGGACGGGGCTGCAGTACCCTTTGTAAGTGGTAGGGACAGCTGGGCACAGGGGAAACAAAGGTTACAAGAGGAAGAGACTGATGATGACAGGGGCATGTCTGCTAGGCCAACAGGCAGGCCTCAGATTATATTAACATTATATTAAGCATGGTGACCAAGACAATAGACAGAAATGGCAAGCCACATACCAGGAGTTGGTTCAGCTCTGGGTGTCCCCAGTGGAGAGTGACTCTGACCACAGAGAAAGCAGTCAGGATTGCAGGGCACCTAGAGGCAGGGCCATATAAACAATGGTTGGAGGAATTAGGGGAGTTTAGAACAGATACCAGGAGACGTGGAGGCAGGCTTAGTAGGTCCCCCTTTAAATATTTGAAGGGTTGTCACATGGAAATGAGATCACATGAATTCTGTCCATTTCCAGAGAGCAGAATTTGGATTCAAGGTGGGAAATGATGGGGAGATGAATTTATGGAACCACAAATATTCATTGAGTGCTTACTATGTGTCAGAAGCAGCACTCAGTGCTCAGGAAGAAAAGTAGTGGGATAAATAAGAGAAAAAAAGCTCATTTTCCAGTGTCCATGGAGAGTGGGGTGGACAGAAAAGTAGACGATGACATGATAAAGGGTGTCATCAGAGGCAAGGGAGAGAGGCTTTGGTGTGCACTAGGGGAAGTATGGAAATCTACTCAGGTAGGGGAGGTAGGCTAAAGGAAGATCCTTGACTCCTTGAAGGACGGTTTTTTGATAATTTACAGTTGACACAAAGCAGGATGGGGAGCCTTGGAAATGGGGTGCTCTCAACTAGCAGAAGTATTCATTCGTGCAGAAGCTGGCAACCACTTACCTGTCAGAGTTGTCAGAGCAGGGGGAGTGTTTCAGAAGAAGGCGTTCTGCATCCCTTTCAGCAGCCATCACGGTCTGGCCTGGTCTGCTCACTGGTTCCCCAGACCAGTGCAGCTGGGGACCCGCACTGTATCAGGCACCACGGGGTCCTGACTCAGGCAGTCTTCAGATAACATGTCGAGATTCCCCACCCAAGACGAGGGTGATTTATCTTATTAAATATTTTCAGAACCCTTTTTTAAAAATCTTAAAAGTAACCCCAACGTGTAAAAGAGATAAAAGTGGGGAAGAGACTCCTTAGCATGTAACATCATTACTGTTTGGTAAAAATAAACAGCTCCATCGTTTATGCAGCCATTCAAGCAACTAGTCAGATCCCCAGGGCACAGCTGCTGATCTAAACTCTGATGGCCTTGGCCTGCACTGTTACAGAAGGAACCAAAAGTGCTCCCCGACCAGGGCTGGTCCTGACAAGATTGTTACAAGTAGCAGCTTCCATCACTGCCCATAATCACTTTGCTTCCTGGAGTTTTCTAGATAAAAAGCACTGTGTAGTCAGCCCTACTTTAGGGGGAAATACTGAAAGTCAGAAAACTTTTATACTCTTGATCAAAGAATAGATCTACTCAAAAACATCAGTTCATCTTCTTGTAAAAGAGGGACTTCATGTAGAAGTGAAAGAAGGCGGCACCCCTGCAGACAGTCCGTGCAGCAGGAGGGACACTGATGGCACAGGGAGGGCAGTGGCAGAAGCCAGATCCAGTGCTGCCCTCCAGACAACAGGTATAAAGGTGTGCATGTGTTAACAGACTACGCTATTAACCCATCCCATCCAAATGCCATGAAGAAAACTATCATTACGTCCAACCAAGAAGGTGCTGTGATTTTACGTTGCCTCCCTACATACTTATAACAATAGTAGATATTAAAACAATAAACATGAAAACAACATAGCTGTGTGGTCCCCACACGGGCCCCTGCCAAGGAAGGTGAAGGCTGGTATTCATGCAGCAGGGCCCAGTTGGTGGTTGTGATAACCAATAAAGATGTCTGTCTTCTCACTTTGCCCGGTAGAGCCCTGCCACCAAGGTTTTAACATCTAACTCTTCTGTGCACACGCGGGCACACACACACACAGAGTTTGTCTTTTCCACGGAGAAATTACTGGATGAAGGTTGACTACAGAGCAACAGCAGCAGCCATGGCAGCAGAGGGACAGACAGACAGACATGGCCCCCTCAGCTGATGTGCCAGCAGAGGCTCCCAGACTTAAGGGCATGCGAGCACATGGTCTCCCAGGAGGCCAGAGTCTCTGGGACCCTTGAGGTTGGACCACAGGTGAAATCAAGAAAGCAGACATCTATCCCTAGCAAGGAAGGGAAGGCAGAAGAGGGATGTGGCAGGTCCTGCATATCTCAGCGTAAGCAGCTGAGGCAGAGGCTGGGAGCACATTGTATCCCAGGCCACCACCCAGCTAGCAAAGATCTGTCTTCACCCAGAATTCCTGGTCTCATGGTATATAGCATAAGATGCTTAACCTCTTTGGTCTTCCGTTTCCTTATCTGCCAAATGGGATAATAACAGAACCTATCTCATAGTGGTACTCTGAGGTTTAAATGGGATAATACATGCCAAGCCCTTAGCATGGCCTCTGGTAGATCCGCTTTCAATGGTAGTCGACCCTGTTCACCATCTTATCCCCTTTACCTAGCGCAGTCTTGGCATCAAGTAGGGATAAACATGTGATGAATGAAAAAGAAAAAAAGCAGTACTCAGAAACAAAACAAGGATCTCCATGGACTAGAGACAGAATGAGAACATTCAGTTCTCAGTCTTTAGTAAACGAAGACTAAATTTGCAGGCTTCAGGTCTGCAAGAAGTTAACCCACAAAAGATGGCTGTGAGGTCAGTTCTTGCATAGTAAAGGGACCAGAAGTTCCCTACATTGGTGGGGCACCAAAGCCAGGCTCACAGGGTAAAACTAGGATTGGGGTAGGGCTCCACCACTTGCCCTCAAAATGCTGCTGAAGAAGCCATGACTCGTCCAGGCCTTTGACAGCACCGAGCTGGGAGCCTGTGACGGCAGGAGGATGGCCAGGAAGCAGGCCCAGCTGAGCTCTGCTTCAGCACTGGAACCACATAGCCCCCAACAGCCCCAAGGGATGGGAAAGAGGGAGGCAAAAGATGACGTTACATGTGTAACTAGTTTGTAACAGTGGCTTTCCATGCAAAGTTTTGGTGCATGACATCAAGAGATGTGGCTGGTTTGCCCAGCGGTGGCATCTCAGGTGTCCTTGCTGATGTAGGCATGTTTGCTCAGAGAGACATAAAGCCTGTGGGCCCCAGGGGACCCTCAAGGCTGGCAACCAATCTTTATGAGAGTTGGGTGATCCTTTAATTAATACTAAGGGGAAAATGGGTAAAAGAAATGCCACTGACTGTGCTGAGCTTTACTTCAAATAAAAATGTTACACTAGTAGAATACAATTAAGTTTTGGTCTTCCAAGCCAATTTTTCCAGTTACAAAAGATTTCTCCCTGAAATGCAGCACTAGTTGGATGGTGCTTGCATGTGGTGTATGGTATCTAAATGGCAGGCTCCAAAGACCTCAATCCAAGTCTTGAATAACTATTCATAATACTTAGCTGTTAGTACTAAGAGAGTGCTAGGATGTCTAGATTCTTTTCTATTTTCACAGAGGAGAAAAAAGCCTCTCTCTCCTAGGTATCAGAAAGACCTCAAGGGTATTTTTCCCCTGACTAAATCCGGAATCAGAAACCCACAGAAATATACAGGAAATAAGCCACTCAGATATATTATGTCATGAATTCTATTGCCAAGGCTTGTAGCTATAGGATCTTGTACTTAATTTTCATTCCTACAGTAACAAGCCCACTAAAGGACACTTCAGATCTTGTCTTTATTCTAGAGTCAAACAGTAAAAGCAGCACAATGGGATGCCTGCCCCGTGGTAAGTGTGTGTGTGCACATACACACCCCCAGCAAAATAATCCCAATGCCAGGAAATTAAATGGTGGTAAGAAAGCTGAGAGAACAGGACCTATCTTAAACAGGCAATAAGAAAATTCACTGGTAGTATTTCCAAATCCCTGAGGCACATCTAACTTTTTAATTTCAGAAACAGTAAGAAGCAAATGCTATCAAATGCTGAAATTTGGCATGTAAAGTGGTCAGTACCCATCTCAAGGTTGTTACCATTATTTCTTTTATTGAGTATGAATCTTTTCAGACCTTTCTTGTGCTTTTTTCCTCAGCCTCCCAGGACTTCATTTCCATCAAAACATTTTTTGACACTAGGCAAAAGTCAGAAGACCCAAACTGAAACTCAATTTGATAGAGCAAATACAAAGTTATGGAATGTCTATTTACAAGGCACTGTGCAAGTCTTCCAAATATACTACAATGAATTATGTGTAATCCCTGCATTCAAAGGATTTATTATCTTATAGAGGAGATAAGACAGACAGACACACAGAATATAAGTATAGTTATGTGTTGCTTAACAACAGGAATATATTCTGAGAAATGAGTCCTTAGGTGATTTTGTTGTTGGGCAGACATGACAGAGTGCACCTACACAAACTACTTGGTACGGCCTACTACACACCTAGGCTATGGTGTGGCCTATTGCTCCTAGGCTGCAAACCTATACAGCACATGACTGTACTGAATAGTGTGGGCAATTGTAACACAATGATAAGTAATTGTGTATCTAAACATATAAAAGTTACAATAAAAAAGCTTGCAAGACTAGAAGTTGCTCTGGGCAAGTGAGTGAGTGAGTGACGAGCGAATATGAAGGCCTCAGACATTGCTTCACACTGCCGTGCAGTGGTTTATAGATTTCACAAACAATGTACACTTAGGCTATGCTAAACTTATTTAAAAGAATTTCTTTCCTCAATAATAAATTAACTTTAGCTCACTGTAACTGTTTTACTTTATAAACTTTTAAATTTTTTAAGTTTTTGACTATTTTGTAATAACACTGAGCTTAAAACACAAACATATTGCACAACTGTACAAAAATATTTTCTTTCTTTATATCCTTATTATATAAGCAATTTTCTATTTTTTTAATTTTTTATTCTTTTTTATTTTTTAAACTTTTTGTTAAAGTAAGACACACACACACATTAGCCTAGTCCTACACAGAGTCAGGATCATGAATATCACTGTCTTCCACCTCCACATCTTTTCCCACTGGAAGGTCTACAGGGGCAATAACAAGCATGGAGCTGTCATTTCCTATGACAACAATGCCTTCTTCTGGAACACCTCCTGAAGGACCAGCCTGAGGCTATTTACAGTTAATTTTTTTTTAAATAAGTAGGAGTACACTCTAAAATAATGATAAAAGTATAGTAAATACATAAACCAGTAACATACTTGTTTATTTCCATTATTGAGTATTATGTACTGTACATAATTTTATGTGTTAGACTTTTATACAACTGGCAGTGCAGTAAGTTTCTTTACACCAGCATCACCACAAACACATGAGCATGGCGCTACAACTTTACAATGGCTATGTCATTAGGGCATAGGAATCTTTCAGCTCAGTTATAGTCTTATAGTGCCACCATCATATATATGGTCTGTCATTGACCAAAACATCATTATGTGGCCCATGACTATACCATTGAAGATCAAATATGGACTAGATTACATCAGGATAGTTAAATAAGGAGAGAATTCACTGAGGAGGTAGCTTTGGGATAGACCTCAGGGTAAGAACATCTTCAATAACAAGAGCTACCATCTATGGCAGGAGTTGATTCAAACTTATAATCATATGCAGAAGAATGAGACTGGATCCCCATATCTCGCCATACACAAAAATTAATTTAAGATGAATTAAAGATTTAAATGGAAGACCTGAAACCATAAAATTCTAGAAAAAACTAGGAAAAACTCTTCTGGACATTGGCCTAAGAAAAGAATTTATGAATAAGACCAAAAGCAAATGCAACAAAAACAAAAATACACAAATGGGACTTAATTAAACTAAAAATCTTCTACATAAAGAAAGAAATAATCAAAAAGATTCATAGACAACCTACAGAATGGGAGAAAATACTTGCAAACTATGCATCTGACAAAGGACTAATATCTAGACTCTATAAGGAACTCAAACAACTCAGCAAGAAAAAAAACCCAAATAACGCCATTGAAAAATGGGCAAACAACACGAACAGGAACAGGTATTTTCAAGAGAAGATATACAAATAGCCACAAACATGAAAAAAATGCTCCATATCACTACTCATCAGAGAAATGCCAATTAAAACCATAATGAGATGCCATCTCACTCCAGTCAGAATGGCCATTATTGAAAAGTCAGAAAACAATAGATGTTGGCATGGATGTGGTGAAAAAGGAATGCTTATCCCTGTTGGTGGGAATGTAAATTAGTACAACCTCTATGAACAACAGTATAAAGATTTCTCAAAGAACTAAAAGGAGGTCTACCATTCAATCCAGCAATCCCACTATTGGCTACCTATCCAAAGGAAAATAACTCATTATATCAAAAAGACACCTGTACTCATATGTTTATAACAGCACAATTCACAATAGAAAACATATGGAATCAGCCTCAGTGTTCATCAGCTGATGAATGGATAAAGAAAATGTGGTACATACATAACCGTGGAATACTACTCAACCTTAAGAAGGAACAAAATAACGTCATTTGCAGTGACTTGGATGGAACTAGAAGCCATTATCTTAAGTGAAGTAACAGAAAGTGAGTTGTCAGGAAGGGAAAATCAAATACCACATGTTTTCATTCATAAGTGGGAGCTAAGCTGTGGTTATGCATGGTCATACAGAGTGGAATAATAGACACTGGAGACTCCAAAGTGGGGAGAAATGGAGGAGGGTGAGGAATGAAAATTACCCACTGAGTACAATGTACACTATTTGGGTGATGGGTACACAAAAAGCCCAGACTTCACCACTATACAATATATCCATGTAAGAAAACTCCACTTGTAACCCCCAAATCTATTGAAATTTAAAAAATAAATAAATAAAAAATTTTCTAGAAAGAATCAGGAAATTTCAGGCCATGCAGTCTCCATTGGAGCTATTCAACTGTGCCTTGGTAGTGCAAAAACAGCTATAGATATCATGTAAATGAATGGGGATGGCTCTGCCTCAATAAAACATTATTTATGAATACTAAAATGTAAATTTTATAAAATTTCCACATGTCACAAAGTATTTTCTGGTTTTAGTTTCATTTTTCAATCATTTAAAAAGGCAGAAGCTATTCCTAGTTTAAAGGTCATATACAAACAGGCAGCAGGCCAGATTTGCCTTCGGGTCACCATAGTCTGCTGACCCTTGACTTTTCACTACAAATAAGTGCTGTACTACACCCAATCTCATCGAATTCTCACACCTGCTCTGTGAGATACCTACTCTCATTTCCATTTTCTAGGTACCCAAGGTGAAGCTTAGAGAACTTAATTCACACCAATTTCAAAGGCCTTTCTTCTAACCACAAGGCCATACTTACTTCCTCCCCATAATGGAAAGGAGCGTGGGGATGGGCGAATGAATAGGTTTTCTTTAGCCAGAGGCACTTAAAAATCAAAAAGTACTTTTTACAAAGAATTTGAGGTTTCTTATCATGGGTTTCTTATAGTAACTCATTTTAGATCTCTGTGAGCAACACGTCCTCCCTTTTCACAAGTCACGCTGGGGAGAGATACAATGTTTAATAACCTCTGCTTTCCAGAATATAATATTCTCCCATATTTGAAGAAAAAATAACAGGCTTCTAGCATTTGCTCCCAACCTCTCCTCCCCGCCCCTGGTTGCGAGGAAGGTCTTGCTCAGACCTGCAGGTGATGGGTATGCTGGACAATAGACTTCTCTCTTTCCTTCACTCACTATGTTGAGCAACATATTTTTTTCTTACCTGGGTTCTTCATTTTGTCTTGTTTAAAAGCAATTTTATGTGCTAAGAGAAGATGGAAGAAAAACAGGGGCTGCCATGTTCTCTCCATTGCCTGTTAAGATTACATCAGGTGGTGGTCTTAATTCTTCTCTGGTTACCTCCTTTCCCTAAACAGAGCTAAAATGTCCTTTACCCTGTCTGTGGAGTTTGTCACAAATGTAGGATCACATTGGTTTGTTGGCTTCTTAATGATATTGACAGGTTCATCTGTCAATACATGTCAATTGAGGATCTCTCAGGTGTCCAGTATGGTGCTAGGTACTGTGAGCATTCTGAAGGTTGTACAAGATACTGCCCTCAGAGGATTTGCAATCTATGTGGGACACTAAACTAACATGTAATCAAAGTAATAATAGCAGCTGCTCTTTATTAAATACTTTCTATGTCCCTGGCACTCTGCTCAACACTTTTGCATGTATTCTGTCAAATAAAAAACAATTTTTTACTTAGAAAAGAGAACTTTATGAAAGGATTATTGCTGGGGTGGAGAAGGGGAACTATTGCAATAGGGGAAATGCTCTGATAAGGTCTGCAAGCACCTCTAGAGTTGGACAAAAAGGGTTTTTAACTTTTATAGAGAGAAGTAAACAAAGCTAGAAAGAGTCAGGTGTGGAAAATGTCATGACTACAAACAGACCTGAGAATGTTTTAGCCTGAAGCCAGCCTATTCTCAGGAGTGGCTGTCTGCTGGCTCAAAGCTTAAGGGCCTTGGAGGAAGATGAGCTACTTAATCAAAGTTTGATTACCCAACATTCTGTTCTGATTGATTAGAAGGAACAAACAATTTAGCTCATCATTTATGAGGCAAAGAATGGGAATTTGAAATCTGTGTCTGCCTTATTTTAGGTAACAAGGGGGGCATTGTTCAGTCCTATCTGAGTCTCATGGGGAAGGGTGGTTCTCTGCAGTAAGTCACTTTCCAGGGCGCAAACGGATGGGGTGATTGCTTAACCTCCAGGTAAAATTCAACATTATCAATTCTTTGTGTGAACCTTAGTGGTTGGTGCTAAAAACAAATAGTTCCCATTTTAGGGATGACAAAACTGGGCAACAAAGAGGTTTATTACTTTGCCCATGGTCACAGAGTTGTAAGTAGAAGAGGTAGAACTTATACCCAGGTCTGCAATCACCCCTAAATTATAACATATGGCAGAGACTGTAAGTGTTAAAGGAGTTTGGAGAAGAGAGGATGAGTGAAGGCCAGAGAAGTCACTGAGGCTGTCAGGTAGGTAGGAACAGCATGCCTTACTCAGGGCAGGGACAATAAGGTCCCAGAACCAGAAATTAAAGAGGCCACAGAAGTCATTAAAGCATTCAACTTTGTGACACAGAGGTTTGAACTGGAAAAAGAATGAGCATTAAAGTGACATAGATAAGGTAGGGCCATACTGCATGGGGTCCTGATGAACCAGACCGGGAATCTTAGGCTCGAAGCAACAGTTTGGCCTTTGCCAGAAGCTTCAGAGGAATAGTATGGAGATGAGTCAGGCAATGAAATATAGTGAAATGATTTAGAATGAATGAACATTTGAGTGAGCGGGAGGCTGGGGGCAGAAACCAGCAACCATGTGCCGAGAATGACCAGCAAGCCAAGGGGCTCTTTCAGAGGAAATGAACGGATCTGGTGCCACATATGAATAGTGGAGGTGAAAGAGAAAGCTTCCACCTTATTAGAAACTGCAGACTAACAAAAACTTGGAATTTTTCTAAATAGGAGTATAGAACTTTTGTTTTTAGGATATTTTAATAGCATTACTCAAAATTACAAATATACAGACAAACAAAATGTAAGGCTGGTGGCAAGTACCCCTCCCCTCCCTAAAGGAAAAAGAAGCCCCTCCTATTCCTCCATACCCGCCCTAAAGCTGAAGCAAAGAAATTCCTCACTCTTCCCACCGAAACCTTCCCTCCAGAGAAACTTCCATCCCCCACCCCTAAAAAGGTATATAAGCCCACCCAGACTTCTGGGTGGGGCGGCTTCTCTGGTTCCACTCATGGGACCATGAGGCTCGCCTGGGCCCCTCTCTTGGGACCCGTTACCCCCACCCGGGAGCACCCCAATAAAGCCTCTTTACTTATCCCTTTTAACTCTGCTCATCTTTCTTTCTCTGGCATTGGCCACTCCGTTCTTAAAACCTTACACAAAACAATTTTCATGCTTTAACATGATGGGACAATGTGAGTTAAAGTTAAGCAGGTTTCTTGTAAATCTTTGAAAAGCCTTTAAAATTCTAACATATATTACAAGTCTCCACAGAGGAGATATAGCATTCAGTCGTGGTCAAAAATAATTTGAACATGAAAATTATTTCTTGCAGAACATCTGTTGGATTAGTGTGCTAGCAAGTCCACTTGGGGAAACACCCTGACAGATACAGTACTGAAGATCTACTAAGGGTCAGGTGTTCCAGCAGCCGTACGACTCTCGGTCCTCACCATATTCTCATTATCCCATTTAGCAGATGAGGATACTAAGGCTTAGAGGCTTTATGTCATTTATTTTAAGAGCAGGCAGCCACTGAGTATTTAACTACCAAGTCCTCCTCCATTTGCGCAATGCTTCCTTCCACACTATGGATATACAAGACCTTCAAAATCAGACTTTCCCAGCAGACTCCAGAACACTTGATCACTGGATTTTTCTGAGTTGTTTTCAACACTTTCTGAAGCCTTTTCCCGGGATGCAGGATTTCATGCATCCTGGGCCTACTGGTACAGCTTCCATCCATTGGCATTCACCTGCCGTGGTGCATGGTTTCTGGTGTTATCACTGGGGTTTTAGATTACTCCTCTCCCTTTGTTCCCCAGAACCTGACATCTACCAACATGACAACACAGGCAGGAAAGAGCACAATGAGCAATCTCCAGCTTCTTAATGCAGGCTGGTAGGTTGTGGGGAGGGGAGGGAGGGCATGATAAGGTCCCAATGTCTCACACGTCCCTGGAATTGACATGCACCAGGCTAGTGCTTTCAGTCACTACTATCATAAACCGTTTAGTGTTAAATTTAGAATAAAAACCAATTAAAAGATAACAATGAAACATATGCTCAGAATGGCAAGAATCAACATGACTGCTAGCTGCTGCAGGGAAGTGTTAGTATGTCTTACAAATCTGAATCCTCCCTTACCCATTCTCAATCTCTCACCCACATCCCTGGTTGTCTCCACCCAAATGGCTTTCAGTGGAAAAAACATTGGGATTTTTACAACAGCAGATGGACTAACCTGCATCTGAAAACCAGAGTTCAAAAAAAATACTGTTGACCCTATCCCCTGAGTCTGGTCTGTGCTCACGGGTGCGTTAGAATAACGATTTGGCTGGGCTTGAGGTGCTTCTACTCAGGGTTACTGCCACAGTACAGGGTCCCCATTCCTCTCTTACATCTAAAGAAGGTGCGGCTGCAGTTTGGCAGCCTAGGTTAGACAACCCAAGAAGGTGAGTTTGCTGCCGTTGGCATCCCCGGCTATGTCAGTATCTGGAAGCCAATTGTAGCATCGTAAAAGTCAGTGATTCTGCTACAGCAGTCCCTGCCAGCCAGTTTACCATCCTGGCTGCAGATCTTCTTATTCTTACCATGCCATCACTGGGGAGATGCCACAGGGCCCACAGGGTCTCCACTGATGTCTCCCTAGCAGATTTCTGCAGGTGGTGCTGCCACTGCTCACCCTCCTTGCCTTCCACATCCTAGCAGTCACCTATCAGTGACATTTCCTAAATTACTGCCACATCCACTCTCCCTGGACATTTCTTCCCCCTTCATCCAGACCCTTAGCAGCTCCCACCTGGTTACTCCAAAGTGTTCCAGACTGCCCCCACCTCTCTCGTGTTTCCATATCCCCCAACCACGCTCCGCGCTGTTAGTAGATGCACAGTCAGACACAGGCTGAAATCCACTGAAATCCCTTAGTTCCTCCGGAGGCGTGGCTCGCCCCAGACCTGCCCCTGCGGCTCTCTGCAGCCTCCAGCCTCGCCCCACACGCAGCACGTGGACCGCGCTTTCTCACACGCGCCTGGCCTTTTCCCACTTAGAGCTCCATTCCTGGAGTCGGGGGCTAATGTTCCCTCACCCTCCACCTGCGGACCAGGCAGCCCCGCCTCCAGGAAGGTTTTCCTTCCTCCCGCCCCCGTTGGGATTAGGAGGCTTTCTTTTGTGCTTCCTTTTCTCTCGTGTGTCTGTATCACACTCTTCGTTGTAACCTCTGGTTTAGTGGACACTTCCCAGGGATTTGATGAGCACCTGGAAGACAGGGCCTGGCTCTCATTCATCAGTGTGTTTCCAAGACTTCACACAGGGCCGGTGGGAGCTTGTCCATCCCGGGTTGCCGCTCCTGCTGAATTCTGCAGACTCACAGATTTGCACCTCCGGCTCTGATCGCTCCCCTGAGCTCAGACTCGCATATCTAATGTCCTCTTTGATTTTTCCACGTGGATGTCTTTATGGAAACTCAAAATTGGCAAGTCTACACAAGACTCTTTTTCATTTCCCACCCTATTCCTACCTGTTCCATCCCAACACCCTGAAATTGGTGGACGGCACTTCTGCATAATCAATCACTCAAGCAAATATCTAGGAATCGTCTTTGATTCCTCTTCCTCTGCCCCTCTCTCCCCCAGGCCCACCCCATCACCAAGTTTCTCCATCCCCTAAACAAACCTAGGTCTGTTCCTTCCTCTCCATGTGCCTTCCTTTCCACTGCCAGCATTACTGCTTTAGGTCCCTAACTGGTGTCCCTGTGTCCACTCTGGCATCCCCGGGTGCCATTCTGCACCCAGTGCAGGAGACATCCAAAAACATGCATCTAATTGGTGCACCCCCTTGCTGGCTTCCTCCCAAGAGACCTAGATAAGGTCTGTGGTTCTGCATGGCCATCCCCAGCCTCTCCTGCCTCCAGCCAGACCACTGCTCCCTCGCTCACCCTGCCCCAACCCCACCAGCCTTCCCACTGCATGTTTCTCCACCAGCTATTCCCTCCTGCTGGGACACTGTCCTCCACCTCACCCGCCACGTCTGGGCATCAGTGCCACTCAGTGGGGCCTTCCCTGGCCACCACCTATACAGGGGGCAGTGCCTCTGTTACCCTCCGTCACATACCCTATTGATTGCCCTCATAGCCAATCAACAGTTCATAATATTTTTCTTATTCTTTATTTGCTTTTGCATGCTGTCTCCTCCACGTTCACTCTACCAGTGCAGGGACCAGGCTCCTGCACAGTGCTGCTTGCCCAATGCCTGCACAAATTAGACTCAAGAAACAGCTACTGACTGGCTAATAAGTGGATATAAGAATTTTTAAAAAGAACAGTCTACAGAACTATACAAGAGATTTTCTTTGGTTCCATTTGGCTTATTTATGTTTAAGTGTAAATTGTTAATGACCTCTACCAGCCCAGCGAATGCAGGACACTTGATCTACACAGATCCCAACATTTGATTTTCCCTGAAGAAAGATACTGTGCGAATTTTCAGGGAATCACACTTTTTTCTACCCGACCCTATAAAGAATTTGGAAACCAAGAAAGGGTGGGAGCTGGCATTTCCTGATTGTCCTCATCCACGTGACTGCAGTGAGGTTGGTATTGAGTGTGAACCCACTCTGAGCAGAATCTATGCAACATCCGCAGGGAGCTGAAAAGAGGTGGAGACAGAGTCCCTGCTCTCTAAGGGCAGAGGCAAAACAGACCAGATAAAAAAAAGCTGAAAATGCCCCCAAACACATCAATATATAGAAAGCCAATTACCACAGTAATTGACTAGGTTTATAACAAACGGACAGGAGGGCCAGGGCAGTCAGCACGGCAGTGGAGGCACACACAGAGTGACTTTATGAGCCGCCCCTGTGGAATAAACCTGACTAAAGAGAAGCCCCAGGGACAGAGGAGGATGTCAGGGGAGCGTGAGCCATGGGTCTCCCCTGTTACACTGGTCTCCCCTGGTACTGGCACTCACATTTCACCGACAAAGCAGTTATTTCAACTAGCAGATTTATTGAGAAATTGAGCTGAAGAAATGCTTCTTTCTACCTTTATTTTTCTTTCTTTATTTCCTTTTTTAATCAGCAAAAGCAATGATATTTTAGAGTCTTCTTGAACCTGCTTCGGCTTTGCAATTGCTCTACACTGAGGGCTCTTCCAGCATCAAATTCTAAGTAAGTGAATGAATGCTATCCCTTGCCAGGACTTTGTGCAGTTAAGTCTTAGTGGGGTTGTCAGTTCCTTTCTAATCACACTGGGCTTTAACAGGAGATAAGGGTGGCCGCTTTCTGGAGCCCTAGGGTATGAGCTGTGCTTAGGCACTGTCCCCTCTCCAGCCTCAGTGAGCAACCACAGCCCTTAAGAGGTCTACAAACAGCCTTTCCCCAAGCTGCAGGGCAGTGGTCTGGGCATCCCCCGCGACCCAACGGTTCTCTCTGCAGAAAGGCTTTACTTTGCAAGGTGTCTCTCACCCATCTCCACACCTGTGCCCCTGCTTCCCCCTTGCAGTATTTCCCAGAGTCCTCCTGAGGGCAGCCACCTTCAGTACAGGCACTTTGATACTGGACAACTGAACCCTGTCCCTGAGCTTTCCAAGAAATGGGATGAACTATGAAGGTGGAAACATCTTCTGGATCTTGTGACAGTTTTCCTTGCCTCTTTTGTGGGTCCCCCTGAGTGCTCAGCCACGCTATACTGCTGACACTGACTGGCCAGTTGTCCTGCTTTCTCCTCCACATCTAGAATTCCACTGTGTGGATCAATAGCAAACACTCAGCAGCACTTTGAATGAATGCACAAACATCATTATCTTGCAAAGGAATTCACAGCCTTCCCTCAAGGTGCTGCTAATTGAGTTCTACATATTGCTGGCTCTGCAGGCAGCCAGGTGTCAACAATAAAGGAAAAATTGACTTGGAAATTTCCAAGAGAAGGAAGTTAACCTGACTGGAAAACCACCTACTTATCATCAGTAACAGAGACTGAAATGATGTATTCTGGAGCCTTTGACTGCTATGACGTTAATCATCTGCATTTCATAGTGTAGCTGGCCTTTGGGGCAGGCTTGAAAATGATGTCACTATACTCATTTAAAAAGAAATTATTAATACTTGCCTGATCCATTTCTTGCTGATTTCCTTAGCATTTGCTCCTTCTTAGATAGTTGTAGTTTTTTTCTCTAATGTATATCTTCTATTAATTGAATGAACTTTTAAAGAGTTCCATGAGATTTGGGAAAATTCTTCCTCTGAAAACAGAGTAAACTAGAAATGGACAAGAAATGGCTAGTGGCCAAAGGACAAGAGCTTAGATGAAAGGGGTTTGATTATTTGTTGATGTAGCTCAAAGTGTTTTTGTATCTCGTGTTTCAGTTTAAACACAGGTTGCATGTATAACTAATACATATCCCCTCATCCCCACAGAGAAAACTTTCCTACCGACTTTATAAAACAGAAGAAATTATAGGACAAGTGGCAAAAGAAAGACTGTTGTTGACTCCTACAACATTAACTGGTAGCCAGAAACTTGGAATAATAATCACTAATTGGAGGTACCCAGATGGATCTAACCCTGTTCCTAATAACTGATTCTAGTCTCATCTTGTGTTTGATCACTTGGTTTTCATGTCTAGCCTGTTCTTTTAATGCCAGATTCCCACACATCACATTATCCACCCCCATCCCACCTCCCACACTAAAAACAATCAAACCTGGACGACAGGAGAGGAGGATGAACAGCTGGAACAAGACTGCCTTCAGGGTGATAAGACAGGGTTGGAGGGGAGGGTGTTTGGGGAGATGCTCTCTCAAACAACATGTTGTCATTTCCCTTGGAAAGGGAAGAAGAAGAGATGAAAACATGGCATTCATTCATTTATTCATTCAGAAAGTATGTACTGACTGCTTGCTAGATGCTGTGCATAGCCAGATGCATTGCAAGAGATGGGGTAGAAGTAGGAAGAGAATTCAGAGATTTGTGGACAAGGCCCCCACCTTTCAATAACTGTTGACTCCCTTATGCCTGTGAGAATGTAAAAGTGTTCCTCGAAAGCAGGATTATCAATTGAAATCAGAATAATATATGAGCCTAACAAAAACACAAACACTACTAATAAGTCATCTCTCGGCCCCAACATCCACTTATGTTTGAACCGGGTTGTTAATAGGGCCGGAGTCTGGGGACTCTGACACAGGAGGAATCAGTTTCTGCATCTATATGCAGCCAGTGGGGCCCAATGGCACAGACTTTGACCCACAGGTGACAGGGAAGGCTGATAGAGTGGAACACTTTCACGGGTTCTCCGGCTTTGGAGGCTGCGCCTGACAGCTCCTTTGCACTTGAAAAGGAGTGCCCGCCCTGTCCCCCCACTGCTCATCAAAAAGCCTTCCCAGGGCCACAGAGAGCAACCCTTCCCTGCAAAAGAAAACATCTCATATGGGTGGAAGAAGTGGTGTTTATTTCCTGTTATTTTTCCCCAGAAAAGGGGTAGCAGTGGGGACTGAAAATGGTTGGCAAAGGATGTGATCCTGCGCCAGATTTTAGGAATGGAGGCTTGACTGTCCCTTCCCATCAGCCTGGTTAGCAGGCGGCCTGTGACTTCCAAAATACGCATCGGTGATCATGTGAAGGGTGAGTTTCACCCAGGGCAAGCTTTACTGATATTCCTATTAAATTTTCATCAGTTGTTATTTTCTTCAAAAATAGAAAGATACACTGCAAATCTTATTAAAAGAATGCTAATAACAATAGCAGTAATAATAATGAGTCCGAAGGCACTGAACACTTACAAAATGTTAGACATGATGCTTCATGTATAATCTTTGTATTAAATCCTTATACAACCCTGCAATATAAGTGTTAACAGCCCTATTTTACAGACACGGAAACTGAGGCTCACAGCCATTAAGTAAAATTCTCAAGAGCCCCATTTAAGAAAAATTTTGATACAATTCTGTCTAACACTAAACCCTTGTATAAACAGCTACATTAAACTACTTCCACTGCATTATCAATCGAGTTAACCTACTTAGCCTTCAGTAAGGCATTATTAAATGTTGCATTCCATTATCAGAAATAGAAATCATTTTCTGAGTTCACAGAGTCGCAGAACACTAGAAATAGCAGAAACTCTATAATCTAATTTAAGTTCGTTATTACACAGATGAGATTATTTTGAAGAGGGTTAAATAATTTACCCAAGGTCTGCCCGCTGGCTAATGGCTCCACTGAAACAAAAAAACCAGTTCCCCTGAATCCCAATCCATTGATCTTTCCCTCAACCGCCTTAGAGTAGAATGGGCAATACAGCAGTCACCCGATTATCTGCATTTTCGTTTTCTGTGGTTTCAGTTACCTGTGATCAACCTGGGTCCAAAAATAAGTACAATAAGCTATATTGAGAGATAGGAACCACATCACATAATTTTTATTACAGTGTATTGCTCTAATTGTTCTATTTTATTATTGCTGTTGTTAAACTTTTACTGAGCCTAATTCAGAAATTAAACTTTATCATAGATATGTATGTATAGGAAAAAGCACAGTTTATGTAGAGTTTGGTACCATCCACAGTTTCAGGCATCCACAGGGGGTCTTAGAACATATGCCCCAAGGGTAAGGGAGGACCTCTGTGTAGATATATTACTGCTTGAGACATTAGGAGCTCACCCCAGAAGATGTGAAAACTCCAAGGGTGTCAAGTTCAGATTCTCACACTTGATGTAAAATCTCCCCTTGCATCACCCCTTATCTTGTGACTTTTTCCCCCCAACATGTTTCTTGCAGAGAAAATTAGCATGGACTGGAGTCTATAACTTAATCAAGATAAAATTCCAGATAAATATATGTCTTATACTGCTTAGCCTCTAGTCATATGCTCACTTCTCCTGGGTCTGTGTCACCATGGCCAGTCCAGTTGCACATTGAGCTACATGTTACATAAAAGAAAATGGGCTAAACAAATTGGCCCACTTTAGCTTTCTGAATCCAGGAAATAGAATAAGCTCGGCCATAAGTAGAGTTTCTTCTCTTTATATCCCACCCAAGAATACAGGCCTCTCTCTTCTCCTCAGTCTGATATTTAGTTACCTCCTGTAGTGCTACATTATTCTAGGAGCTATGGGAATTCAGAAGGCAACTGCAAGGGCGTTTGATTGCTACTTCATCCGCCTGGATCATTCTGCCCCCAGATCTTTGCATGACCAGCTCCTTCTCATCTTCCAGGTGTCAGCTCAAAATCACACTCGCTGAGGCCCTCTCTACACCTGCCGTCTGAATTTACCTCCAATCTTCCACCCAACCCCTAGCACATCAATGGGTTTCTGTTTCTTCATACCATCTATCACTATCTGAAAGTATTGCTTTCATTTATTTGTTGCTTGCCATTTTGTCTTTTTCCACTAGGATAGAAGCTTCAGAAACATAGGAAAATGTTCTGTGTCATTCATCATCATATGCCCAGTGTCTAGTCCAATATCTAGATATAGAAGGTGCTGAATAAATGAATGAATAAGCCCATTCCCAGGAAGCAATCAATCAAACTGTGAAAGCAATGCTTACGTATTTCGAGTAGTTGAGAGTAGTCCAGAATATGGTCTAATTACCTACTAAATTGTACGATATAGACAATATGTTACTATTGTCAGGACCATAATTATATACGAAAGGGGTTTTGACTCACCACCAGAATCATCCCATCAACCAAAATACTCTCCAGGTTAGAATGTGAAACTATAACAATTTGTGGTTTATAGAGGAAAACAAAACAAAGAAAATGAAGGCTTCTTTGAATACCGTTTCAAGCAACCTACATAGAGTTTGTTTGAGATGGTAAAACGAGGACAGTGTTGCCTTGAATGCAAAGCTGAAGAAATCAGTTTATTGCCTTTAATCCTGATTGTTGGCGTGTTTCCAAGTCCCTGCCGTGCCCGAGGGCTTAAGACAGTTCAGTTCTGCACACAAGCTTCTTTCTGCACACAAGTCTAATGATCAACGGCTCCATTAGAGAAAAGTCCTGGTCCAAAGTCAAAACCATTCAGAAGAGTCTTCCTGCCTGTGACACTCCTCTGAGGAGATGACACTAGGACATGACCCTGGAGGCCACCATGCCGTGGCTGCAGTGTGGAAGCTGGTACAGTGAAAGGGACAAAAGGTGTGAATAAGAGAACTCACTGCCTGTTGGTCTTGGAGAAAACCTGAATAGGATTATTCAGGTCCTGAACTAACAGCTTTGGCATCATCTGGGAGCTTGTCAGAAAGGCAGAATGTCAGGCAGCACCCAGACTTACAGAGTCAGAATCTCCATTTGAGCAAGATCTAGGTGACACATACGTGCATTAAGTTTTTGGAAACACTTCCATATAGGGGAACAAAAACTACGCCAACCACTGTGTCATCGTCATGGACTGTGGCCCCAAACACCCTACAACAAACAACCAAAACTCCAGAAAACTAAAGGTACACATCAGTGGACCCACCATGAAGTCTAACCAGGGTTGACACCTGCCCCTGGTGTGTTCACCTTAGACCAGTGTCTTGACTCCAGCTCATTTTGTCCACTGACTTTGCTACTTTGATCTCCTTTGATCTCTTTTTGGGCAATTGAGAGGCAAAAGGGTATGAAGCTACTGCCAGTATATCTCAGCAGGTAAAGGCATTCTTATTTATTTATTTATTTATTCATTTAAAAATTTTATGTGATCTTGTTTGGAAATAAAGGAATTCTTTTTCATCCTGACTTTGCACCTACGAGTTTTGTGACTGCAGCCAAGTTATTTAAGCTCTCTGAGACATTATTTCCTCATCTATAAAATGGGGAGGGCAAGACTGAAGTGATATGTAAGCTTGAGGATTAAACCCAAAAAGCTATAGAACGTGCTTAGCAAGGTGCCTGGCTCAAAGTAAATGCACAAAAAATAGTAGCTGTTTGGTATTATTATTTTTAGTAATTTCCTCTGTCAACCTACAGATCCAATTTACTCTGAACTCACAGCGTCAGAGCCTAGGGACTTGAAGACTCAGACTAAACCCTCCCACATATGTTTAGGGGAGCGTAGGGCCTCTTCGGGAGGCTCTGTGGATGACACCACCAGGCTTAGCTTTGGCAGCACCTTCACCAGGCCTGACTGCCTGTGAGCGCCACAGAATAGCTGTCTTTTCTAGATCCCCCTGCTCACTGCAGCGCTTTGCATGCAGCAGGCCCTCAGCAAACACTTGTTGAACAAATTAATTAATCATTTAGAGAAAATAGCTATATGCCAAATTTCTTTGCTGCTTGAGTGCTAACTTTGTTGTTGTAAATGTATATAAAAAGATCCTTTGGAGTTAGTTTGCAACCCTAGGTTGTAAAACGTAAAGCATTATAGAAATTTAAGTTATTACTCTTCATTGAATTTTTTACAAGCTTGTGTCCTTAACTTACTCAGATTTTTATGCTATGTGCTGCAATGACACTAGTTAGCCTAAGAACTACACCAGCGTCAAATACACAAGATCAGGTCTTAGCTGACCAGCACTTTCAGACCGGATTTGAAGGCTGACTGGTGACTGACTGTTGTTTTTGGTTCAGCCGTAGCAGAAGACTGCTCCCAATCCTGGAAGAGGTGCCCGCTGAGTCTGTCCTGGGCTATCTCCACACAAAAGCAAATTGGTGGCAAGTAGAAGACGTGGCATCCTGTGTGGTGGAAATGCAATGCCACACAGGTGGTTCACTCTTGTCTTTGACTTTAATCTGACTTGTGCCTGCTTAGAGCTGGAGGGTCACTTTAAGGGATGAACTCTCAGCTTGTGCCTTGGAGGAAGAAGTTATTCTTCTCAGCTTTCCCCATGGGAAGGAAGCAACAGGCTAGAAAAAAGAATGTGGGTTGTGGACTAGAAGGTGCAGTAGAAAGGAAGAGCTTGGTTATTGCAATTTGTTCACCCAGATAACCCCACTGGGGTGCACCAAAAGCAATGGTAAGAAAAGGCTACGTCAGATCTAAAGCAATAATGAAAGTGGTATTGGAAAAGGAAAGGAAGAAAGACCCAAAGAAATCCAGCCCTGAATGGAGTATAATAAAATAAAAAGAAAGAAAGAAAATGTACTGTGCTTAGTGTATCAGGTGGAAGATTACAATTAAACCCCTGAAAGGTCTCATGTGAAGAAGGTTCACTTTTTCTTAGTCATTTCGCTGGGATCTACAGATATATAGCTCTTTACTGGCTTCTTCTGAAGTAAGGAAAGATAAAGGATTCGTTCCTTTAACAAACTGTGGGTGCTAATGACATGCCAGGAGCTGTGTCAGGGACAAAGACTCAAAGATTAATAAGATGTAGTGCTTCGTGCTATGTGTGGAAACTAAAGAAAAGAAAAGAAAAGAAAAGAAAAGAAAAGAAAAGAAAGAAAAGAGAAGAGAAGAGAAGAGAAGAGAAGAGAAGAGAAGAGAAGAGAAGAGAAGAAAAGAAAAGAAAAGAAAAGAAAAGAAAAATAAGATGTGATCCTATTGTTTTGTACTTCCAGACTTCTGTCCAAAGTTCAACTTTCTGTAGATATAATTGTGTGTTTCCTCATTTCAGTTAACTTTATAAGTCTTCACTCAGGATAACATAAACTTTTCAGAATATACTTTTCCATCCTTTAAAAGAGTTTTATTATAAAAGTGACAGATGCTTGAGGGGAAAGCAATATGGAAGTTTTCTGTACAAAAAAAAAGTCCCTCATCCACATCCCTAATCTTGGAGCAAACAGATAATTTGCTCTTACATATAAATGAAGTTATTTTGAGATTATATGGATATTTCTCTATAAATATATTATGTATGTTTATATGTATGTGTTATATATACACACGTGCATGTATATGCACACATATATACATATATTATATATAAAATATGTGGGATATATATTTTTTTAGAGAAAAGATAAACGATTTTAAAACAAATATATATATAATATATACTCATAATTTTTTTAAAAGTCCAGACCCTAATATATGTTTTCTTCTACAACTGCTTTGCTCATTTCCAAATGGCCAGAAGTAGAATCTGTCCGGGTGGAGAGAGAATAAACTGGTAGCAATGGTTGCCTGATTGCCTCTGGGGAGTAGAGCTGGATTACTGGGAAATAATAACAGAAAGGTTTACTTTTCATTTTATTCTGTTTTTTGCATTTTGACTACTTTAAAAAGTAAACTTTTGAAATTAAAAAAAGGAAGAGAAATATGATAAGTGCTGTGAAGTCTATTATTACGCGAGACAGCAGTGCAGGGACATGGCAATGCAGGGAAGTGTGGACAGTGCTGCCAGAGGCTCCACATAACGGCTGTCAGAGTATCAAATAGGCAGCAGAGAACTCTACCCAGAGCTCGAGGGAGGCGTGGTGGGAGTGGTGCCGTTGCCCCTCGCTCATGCACAGTGGAAGGAGGGGACGGCAGAATGGAGGCAAGATTAGGCAGATTGAGAATCACAGGCTCCAAGGTTCAGAAGTGTAAAAAACCTCAATGCCATCTTCCAAACCAGGGGGAACCTTGGTCCTGCACCTAAGTTGGGGCCTGACACTGGGCAGGGTATCAGTTAATAGTAAATGGCAATTTATAGAGCTGAAGAGGGCAATTCAAAAATTCAAGGAAGACACAGAAATCATAGCCAGGAAGACTAATTTGCTCATCCAATGGGCCAAGGAAGAGAAGAAGGCCCCCCTAGAAATTAGGCAACAGAATGGACACCAGGGAAAAAAAGAAAAAAAGAAAGTTTCAAGTCGAGGACAAGAGAGGGACCCAAGAGCAAATTTCTGAGTGAGACAGAGTAGTGGTAGAGACTTTAGAGAGCACATCTGTGACCTTGGCCTTGGCAGAGAGGGAGTCTCTGGGGCCCTGTACTATGCGGAAGCCATCAAAAAGGTTCTAGATTGACAGCAAGTGACCCTGTGTCCTCAGAGTGGAGGGTTCACAGGGCAGTCAGTGACGCAATGGCTGGAGAGGTCTGAGGGGGTGGCAGGCTGACTAATGGTCCCCCAAGTCCTAATCTCTGGAACCTGTGAATGGCAAAGGGGATTTTGCAGATGTGATTAAATTAAGGCTCTTAAAAATGGGGATATTATCCTGGACTATCTGGGTGGGCCCAATGCAATCAAAAAGGTCCTTATAAAAGGGACACTAGAGGAGTCAGAGTCACAGAGAAGGCCATGTGACTCAGAGATTGGAGATATGTACTTTGAAGATGAAGGAAGGGGCCATGAGCCAAGAAATACAGGTGCCCCTAGGAAGTGGAAAGGACAAGGACAGAGATTCTCCCCTCAAGTCTCCAGAAGGAACCAGACCTGCTGACACCTCGATTTCAGTCCCGTGACACTGATTTTGGACTTCTGTCCTCCAGAACTGTAAGAGAATAAATATGTGTTGTTTTAAGCCACCAAGTTTGTGGTAATTTGTTACAGCAGCCATAGAAAACTAATACAGGGAGTGAAGTCAGCTGCTGCTGCTGAGAAAGCAGTAAGGAGTTAGTGAAGGGCATCAAGCTGAGGGCTGCCATGAAGTTGCATTTTAAAAAGATAACAGATGGTGAATTATCGAATGGAGTCGAGTGGCAGGAAACTGAAGCAAAGGAGATATATGAGGAAGCTATTTCAATTGTTTTTATAAAGAGACCCTGGAAGGAACGGAGAGGAGGAGACACCTGTTGAAGACATACTTAGGTGGTGAGAAGGACATTGTGCTGGTTGAATGTGGAGGGTGGAGGAGCCTCAAGGACTCCTCACCATCCTCCACGAGTGGAGTTCACACTGACACAGTGGAGTGCACGTGGAAAGAGAACAGAGATGCTGGTCATTGAGGTCCTGTAGACTATCCAGGGGGATGCTCCACACTCAAGAGCCATTGAGGTCTGAACCCCAGGGAAACAGAGAGGATTCGAGGTGTAGGCTGAGGCAGATGCAGAAGGGAAGCACCCAGCAGTAGTGAAGAAGAAAGACGTGTGAAGAGCAAAATGTGTTAAGAACAAAAGTGATGAAATGCAAATGATTTCTTTAGAGGAGTACAGTCAAAAATGAATGAGAAATAAAGGGCAGATATTTGTGAAGAAAATCTGGGCAGAATAGCATTGGGGGCAACAAGGGAAGAGAGAATTTTCAAGAAGGTGTTCCTGGGTGGGAGGGACAAATTGTTCAGCTGAGACAGACAGAATGATCCCAGGATGGACATCAGGGAACCTCTGAGGAAGAAGCCCTGACCTCCTTCTCCAGTGCTGTTTCTGTGCAGCAACGTGTTCAGAGTGGAAAGCAATAATTTGAAGAGTGAAATGGAGTTGAGAAAGTAGAGAAAAGATGTGTAAATTACTCTTTTGAGTAATTTGGTGGTAATGCATTAAAAAGAAACAGTGGGAAAATGGGACACGTGTTTATAAATAGAATACTTTCTAGAAGACATGAGGTTGGAGAAGAGAGAATTCAGTGGCTGAAGAGATGGCAGAGATCAGCAAGGAGAGGGGTAGTGAATGAGTGAGGTCTCAGAGGAAGCAGAGAGGGATGGGAGCCCATGTGCAGGAGGAGAGGGTAGCATGAAGAGGGAGGCCTCATAACATTTTCTGAGGCCAAGGATGATGGGAGACAATAGAAGTAAGTTTAGACAGGGGACAGGGGAGGTGGGAGAATTAGAGAATGCCATTTCTGATAGTCTTTGATTGCTCTGTAAAAAAAAAAATTAAGATAAGCTCGTCTTAGGTGATTAGAAATGGAAGTATATTTTTTACAGGCTTCCATAAAACTTATTTAGAGAGAGACGATCCTCAATGTTGGTATGGCCAAGCCACACAGGTGAAGTATGACAAGTCCCTTTTGAATGGATGGCTTCCTTCTGAAGATCCGGCCCAACACATCCACCTCTGAATTTTCATCAGTCAGGTGTAACTAAAGCATGTTACAGGTCTACAAGAAAACCCAGCAGAAGTCACCACACATCAGAAGAGCCATTACTACCGTCACTACCACCACCACTGGCAACAACAGCAACAATGAACAACTGTTGAGTACTTACTATGTTCTTAGCACTGTGGGAGAATCTGGGAATCTAAAGTTGAATGAAGCATAGAACCCACTCTTGAGAATTTTGTGATTTTGTAGAAAGGAGACTCTTTACCTAAACGACTAACATACGCACATAAATCATATGGATCCATAAATTATCACAGCTGGGAGGCCACAGAGGACATTGCAGATGGAGTCCAGATAAGTAACTGACTAAAACAGTATCACCTGCCTGAGTCTAGATTTCCAACCCTTAAATCCTGTGCTCTTTCCATTTCATTTCACCTTGATAAATTTTTCTTTCCTATTCAATCCATAAGCAATTTTTGGTGTGTGATCATAGGAACAGAAGCAAAAAACAGAGAAACCCTTTTCACTAGCAGAGTTTTAAAGTCAGAGCAGGCAAGAACATATAATCAAAGGTCTGAAATCCGAAAAGAGTGTCCACTTGTGTGTCATGAAAGGTACAGCCCTCTCAGCACACTTGTCACCCTAGCATAAAGTCTCACTCTGTATGGATCCTCTCAGAGTGTAGAACAGAAGAACATCCTCCTTTGTCTTGTGCACTTATAATTCTTAATCAGTAACATGTTCCCAAGCAGAGTTCTGGAATGAAAGAAAATTAGGGCTAGGGAGGAGAAAAATATTTAAACCAAGAACGAGACTAAACAACAAAAGGTATAAACCCTATAACATAGAGGTAAGGCTTAGGTGGTAGACAAGGACAATTGAAAAAGATTGAAGTTGACATAATAAAATGTTTGAATATCTTTTAAAATCCATTACAAGCAAGGAATTGTATAAATCATATTTCAAAGAACTAAAGTCAACAGTTGGGCTGTGACAAAACAAGCCCGTGAGTGGCAAGAGAGGCTTGAGATCAAGATGGGCAGGGAATAATGCCAAAGTGTGGGCATATTTCCCTCTTGGGCTCAGTGTTGAGCCTTAAGGATACTGCAGCACTTGGGCTAGAAGCAAAGGATAGAAAACCAGGAGCTCTGAGTAAGGTCAGACTCTCATCTCCACAAATCACAGACCCCGGCAATCCTGGAGCCACTGGCAAACAGAAATAGAAGAGGATTCAGCCCTCTGCTTCAGTCCCCAGGCTCTGGCATAGACACATAAGACAGCTTTGCCAGCTGGAACTGGTATTATCTATATTTGCTTACATTACACTGCTCTCTTGGCAAATTGGAATCAGAACAATGTTAAGATCCTTAAGTTTGAAGAGATACCAGAAGCCTGTGGTTGTGTCTTTGAGTTTAGAAGTACCACGGCTTGGGGGGATGACTGCAGCAACTATGGCCCAGACACACATCTCTTGCTTCTTCCAGGAGAAAGTGCCCAGTCCGAGGAGAGGCTATCATGGCTCTGCTACCTCTCGAGCAAGGCAAAATGGGAATAGATATGGAGCTCAGAGAACCTAAAGCATCTCAGCCACAGGGTCACATGCACCCCGACAGTAGCTGTGCTGACAGCAGAGGTCCCTTGTCCCAGAGGGACCCTTCCTTGGTCACTGAGTCTTAAGATGACTTATTTCTTGAGTTTTCACTGCATCATTTAGCAAGTCACATATCCACAAGTTGGCCTCATCTAAATGCCATGTGGACAAGCTCAGAAGAAATCCCATGAATGGCAATTCTAACACAGTCTTGGTTGATCAGATTACAAACATACTGGCCAATGCTCCTGCTGTACCAGAAGGTGAATTGAGGTGGTGTCAAAAATTCCAATTTCTTATGCTTACTTGGACTGAATACTAACTTGCTGTCAAGACAGCAGACAAGGATTTTTATTTGTGAGCCTGTTATCCTGACCTGTATAAACACTTGGGCCACTGGGGATTTCCTTATAACACAAACAGTAGGAAAAGTGATCTACGCATGGGCAGGACAGAGCGAGAAGGGGTTTACTGTGCAAACTGCTGCAGAGGGATGCCAGGTGTATAGGGAGGAGGGAGGTAGTGGGGGAGACTGAACCCCGCTCTTCCCCCTTCTGCTCCCTAGGAGCAACCTAATACTTTGCCCTCGCTGTGTAGCAGAGTGGACAGTGGTTGGCAAAAACCGTTAGAGGACTCTCTCTGTGACAACTAACACAGTGGCCATACAGTTTTGACCCCATCCTGCATCTAAAATTTCCCCAAACACCTTCATTTTGAGATTTAGTTTTAGCAACCAAACCTTGGACACTTTAAGATGAGCACAGAAAAATGAGGGAAAATCTGAATTAATTACGTCCCTATAGAATCCTTAAGTTTGATCCTATGGATTGTGCTTGGGCAGCCAGTACTGGCATGGGGTGTAGAATCTGCTGATGAGCAGGCCACTCACCTTTACTGATGTCTTCATATTCCATCCAGAGTCGCTGCTGGATCTGCTTGTTTGGGTACCAGATAGAACAGGACTCCTCAAAGCCGTAGATAGCTTCCTGGATGTAATGGTTGCCAAACTGGTCCAACAAAGCCACAAAATCTGCACGAGAGGTAGCCCCATCCAGCGAATGGAGAGCATTGCTGAGGGCTATGGAGAAACATCACCCAGAAGCAAGAGTCAGGACTCACGATTTGGGTATATGGATTCCCAGGCAAAATTTCCAGCCCAAATGGGGAAGTGCCTGTGTGGCCCAAAGTGACGTTGGAGAGCTGGCTAGAACTATTAGGCGGATGTTTCCACGTAGCTAAACCAGACATTTCAGTTCCTGAATAAGTAACTTTTAAGCCACTTGGTTGTGTTGTTAACTTTGTGCAAGTTAAATAGAACATTTTCAAATCTCTACTCCTGCCCCCTCTTAAGTCGGTGTTTCCTTCTTTTTTTAATCACAGGTCATGACATTAAATCAATTTAGTGAGTTCAAATAATAGCATGTGAGGAAAGAAAAAACAAAAAAGAATAGCATAGCCTGAAATAGAAGCACAAATACCAGCAGAGAACATTTCACACAGGAAGATGCAGCATTGCTTCATGAAACTTCTGTTGTGTGTGTGTGGGAGTGTGTGTATGTACAAGGTCACAACATAAAATGTATTCTAACTGTGACCAAAAAAAGGCAAGTGCAGAATATTGCCTTCAGGCACAGAAATGGGCAATGGGAAGACAACGGAAGAAGAAAGGTAAAAAAAGTCACTAATACGCTGCTTATATTTTATTTCAGAACATCAAAAGTAAAGTAAACGGCCTGGGAAGTGACACCTGGAAGAAAGATGTTTGCCTCCCCCCCACCCCCCCCTGCCCTTCACCCGAGCCAAATCTCCTTGGGTTTGCTCTCTCTCTTTAAGAGAATGACTGTAAACTTGTTTGAGAGATGGCCGATAATAAATTTTCCAAATCTGATACCTTCTGGATCTGGCCAGTGTCACACAGTTCTCCTTTCTACACACCTGTGTCCTTTCAGGGCCAGGTGGAGTCCAGTGCCAAGGTCCACATCCCTTGCAACACTGTTCTGTGACTTTGAAAGGCATGTGGCAGCAGAGGCATTCAGTTGTCAACCCCTGATATGCACAGCACCCTCGCTGGTTGCAAATTGAGTATGTGAACAAGGTAAAGTTGCCACAGCCATATATTTCTACAACGAAGCATAGCTTAGTTCTTTCTAGATGTTCTGCACCAGCAGAGCTTCCTTCAGTAAAGTCCTCATCCCAAACCCTTCTTGACAAAAAGCTTTGAATCCCTTTGCACCCTATGGAAATGTTTTATATCCTTAATGCATTGTCTTTACGCACAAAGATTTACCCTTTGTGAGTCTATGTCTTACTTCTCTTCATAAGCTTCTATTTGTCCTTTACTGTTTTTCTTTCTCCTGTTGGCCCCAAGGCTTCACCTCCCTATTGGTGACCTAGGACCCTAAGTAAGTTTAGAACTTGCTATTCCTTAACTTACTAGCTATAGATATAGACATAGACATGTCTCTTCCCAGCTCCCCCTCTCTCTTTCTCAGTCTCTCAATCTCTATTTCACTCATTTGCTTTTTAGGGGCCTTAAGCTGTTTTCTGCTTTTCCCCTCCCTCCTCTCCTTGCTCTCGTTGCCTTATTTCATCGCATGGAATCTCTAAATTAGACACTTTGCATTTGGAATGTTTTATTCTGTCAGTTTGTAAAATGTCTGCTTTTGCATATCCTCTCTGCATACTGGATGACCCCCAGGAAAAATGATACCTTCATTGGTTCCAGCCTTGCTCCTTCCATCTTTTCTACAGGCCAAGATAAAACTTGCAATGTAATCTGTGCTTAGAAAAGGATCCCCTGTCAGCCACTTGCGCTTCAGGGTGAATCTGAGTGAGTAGATCATGGAGCAGCTACATTTTAGGCTGCATCTTCAACAGTAGGACCAAAGGCTTGTCCCATTGGAAAGGGACCTAATCCCTGGGGAGGTGGGAGGATGGCCGCCGTGGTGCTCACCCTGAGAGACGGCAACTTGGTTGAGTTTGAGGTGGTACATCACAGACCGGACCTTCCAGTGCTGCAGCACAGGGTATCCCGACACTTCGCTGAAGTTCACCATCCCTGGGGACAGAGGACATGCAGGCTCAGTGAGTTGGATTGGTTCACACATCCTAAATGAAAAATACGACCTGACTTGATTATGTCAGGGGTTGTAATTGCAAGAAAATGATAAGTTGTTCCTTGATGGAGAAGATTTCTGAAGTCATAGTAACAATAGCTATCAGGTACTGAACCTTTACTATGTGCCAGGCATTTTGCTAAGCACTTTGAAAATGTTAAGCCATTTGATCCTCGTGGGATAGGTGTTATTATTTGAATTTTACAAATGAGAAAACTGAGGCTCAGAGAGGGTCCTTATATAAGGTCCCTAAGATAACAGGTAAGCCAGGATGGGGTTCCAGATGTTTCAGAGGCCAGGGCTGGAGTTCTTATTCATTCTACCATAATATCTCCATAACAAATTTACATTAAACTCCAGGCTTACTGTACTACACCAGATTTTTACTCTTTAATGATTGCAGTAATTGACTCAGTTCATGTACCTGATAACATTGATTTTTCTATCTCATTTAACTGATTTGTGTTCATTATTTAAGTTTTAATTACTCTGAGGCTGATAATGCATATTTCTCTTTTACCAGAAGGGACAGTAGCTGGATGCATATTGAGTGCCATCTATGTACCAAGCATTATGGTAGGCACTTATGGTCCTCTTTTTATCAATGGAAAAACTGAGGATCTGAGAAACTAAGTTAGTTGTCCAAGGTCACTCTCAATAAACACATCTTTAGAGCCTCTTAGAGAGGTTATTAATGGGCTGTTCTTCCTTGAGCACCTCAGAGAAAGAATGTCACCCTATTTTAATTCTAGCCATTACTATAAATATAAAATGCTAGAGAAACAAAATAATTAGGCCGCAGGAAATAAAAAAATCACCTTGCTAAGTTTAGAAAACCAATTTTAGCTTCACTTCTATGCCTAATGTTTGCTAAATGTGTAAGCTATAGGAATATACATGTACACATTTGCATATGTGTATGTGTATACGTTTGTATACACACATGCATATATAGTAAACTTATATATGTACACTCTATATAGAGAGACTATGTACATGTGTGTGCAAATATAATGGCAATAATGCATATATAGTGAACTATCCTGCCATTTGACCCATGCTTCCTTCAGGCTAAATCAACTAATTTAATACCGAAACTGGATGAAGAGTAGGCAGGATTAATTAGCTGCTTGCCAACCTTGATCAAATTAGCTGAGTAATTACCAAATTTCCATTCCTGTGTAACTCATATGGGAATAGTTATTGGTAAGGCAAAAAGAAAAAAAGGTCAGGAAAGGTGCTTAGTGAATCAATTGCTTAAATTTTATCTTAGGCAATCAAAGTTAAGTTACCTGAAACTAAGGGAAGGTTTCCAGTACTCTGACTTTCAAATGTTCTTCTTTTAGGGCATTAAGCATTGCAACAACCAGCAGTCATACTACTACATACTTTGGCTTTTAACCTTTATGTTAATTTCAAAAGCACATAAATGAAATTCTAACTGCACAATTTTAAGGCTTAATTCACATACCTTAAAGATACATTTCACGAGAGCATACAATGTGTGTGATATGCAGAACCATTCACTATAATATGCACTCCCTAGTTACGGCAGCTCATCAGCTCTGCTGTTGCTTTGAAAAGCCTATTTATTAAAAAAAAATAGCAAGCCCACTAAATAAATATTTTTCAACTTATTATGAAAAGCTCCCTTTAATTGAATTGTTTCCCAGTGGAAAAAGAAACAGGCAAAAAATTAGGGGCTTGGGTTCTAAGGCCAGCTGTGTTGCTGCAGTTGGCAGTTTCAGAACACTAGTCACTTCTATACCCACAACCTTTTGTTGTCACAACCTGAGTATTCCTCTCTGGCTACCTGGCTAGGGGATCTCCTGGCTCCAACTGATTTCATCTGTAAAGTAAGAGGCTTAGTGAAGATGATCTCCTGCTTCCTCTTCAACCCTGTGATTCCCACCAGCAGTGTGAATCTGGGCTAGCAACCCATTTGTTTCCATTTTCACATCTGAAAAATGGGGATAATAGTAGCCATCCTATCTACTTTACAGGTAGCTTGTGAGAACAAAATACAATTATGGGCATGAAAGCACTTTGAGAAAAGATAAAGCACCACGCACATGCACGGCCTCCATAATGCTATTCTCCTCCTTCTTACCCTTCTCTCATTGCCCCCAGCTGGGTAAACCTGCCATTTCTTCATTGGTGTTTTTGCTACAACCTCCTAGGCTTTAGTCCAGAACAACAGAGGGAAGATAAAAGAATGAGCATGAATGTGGGGCGGGGTGACGGGGGTGGGAAGGGGTGACAGTGCCCAACATCCACCCAAGATGAGCCATTACTTAACTGCTGGATGACAACTAGTGGACGTATTTATGCTACACCATAGTCAGGGAAACAGTTACATAACTGTTAATGTTTGGAAAGGCTTTTTCTGTGCTCACTTACAGATAATATTTCCATTAGTTAAAATGAAAGGGATGTTTTAAAGTATATGTTTTCTAGCTGAGTTATGTAACTCTCAGTGTGCCCATGACATACAGTCAGGCTTAGTTTTTTTATTTTATTTTAATATTACTTTGGGACACATTTCTGCTGAATGACTCTCTTTTTCAAACAAAATATCTCTCACTATGTTTTGTTGAGAGACAACATTATTTTTTTTCCTACCTGTGATTGAGAAAAGAATAACTGAACAGAATTCATGTGCAATCTCCAAAGACAGAAAATGAGAAGGAAGGAAGGAAAGGAGGGAGGGAGGGAAAGAAAACTAGTTTTCTCTTGTTATTTTATTTTAAATGTCAGAGGGATATATAATATATTTCCCCAAAGTTCTAAAGCCAAGAGTCCATTCGCTTTGAATGAACTTGAAGTTCCAAAGAGCCCAGAGTCCTAAATCTTCACATAGATTTAATGACTATGGCACCCAGCAGGCCTACAACTGCGGCCAGCAGCCTACTCTATTTCCTTAGTTGATCTCTGAACTCCTTTCTTTTTCTCAACTAAAAGACTGCATATACAAATTGACAATGGCCAGACCACACATAAAAACAGAACTCTGACCCACAATCTGCAGCAATCAGCTCAAGAAACCAACACATTATCTACAATAACTGGCCCAGGAAGCCAATATGTTATTTACAAGTCAGACTTGTAGGAAGTCAGACCACTGTCTCTATCAAACAGCCCAAGAAGCCAAACAATAACCCCTATAGCAACTAGCCCCCAATGACCAGGACTTGATTAACAACTGACAACTTCTCTAATTTTTGTTACACTTCCCACTCAGATCCAACCAGACAAGGTAAAATATGCACCCTAAACAACCACACAGGGGGCCACTTCCACAGCTGCCTCAGGCCGATAGCCTCCAGTGTGGACACACTTGAAGCCTCCTCTTTTTTCACGATAAAGCCCATCCCACTCCTCTGCCTGCCTTTGAGTGCCTGCCAAAGCACGAGTGATGGTGGCAATAGAAAGCTCTAAATAAACAGTGTTTGCCTGTTCTCATGTGGTTGGTCTTTGTTTATTTCCACACAACTTATGGTGTTCCCAAAGGGCCTGTGGAGCTCAGAATCCTTAAATGTTATTTTGATGAAGAGGAAAACCATCAGCAAGATGAGATACGTAAATCAGTACTTTCCAGAGTGTTCTTCAGACTAATAATTCTGCATGATGAAAATAGGTGTTACAGATGAAAATGATTCTCTAGTTAAATAGATTTGGGAGCTGCTGTCTTAAATAAGGTAAAAGAGATTTCTTTACGGTAGGGCTTCTTGGAGCCTTTTCTAATGTTAAAGTGTTATTATAGCTTACTGAGAGGAGGATGCTACACAGAGTCTTTCCAAAAGCATTTGAAGACAGGACTCATTTATGAATGGAGCCCTGATTTTTCATTTAAAAATACGAACAAACAAAAAACCATGCTTGGAAATGCTGATACAGAAGATTCTGAAGATGACTTCAGCTCTCAAATCCTCTAAGCTTGTAGGTTTATGGGGATTATGACCTGTAATAGCATATTAGTACATAGTATAACATGATATAAGATTTACTGTATAACTCTCAGGAAAGATACAATTAAAATGCTGCCAGAACTAGAGTTAATATGGAAAAAATTTGGTCAACTGTCTCTTTAATTGATTCTTCTAGTTAGTTTGGGCTTTAAAACAAGCCCAATCCCTGCTTATGTCAGAGAAGATATGTGCTCTTGGCCTAACTGGTACTACTTCTTAACCAAAATAGGTTAAAAACAAGGGGTAAGTAGAAAAGTAGCCAGGCCAAGAAGAATTCCTTCTACACGTTTAGGACTATTAAACTTCACAGCCTCAAGACCACGAAACAATGAAGGTGTCCCATCTGGACATCCTTCTATTCCTTCTACCTCCTATAAGCCATGTTAAGAGAGGTCCACGTGCACAGGAGAGAAAGAAGTGTCTGTTGTGGATGAGGATCAAGTTGGATTTCTTTAGTATTCTCCAAGACGTAGAGTCCAATGCATGTTTTTTCTGATGTTTCTCAGGTCCATCTACCCACTTTGCCCCAAAAGCTTCAAGTAGCATCTGGAACTCCTCTGGGGATTCTCCCAGCCTGGTAACTGAAGTCAAATCTCCTCCCTGCACAATAAGTTACAGAGTGTGAGAGAGATGTCCTGGTGGGCTTTTGAACAGAGCCAAGCAGTTTATTACTGTGTGGAACCTCCCCTATTGGTATGTGCCACCTCACACGTCCTTTAGAAAGCATTTTACACACATGGGAAGTACGTCTGAGCAAATGATGTGGAAACAGGGAAACTGATTGCCTAATGCGAGAGAGGTAAGCTTCAGAGAAATGTCCAGAGGCTTCAGGCTGCATTTTCATTTCTTCAGTTGTGTCTCTCTGTGTGTGTGTGTGTGTGTGTGTGTGTGTGTGTGTGTGTGTGTGTGTTTAGTATTTTATAGGACAAATTATTTTTAAGAAATTTATTGCTGGTCCAGAATATATCTAATTGTTTTCTCTCTAGCCCTTTCTTTTACTAAGGGGAAGATACTATTTGGTAGTTTTCATACAATTTTCTTTCTTTCTCGGAATATTTATTTATTTAACAAACATTGATCCCACTATGTCAGGAACTGTTCTAAAACTTTACAAATATTACTTTATTTATTACTTGTATTAATCCTAGGAGGAAGACAGTATTATAATACCAATTTTACAGGCAAAAGAAACTGAGGCACAGAGAAGTTAAGTAACTTGTCCGGATCACACATCCAATGAGGAATTGAGCCCTGCTGCCAGGCTCACTATGCTATATTACCTCAGACAGACCCACTTCTAACTCCACTCAGGTCTAGGCTAAGGTTTTTGACGTAACTTGAATCTGGAAGAGGCCTATCCTTAGCTTAATCCATTCTTTGGAAAAGACAGGAAAAAGGGGTGGAAGGTATGTCATAAGGGAGAAACAGAATGAATGGGAAGAGGGGTAATGGAGAAATAAAGAAAGCAAACAAGGGAACTGAGCTCATGTCTAGTCATTCAGCAAGTGACGCAGATCTCAATTATCTCCTCCCATTAGTCCATGGGACACCTTGAAGTCTCTTCTTTGGCCTAGGAATTATTATTAACTGGGGGTCTTCAGAGGCACAAAGAAGCACACCCTGAGGTCCCTGCCTCTTCCAATCAAGTGCACCTTTGTTCCGTGAGCCCAGAGGAAGAAGGCCGCTGGGCTCCCAGCAGCATGGAGGCCAGGCGTCATTATCCCCAACTTACAACAGGGCCCCATGAGGCCCAGAGAGACTATATTGTCTAATGCTGCACAGCTAGAAAGTAGCAGAGAGTCAAACCCAGGGCGGTGTGACAACAAAACTCTCTCATTTTCGATTCCCTCACACTGCTCCACAAGTATTTGCAGGGAAACTCAACAACAGCGATGATGGATTTAGGTGATAGTAGCAAGCTAGCTTCTCTCTCTGCCTCTGTGACCTGGTCACTTCCTCTAATCCCATCAAGAACTCTGAAAATCTATTGCGTTACTTGTTTTCAAAGCACCCCTGTGAAACCAACAAAGAAAGATATTATCACTACCATTTTGCAGGTGATTATACAATAATATTGGCAATTTCAGTGTCAGGGTACAGTTTTATGACTGAGCTTTTATTGTGTATTAAGGAAATCACTGGCTTTGAAACCAAAATAAGTGAGGTCAAGAGTCTCGATCTTATGAAACCACAGGGAGCTGTGGTTTTTGCTGATTCAATAAGGGCAGGAAGGCGCACTCACCAGTCAGGAAGTCAGGGTCGGGGGTGGGCTCCGAAATCTCTTCCAGGCACTGGTTCTCCAGGGGAACAGTGGCCACCACGAGACCATCTGGCAGTTGTTGGTCTAAACCACGAGCAAAGTTGTTTTGCCTAGAAATGGGGCAGACCTTCATTTCCAAGTGTTCAGGTGAACCCCAAGTCTTGATGTGCAAATCTATATTTCACCCCACCATGTAAAAATTCTTTCTGGACCAAAGTTTCCCTTACTCTGAGCCCCATTTGGTATACATGTCAAAAGTAAGACACATGGGTGTGGGAGGTCACGTGAGGGCTGGGGGACATGAGTAACAAACCAGCTGAAAAGGTTTACTGCAAGGGTAGTGAATACTCTTCCCTTCCTCCAGTCCTTTCTCCCTGGCCCTCTCTCAACAAGACCTGGACACACTCAGTCTCATTTCTAGACCATGGTGAAGGCTACAGCCACCACAAGATTAGTTGCAACACTTGACTTCTTGACTTTGGCAAACAAAATCTAGGCTAAAAGGCAAAATATTAGTAAAGTGTCCTGTCTGCAATGGAAAAAGCAACTGACTCCAAGAACTGTCCTAGAAATTTACAATTAGTTTGCTCATAAAAGTCTAGGCCCAGGTTGCTATCAACTGCTGGTCCATATCATAACACTGATATCATCATCTTCATCATCATCATCATCATCATCATCATCTCCTGGAAGTATTTTCCAATGGGTTGTGAAAAAGACGTATTCAAATAGTCTAAGGTAAAACAGGGATAGGTGTCAAATAGAGAATCACGTAGAAATATTCTAAATCAATGGTTTGAAACATTTTGTTCTTAGGATCCCTTTACACTCTTAAAAATAATTGAAGGCCCCAAGTAGCTTTATCATATTTGTATAATAAGATCCCAATTATATCTATCAATATTTATCATATTAGAAATTAAAACAAAAATTTAAAAAATGTGTTAATTCATTTTAAATTAACAATAATAAATGCAGTCAATATTAACATATTTTATGACAAATAAGAGGAGTGACATTACATGTTTTTGCAAATTTTTAAAATGTCTGACTTGAAGACAGCTGTATTCTCACTTCTGAATTCAATGTATTGAACTATATTGTTTGGATTGATATATGTAAAAAAAGTCCAGCTTTTCTGTAGCTGGAAAACGTAGGGCCTTGAATATGCCCTAAAAGAGTTTCAAAGATCTTCAGAGATCCTTAGATCTCACTCTGAGGACTGCTATCTAGACTGACTCACACCTTGATTCTCCCATTCAGAGGGAGATGGAACTTGAGCATTTTGGTGTGGCTTCCATGCAAAATCTTCCCGTCCCTCCCTGGGCAAAGTAAAACCTCATTTAGCATTTTACTGTTCACCCAGAAAAAACCAGGGTCTTACATTCTGGAAGAAGGAATATAGACTTGGAGAAGTCCATGGGTGAGAACATCATTTATCCCTTTAGACATGTCACATTTACCTTGCTTCAAGATACTAAACTTTATGCTGAGCGTGAAGCTCTTCAGAGAAGAAAATACACCAACAGACCTGAATAATCAGTTCTATGCACATGAAGTTCACCTGAATGTTCCTTTCAGCACCTGTCCAGCAGCCACTTCCTTGGAATGGTTGTTGTAACCAAAGAACATCTCCCCAAAGAGGGTCTGGTTCATGGGAAGCTCCCTGCTTTCCCCACAGTCACCTCCCTCCAGGCAGGTCTCCGTGATGAGTTGGCAAGAGCGTCCATCCAGACCCAGCTTGTAATCCTCAATGCACCTAGCACGGTGGAGAACTCAAGATAAGAAGGTATTTCATCAGTGAACTGTGCAGGCAAGTCAACCCAGTAAATTGGGAAGAAAGGCCTTTGAGAGAGTGGTGGATGACTAAAGATTGGGAATATTCCAATTTGATTTTGACCCCTTTATAACTTTGTTTCTGAAGCCTGTAAACTGAGGCTTTTTCCATCTTGTGATATACCAAATCTCTCATCTTTCCTTTGCACGTAAGTGCTTTCAGAACTTCAGAATGCTCTCTCTTCTAATAATTATGATTTCCCAAAAAGGTCAGGGTAAGACTCACTGAAGATAAGCTCATAAATGAGTTAACATACTTCAAGATATGTTAGAGCCTTTCTCACAAACCATCTATACAGACAGACCCTGCATTTGTTTGGAGGGTAATTAGGCAGCAAAAGGAATGACACTGTTCTTAGGAAATTAATAACTTTCTAATCTGGTCCTGTGACAAGTCAACTAAGAAATTAGAAAGATTTATCATCTCCTGGATGTATTCTGTTTGAGTGTATCCAAATATAAGATCAAGGCATAACTCCCCCTCCATTCAGACAGAGTAACCTTCCTGAACTGAAGAGGCCCTAGGCACACAGTGCGAACACCATGTGCACCATTAACCAGCAACTGCCTCCTTGGCATCCTCCCCACCTTGCAGGTACAGTAACTCTAATGGAAAAGCAATATTAATGTTGGTAAATATCGGTCAGTGACTCATAAGTCATTAATCGGACCTTATTTGTAGTTATAATGAGAAGAATAAACATTTGTTAGCTCAAGTAAGAACTACTTTGATAAAGCTGTCATTGAAAAAGAATATTGATTTAATTTGGGTCTCTCCTTAGAAATATACTAGATTTAGAATTTAAAGATGCTCATGATATTAAAGTACATCATTTGTTATTATCTACAGTAATTGTTATAATAAGATAAAGATCTCTGTCCTACATAGAGGGATGAATGATCATGGTTTTCAGTGGTGAGAAGCAATATTGTAATAGCAATGACTCTGCCCTTTACTGGGTGACCTTGGACAAGTTGATTAACTTCTCTGAGCTTCAGTTTCCAAAAGTGTAAAAAATTAGCTGTTATACTGGGTTGCTGAAAAGATGAATTGAGATACTGAATGTAAAGAATGTATGCAGTGCCTAATATATAGACAGTAATCATTAAATGTTGCTATTAGTAGTAGTAGAGGTGCAAATATGCCCACTTTCATGCAATTTTACCTGCTTGCTTTCCTGTTTACCATGTATGTATCTATGTGAACAGACATGAGTAGAGCTTTTTAATTATAAGTGCATGTGATTTGGTCTTTATGTAAGAACCTCAAACCAAGGACTTCTTTGGCAGGCTACATGCAGTACCTTGGCTAGTGCTAAACACACAAGCATGTCTAATTCCCAGCAACAGATGTGACTTGAGACCCACAGAGGCTTCCATAGCACCAGCCTAGGTCTGGGACAAGACAGCGAAGTGGCTCCTTCCTTGAGCCACAACATAGTTTCTTGGAAGAATTTTAAAGCTGGCTGCTTCCCTCTCAGTTCCCCCTGAACATCTCGACAACTTCCCCTGCCGCACTGACTTATCTCTCCCACTGTCCTGGCTGTGTGTCCCTCTGCAAACTCCTTTGAGGGGAGACACCAGGTCTAGCATCCTATTGTTTCTCCTATACCTGACACCTCGCTAAGGTTCTCTGCACAAAGCAAAAGGTGCCCAAATAGATGTTTATTAAATCAATAAGTTTATGGAATTGGCTGAGTTGACCTCTATCAATTGAAGTGGGTCAGCCCTAATGATTACACGATAGAGAATATTAAAATTTGGAGCAAGCTTCCATTTATGGAATGGGATTTTACAAGAAACCGAATATGAAAACTGCTCAATTACAAAGAAATAAAATAAAATGAAATACAATAAAATAATATTACAACTCCACTGAATAATCTTTTCATGATTATTCAGCAAGCACTGGCTTTTAGCAACAATCCAGCATAGTTTTATTACTGTAAACATTGATTTTTATTGCAAGCCTATTAGACTGTGAGATCCTTGAGGGCAAAGACTACACGTTATAACATTTATCTTTGCAGCTCAGTGACCAGCACACTTTATGGCATAAACTAAGCACTGTCCCTGACAAGCAGGAAGAGAGGGGAGTGGACAGGGAGCTGGGGGCAGAGGGCAGGGGAGGAAGGAGGGCAGAAGGGGAGGAGGGAAAGGGAGTGAGGGAGGAAAGGGGAGAGCAGGATAGACAAGCAAACCATGGGTATAAAAGAATGGGCTAAATCCTTATTTACTTTATAAATATAGCACAAAAATGTTTTTAAATACAATTCCAGTCAGTACTGTGAATTTAAATTTTGAGAGAACTGCAAAACTTTTAAAAAATCAGAGAAGGCCTAAGTTCTAGTCCTAATCCTCCGAGTCTTGAGGGAGCCACTTCACCTCACAGTGCATCTGTCGTCACCCCCGGTGTGAAACGGGCGGCATGGCCTGCTCTGTTCCCTCGCAGTCCTGAGAACAGAGGAAAGGAGGTGGGCGCAGAGCCGACCACATAAAGCGCTCCTTATGGAGCAACGGTGCCCGAGGAGTGAGCCGCACAAAATGCTGCTGAGTTTGGGCGCAGAATTTAAACAAGTTTCCACTTCTCCAAAGACTACTGCACTTTTTTGAGACTTGATTAGTTTTGCACAATCTTTTCTAAGTTTTAGACCACTGAAACTTTTTGTCACAACACACCTGATTAATATAGCTCCACATAACTCAATTTGGAAAATTCTGGTTTAAGCAGGGAACGATTTAAGTAAACTATGTGGTTTATTTCCCCCTGCAGGTAAATCCCCGGGGCTTAGTTTCCCTCTCCAGGGGCTGGGCTGGACTTTGCCTACGGTTCCTCCCAACCAGACTGTAAAAGAGCTCTTCCCCAAGAGCCCAAGGGCTGGCCGAGGGCCGTCCCAGTTGTAGCAGGGACAGTCCGGCGTCCCGCGACCAGGCACCCAGGCGCCCCTGGGCGGCTCCACTCACCCGCAGAACATGAGGATGTTGTAGAGGGCGGGGTCGTCGGGGAAGGGCGCCATCTGCTGCAGGCACAGCTGCTCGCAGCCGCCGTTGAAGCCGTCGGAGCAGTCCACGCCGATGTGGCGGTCGTAGCAGCCCGAGCTGTCCTTCATGGGGCTGAGTCCAGACGGGCACTGGCACAAGCAGAAAGCAGCCGCTCAGGTGGGTGAACCCGGGGACTGGGTTCTCTGGAAACTGGAGTGTCATCATGGACACCGATTCTTAACGCTCAGCCTTGACACTGTTAACTTTGGCAAGTAAGCCGCGAACTTCCCACCACGCTAAACTCCCTTTAAAAGCAAGTGACCTTTTTGACACCTTGCTTCTTCTCTCTGGGCATAAATCACAAACATTTGCATTAAAGTCACGTCCTCCAAAAGGCTGGGAGGGGCACTGCAGCAAGGCAGAGCCAGGTGTGCGGCCTCCGGATTGTGCCTCTGGCTGGCGCAGAGTGGGAGTGACCGGCCAGAAATAAAGCGCGTTAGCAGAGATTCCCCTGGGCTGGAGGAAGGAAGTGCTGCTGTTTCGCCTTAGTATCAAGAGGATTTTTAAGTGTCCAAAGCGCTTTGTCAACATTCATACCAAAGGGCAGTGTCAGAGGAGTGGACCAAGCCAGGGATTCTGGCCTCAGGGAGGACATGGACTTTCTCTGTGACCTGGAGAGGGGTTGGACCACTCTCACGATGGGAGCAGCTACACTCATCACCTTCCTATGTCCAGGATGCCCTTTGGAAGACACACAGACAAGAGTACCTGCTACATGAGCACCCACAGGTGCTGCACCTGGGTTGGGGCTTGACACTCTTAATGTGAAATATTTACCTTCTCAGCACTACCTTGTCCTCAATTAACTCCCCAGGAATGACAGCAAAAGAGAAACTCTAGGCCGGGCGCGGTGGCTCACGCCTGTAATCCTAGCACTCTGGGAGGCCGAGGCGGGTGGATTGCTCGAGGTCAGGAGTTCGAGACCAGCCTGAGCGAGACCCCGTCTCTACTAAAAATAGAAATAAAAATTATCTGGACAACTAAAAATATATATAGAAAAAATTAGCCAGGCATGGTGGCGCATGCCTGTAGTCCCAGCTACTCGGGAGGCTGAGGCAGTAGGATCGCTTAAGCCCAGGAGTTTGAGGTTGCTGTGAGCTAGGCTGACGCCACGGCACTCACTCTTGCCCGGGCAACAAAGTGAGACTCTGTCTCAAAAAAAAAAAAAAAAAGAGAAACTCTAGGAGGAGATGCCCGATCGTGGGGAAGTCAAAGGGGATTGGTGAGCAATAGCAGAGCCTGCGCAGCACCCATGACATGCCAGGCAGTGGTCTAACTCAGTCTCTACCTTGCGTAACCCTCAGAAAGTCCCTAGGAGCTAAGCAGTGTGATCATCCCCATTTTACACATGAGGAAACCGAGGCACAGAGAATTTAAACATTCCTAAAGTTACATAGCTGCTCCTGGCAGGACTGTGCCTGAAATGCTGGCAGGCTGGTATGGCGTCCCTCATCAGCTCATCAGGCTCTTACACAGCAGTCACGCCTCACTGAACACGCGCTAGGGGCTGGTCACTGTGCTAAGCGCTGTAAGTTTCTTGTCTCACAACACCATGTAGTATCCCTATTTAGAGATAAGGAAACCATCAACCTTGCCAATTTATACATAAACTCCTTGCTGCAACTGGGTTCCACTTAAAAGCCGATGGCTTATTCTTCGTCTTATTTTGTTGCCATCCTTCTCCTTCTGCCTGCGCAACAGATTCTGCACATTTGCACTAAAGCTGATCCCTTCTAACATGCTAGAAGGGGGCAAATAACTTGCCCAAAATCCAGCAGCTAGAACATGGCAGAGCTGGGTTCTGTCTAGATCTGACTCCAATGCTGCCGAGCCTTTTAATGACTATGCTATACTATACTGTCAGCTAGCTAATGCACTCCTCCAAAAGCAAAACCAAAACAAAACAAAACTTTCAAGACTCAGTAGAATGCAGTATGAAACATTTCCTTCCCCTGCTGCCTCACTTGCTCTTCTCCTGCGCTGGCAAGCACCTTGGCCTAGTAGCCCAGAGCCGCCACAGTTGTGCCTCTGAATCCCACCTCTCCTCCCTCCTTCTTTCCCAGCCAAGATCACAGCAGGACATGCACTGTCTGCTAACAGTAATTCTGCAATTTTCCAAACAAATGGCCCCCTGTGGGCCTGCCAGGCTTCTAGCCTGGCCGGTCCCCCCTCCTCCCCATGAAGGCAGCTGGAGTGCTGGAAGGTGACAGCAGTTAAAGAAGTATCCAAGGGCTGCCCCGTGCTGTGCAAGCCCAGATGTACCAGATGATGGTAAACAAGCAAATGAGCAGCTGAGGACTGCACCCTATGTTTTGTCAGCCCCCAACCCATCAAATTCCTTGTCCATCCAGCTGTTAGTACAGATGTGCCACCAGAAAGGAGCTGGCTTCAGCACTATGTGGCTGCCCAGGCATGGATGGGGGTATCTAAACACAGAAAACCAAAAGTTTGATTGGAATTACATGGGCTGCACTGGTTGCCATGAGTTGTTTTTTATTCTTGTTGTTTGTTTGTTTGTTTCCTTCTATAAAGCTTGCTAGAAGCCATCAAGCAGATAAAGCCAGTCCTCGTATTATCCCCACCCCATGTGGTGGTTTCACCCATTATACCAGCTAGCAATCTCAGGCACCAGCCGGGACTCTCCACGTTCCCAACAACCTGCTTTTATTCAGAATGCTCCTTCAAGCATGACTTTTGACAAAGACTTCATCAAGGGAAACATGAGCAGTCTTTGTTCCAGAATTCCAAAACCTGGAATATTCATATCTTGCCTGGCGCTAATATCTAGATGACCATTGCTATCCCAAATTGGACTACCTAAAATTCACCCTCTCTTAGGAGATTTGGAGAAAAGACAGGGTTAGTTTCCTTTTCCAAGTTGAATTTTTTTTTCTTACCAGCAAAGCTAAAAATAATAACAGCTATCAAGAATTAAGCAATTCTTTGCATAACATATATTATCTTCAATCCCAACAACACAGGTACACTTTATCTTTCCCATTTTACAGATGAGCAAAATTAGACTCAGAAAGACTAAGTGACTTGTTCAGTGTCACAGTGGTGGAAAACGGCACGAGCAGACTTTGGGCCTAAATTGTCTGACCCTTTTTGTTGTGTGTGTTCCTCCTACCCTGCCAAACTGCTTCTCCAGTGCCACACAACCTTCATTCATTGGAATCTCTAAAGAGATGAAGTCAATGTGTCGGCTAGGTAAACCAATCCTGCAGACTCGTTTGTTTGATTGTTTTAAGCAATTCCCACAGTATATTCTGGGGTCAATTAAGGATTTGAAGATTCAGCTTAGTATTTTCTCTCTGTGTGTGTGTCTTCTTTTACCAACAGACAAAACATTACAAGTGCAAATATTTTAGAACAGAACATTCCAAATTGTCCAGAGTGATGACCTTGAAGGCAAGACAAGATCCTCAATCACTGGAAAGGATGTAATTATCTTTACCGCACTATAGCTTACTTGGGCTGCAATTCAGAGTAAAACACTTTAGAAGGACTTCCAGAAAAAAAAAGGCTAAAACCAAAAATAGAGTTTTCTTATTAACCATTGGCAACCAGAACACCCATTCTCCAAGGAGTTAATCAATCAAGTTTCCTATGGTATGAATTTGTATTGGTTTTTGCCTGAATCTTCCTTCTGTTATATTGACATTATAAGTTCCCTCAAAATCTATATCTAAATAAAGAAGCCACAGTCTCTAAATCATGCCACTCCTCCTAGAAGTATTTTCAGCCAGAGCCCAGTTGTCAGGAAGAAATCCTGCCTCCAGGAGCAGCTTGCCCTTTTGGTTTGCAAGGGCTGGGCATTCTTCTCTCCTGGCTGTGGACAATCCTTCCACTTGTTCCTTGAAAGAGAACTGTTTGTTCAGGAGAGAGCCCCAAGGTCATATATTAACCCCTCTTTGCAGAGGTTACATGAAACAGTCCCAGGAACTTTATAAACTACAGGCTTAAGAAGAAAACTCCATTTATTATGGCAACAACTATCTCCCATCAAGAAGGTCTAATAAATGAGCTCATATTTCAGTGACCCCTAAAATACACAAGGTTAATCATCTTTCATGAGATGTTCATGGCTTCTTGACTTATTACTGGTCTCAGGCATAATTTGCTAATGAGATTAAAATTATTTTTCCCATTCGACTCCTTTTCTTTGTCATCCTTCCCCTCTTTTTTCTACCAATGGTTTTTGGTTGATTAATTGCTTAGGAGGCTAATCAAATCTCGCTAAGTCTGAGACACACAGACCTCAGTTCTTGATTATGAAATGGATGCTCTGTTGGGAGACGGATGGAGTGCTGCACTTATGAGCATATTCGGGGCCCTGGGAGGAGAGGGACGAACACCTGCAGCTGAGCCTGCCTCGCCTTACCTGGATGATTCATAAGACACGCAACTGTAATTCCTACTCGAAATAGGTTCTTTTTACTAGATGGCAATCATTCCTTTCACAAATAATGATTTCCAAACTTTTTGATGGGCCCTGACATGCAGGCCCAAGCTATTCAGGACTGCTCCTCCCAGGGGAAAAGTTTGATGGAATTAAATTTATATTTCAGGCTGTGAGAGCTTCCTGTCCCCATTTCTCTGGAAGTCTCCAAGGCATACTCTTCTGCTTACTGTCCTACAGAGGGAAAGAGAGATGGTCATCTGTAATGGCCTCCACACATCTGTGCTCCAGTAGAGGTGACATAACACATTTCATGGGAAACCTTTGTGGACAGTGTGTGGAGGGAAGCGCGGCAGGGTCATTGGACAATTCAAAGCTCATTATAGCATAGTGCCCCAGCGAGGAAGGTCATGTGTTCAATACACGAGGAAGCAGGCAGCAACCTCTCCCTGCTCCATGGCACAGCCCACTCACCTAAGGACATTCAGGCATCTTATAGAGCATAGGCTTCCGTATGTGTGTGTGTGTGTATGTGTGTGTGTGTGTGCATGTGTGCATGCATTGTGTTGGAAATCATTTTCAAAGTTTCAAACAAAATTTTATGTTAAGGCTCAACAGGTAGGCATGATAAGAATGAAGATGCCCTGGCTCAAACTCCCAGCAAGCTTGGAGTCCTGACTGCCAAGTTTGTTCTAAGCCCCACTGCCATTCCCATGGAGGGTTCTCCCAAAGATGTCCACGACACAATCCTAGACACCTATGAACTTGTCACTTCATATGGCAAAAGGGACTTTACAGATGTAACTAAGTTAAGGACCTTGAAATGGAGAGACTGTCTTGGATTATCTAGGGGGGCCCAATGTAATCACAAGAGTCCCTTAAAAGTGGAAAAGGGAGGCATAATTGGAGAGAGAAGGAGATGTCCTACAAAATTTGTCAGAAAAATGCACTGTTGCTGGCTTTAAAGGTGGAGGAAGGGGGCTATGAGCCAAGAAACTTGGGCATGCCCTAGAAGCTGGAAGAAGCTAGGGAACGGATTTCCTCTAGAGCCTCCAGAAGGGCATGCAGCCCTGGTGACACCTTGGTTTGAGCCCAGTGAGACCCATGTCAGATTCTCATCTACAGAGTTGTGAAATAATGAATTTGTGTAGCTTTAAGCCACTAAGTTTATGGTATGTTGTTACAGCAGCAATAAGATAATACAGCACCCTGGAAGGCCCCCATGGGGCTCTGCAGAACAGGGAGCTGCTGCTCTTGTGCTTCACGGGACGGGTCCACAGCTCCCAACCTGCTCATGAGGACAAGTAAGATTTGGTCACCAGCAATTGGGGGCTAACCTCTGCTCTGGGGACCCTCCTGAAATGTCCGCAATCCCCAGCTGTTGGAGAGTGGTCTGGTTTGCAACGGTATGATCAGGGTTTGCACAGATCTGTGCCTTTCATGGATATTTGTTTCCTGTCCTCAGAGACTATATAAACAATAGGGTAACTAACTGGGTAACAATTAACCCTGTGGGAGTCCATGCATAACTGAGAAACGTGCCCAGCTTCCTAGAAAGAATGAAAGTTGAGCAGTGATGAGGATGGAAGGTGAATCCGCCCTGTCTGCTTAGAATTGTCAGGAAATACACAGGTACATGCTCTGTCTCTGCCCACATCTCTGCCCCTTTCTCAGCTTCCTTAAGGGCCAGCACGTTCTAGTTTCTCATCTTTTTCTCCTTTTATAAAAATATACCTATCTTGGAAAACCTTTCATTTCAGCACTGAGAAGACTGAGTGTGAGGGTTTGTATTGAGAAGAGGAGGGCAGGCCAGTTCTTGAACTGCAGTCAGTGCAGCTGATGCCTTTGTCCCTGGTCCACTTCCAGATGACAACGGACCACTCTGCTAATAGAACAGCACTTTGGGACAGTGCTAAAACCCACAGGAGTCAGGTCAGGCTCAAAGTTCAGTCTCTGGTCTTCTCAGTAGGGTGACAGGGTCACAATGGGACACATCGCCTCTCACCCATCGTCCTCCTGCCCCAGGGATCACATGCTCCACAGCCAATGAGGAGCAGTAAATCGAGTGTGTCTGCCAATCTGCCTGCCGCCTCCCTCTCCAGGAGCCACGTGGACCAGCAAGTGCTGGTATAATTGTGTGACTTTCTGCAGTGGCTCCAATTCTAAAATGCAGCAGCCTTATTGCAAATGCATATTCATCAGAACTATTCTTGCTAGCTCTGTCTCACAGATCACAGTGTTAAAAGTACAAAAATCCATCAGCACAGCTATGTGCCAAGCAAAAGGGGCTAGGATCACCAACAGAAGGCATCTGTCAGACGAGCCCTGAGGGACTCAGGAAGGCGCAGAGAAGTGGCAAGAGAGGGAGGGTCTATCCGTGTGTATGTGCGCGTGAATGTGTGTACATGTTAAAACTCACATGCAGGTGGTTCACAAACATGTGCGCACACAGTGTGTCAGTACTTAGAATGACCCCAGAGAGTAATGGGAAATGAAAGGTTGGAAGCAAGATGAAGAAATGTAGGCTAAATAGTTTTTTAAAAAAGTGTCTCAGCTGGGAGCTCCATTAGACAGTGAAATTGTCTCCTGAGAGAGCCAGTTGGGAGCTCGTTGCTTAAGACATGTCAGTGTGGACCAGCCAAAGGGAGGGGAGTCCTGGGGATGTTAGCTTCCCTCCTGGCCGCCTTTGGAAGGTGTGGCCTAAAGAGCACCTTTCTTTGCATCTTCCTGATTGTTCCCTCTGTTCTTCTTGCCCCTCTTCCTACCTACTCGTCAGCTGGCTCTCTCTTTCCCTTTTCTCATCTTCATTTTCTCTCCCTTCTCAGATGAGTCGGGCTCCTGTCGACTGTTGCCTAATTGGTAAAAGCTTGGGGAGGCCTTAGGGCTGGGAGAGTTCCACCCTGGCCTGCAGGTACACAGGCCCATCTTTGACCAAGAACAGCTCCTTGAACAGCACATCTGGGATGGGGAAGAAGGGAGGTGAAACGGGTACTGGCTCAGCATCCTCACAGCTTTCACTGCTGTGGTCACAAAGGGAACACATTTTTATTCTTCATTTTTCTCTATCATTCCTGCAATAACTTACTTCTTTCATCACTCTAGCTTTAGGTAAGTTTCTCCTACATTTTCCTATTACATTCCACATCAACATCATACTAATAAGCAATTAATTAGTTCTCATCAACTATCTTGCAAGACTGGAAAGAAAGAATCATGCTATGTAATTCATGAAATTTCCCTTGGATAGTTATGGTACCCATAACTAGGTAGGTGCTCCGTAAGTACTCCTCATCTCTATCAAGAGAAAAGTCCTAATTTACACTAGAGGATGTTACAAGTGGGGATCACGGCACACTCTCATCTACACACCTGCATTGTGTCTCACCCTGCACCTTCGCTCCCCATCCCCCAAACCGACTAGCTGGGCAGGGCAGACCTACCACACAACCAGTGGAGTCCAGTTTGCGATCTGAAATGCAGCGGAAATTCTTACTGCAGCCCCCATTGTCTTTGCTGCAGTCCCGCACGGGCCCAAAGGAATCTAAGAGAACCTCCAGGCTGTCGAAAGAGGATGAAGTCATCAGCTCTTCTCTGTGGGGAGAAACAGTGAGAGGCAGGGAGAAGTCAAGGGGCTTCCAGAAGCAACAAGCAGCATTACATTCCACTTTCCTAACTGGTCAACTGGATCATGTCTCACTCTTGCTTATAAAAATTGAAGATCAAGCAGACTCCAAGGCTTGAACTAACAAATTATGGGCATTCTCCATATCCGGGAAGTGGGCCAAGACTGTAATGCCCGGTCAAAGAAGGAGGTCTAAACCTGGACAAGGAAATCAACATTTTATTGCCTATCAGTCCTTAGGCTATGTGGGAAGTGCTTACAAATTCTAATTTTATGTCTTCTTTCAGTGAATGAGCCTTGGGGTGTGCAATATTGACCCACATAAAGAGCAGATTCTGGCACAGCATGTTTGGAATTTGAAAGCCGCTTGCCAATTTCTCCCTTTGGCTTGCATGATTCCTTTCCCAGCACCTGGAACCTTCAGGTCATTTCTTGCTTTGCCTCCCAAGCCAACTGCAGCCCTCAGCCCTGAAGCCAGATTCACCTGACCTCCCCAGACTCACCTGACCTCCACAGCGTCCTCCATCACGGTCATGTCTGTCTTGCACTTAGCTGACGGATTGATGGCTAGTTCTGCTGGCGGAATCACAAAGCTCTTGCTGAGGGGCAGCCACATGCCCTCCCCAAGGGTGTAGGTGAATCTGCAGGGACACCAGCACCAGTGGTCAAGACTGGGGGCCAACCACCCCGCTGGGGGCCTGGCCTTCCCTTCCCAGCTGCGTCTGCACCCCGCCAGCAGTCCTCTTCAGAAAGGGTATTTTATGGATGTGATCACTGAGTCCCAAGGAGGCAGAGTGGCCCGGCCTTGCTCACGTGGCCAAACAGCTGGAGAACTGATTATGCTGCCCGCCCACTCGCTGTTAGAAGTGGTTTTGATCAAGTCAGAAAAAGGAAATTCCAACTTTCTTCAGATTTGAAGCTGGGCTTCCCCTGTCTTGAGTCAGATATAATTGGAAGCATTTTAATTGAGGAGAGATGCCAGCCTCCCACCGTCCCCATCCCACGCTGCAGACCACAGTAGCAGCGATGGCATCTCTCTGTGCCTGGAGGAACCCTAACAAGGAAAAGAAAAGAAAAAAGGTCCCCTTCCTCTGGCTTCTGTGTGATGGGAACAGAAATGACTGAAGTCAGGAGCCTCCAGGGAGGAGGGAAGAGGGGAGGAACATGAACAAAACAGGCCTGGATTTATTCTCTGTGCCCCCACCCACACCCTTAGCTAAAGGGCTAACCCTTGGGATACAGAGAGGATTTTTTTAAAAATTCTTATAACAAGGGCTAAAAGGAATAAAAGAATCAATCAACATTTCAAGGGAGAGCTTAAGAAAACCATGAGAGATTATTTGTTTATTTATTCATTCATTTCATTTCAAAGGCATTCAAATGCTCTGTGTTCATAGTCAAAAATAGTCTTAGGATAAAAGCCAGTGTGGGTGGGATATCAGGAGGTTGGCAGTCTGGCATCCCCTCTCTCCTAACAGGGGAAGGAACAATGGAAGGATGCTGGCAATTAAAAGGAACCAGGCACCAACTCCATTAGCATGCTGGCCACAGAGCACTCCTTCAGAATCCTGCTTTATTCCCTTCCCTAACCCACACACTCCCTTCTGGCCTCCTCAGGTTGCCTGAGGTGCAAGGAAACCACACTGAAGACTTGAGACCTTTTATTTTAAAAAGTGTAGCCCTCTCCAGAATGCTGGCCACAGAGCAGACCCACTGAACGGGGCTCAGGAATTGAAGGGCAGCCAAGCCACGTGGTTTCCGCCCAGGACCTGAAGGAGGGCCCTCGGTACTAGAGCAACTGGACAGGGTGGACACATGCCAGCCTAGTGCAGCCGAGTCCAGGGGCAGAGGCAGAGCCATTGGTGAGAGGGATGTGACCAGGATTGGGGGGATTTCTCTCTCATTGCCACCTGACTGTTGGTCCTCAGCTTCTCTGACCTATTGGGTGAACCCTTGCGTGAAGCAGCATTGAACTACCAGAGATCCTTCTCCCTTTGAAAGAGGCACTTGAATCTTCCCACCCACAGGGCACAGGCAGCAGGTCCTGCAGGAGGGGGGGCCTGCGTCAGGGAAGGAAAGCCCGCCCGCCCATTCCTCCAGTTCCTTCAGGGACTAAAGAGGATGATGGAGACCACTGCTTCATTCTTCTGTGAAGTGGTTGGCAAAATTAAAGGCATGACAGCCACTTTTCTCTCTCTCTCTCTGTCTCTCTCTCTCTCACACACACTTCATCTGGTAAGACTAAGAAGCCCATTCAGCGCCAATGATTGCCTCAAGATGCCTGGAATATGGCACTTAAGGATGGATGTGGGTTGAAGGAAACAACCTCCAAGAATTTGCATGATTTCACTTTGCATTTTGTAGCAGACATTCTTGAGATGAGAACATTGTTGTAACAGGCAGGCTGTGTTGGGTGGGGAGGAACCACTGCTCTTATACTGTTTCAGAGAGAACATCTACATGTTTGAATGGTACCAACGAGAAGGCAGTTTATTGGATGTAGGAATGAGTTTTTGTTTTCTATATTAGCTTTAAAATTACAATTTTTGCATTTAGGCAGAGCAGCAAATCCATGACCTGTAGTTTATAATTTATGTACCAGGTTTTAGGTAGCTATTGGCAGTTCTAGCACATTTCTGATGGTTAATGGTTAATTTTTCTTTTGGAAGAGGAGGCTCCATGCCCATCCGTCTGTCTCCCAGTTTTCCCTTCTTTCTCTACATACAGTAATAACCCTAAGGGAAAAGCACACCACATCCTCCCCCAGCTTAAATTGCTATGGCGCTCCATGCCTGCAGGACCGAGTTCCACCCTCCAAAGAGGTGAGCCCACCCCCACCCCTGCCTCCTCAGCTGCTTCTTTCACCGAACCCTGCTTCTCACTCAGTGCTCCTACAGTGCAACTGACAGTAGTTCCTGCAGTCGTCCTGATTTTCTCACCTCTTTGCTTTTACTTCTAAATATTCCTTCTTTCTGGATTTTCTTCCCTTTCTTCTTTGCCTGACTACTCCTTTTAAGACTTAGTTAAGGCCTCACCCCTTCCAGAAGCCCCCTCCCCTCCCCACCTTTGACCTTCATTCTCAACCCTCAGGCTGAGCAAGAGACCCTCCCCTGTGCACCCTACACAAGGTCCCTTGCTGCTCCTGAGATACTGAATTGTACCTGGTGAATCTATCACCACTTATAAGAATGTGCACTCTTGGGTAGCAGAAGACAGCCCTTTGTCATCTTTATATCCCCACTGCCTAACATAATTTCTGGCCCAGAGAGGTCACTCAACAAATAAATTGACTGATCAATAAGCAGATGTTGTTGGGTTCTGTAGTTTGTACAGGATTCTGGAGGCTGCAATCTCATTGTTCAAATTGAAAGCTGGAAGCGGTGGTGAAGATGATCTTCATGTAGAGCAGAACATGGGTTACCTCTGGGTTTAAATGGGTTCAAAAGTCAAGATGGATCTGGATTTGACATTGTGAGGAACTTCCTAAGTGCACAGCAGCTCCTGGGACACTGCACTGGACCAAGTTAACAAGAAAGGCAGTCTCTGGTAGGGTCAAGGTGAATCTCTGTAGAGGAAGTAAAGTTAGGTGTGGGGTGAGACTAACCCCACTGAGAACTGTCAAAGGGGCAGGTGCTCTGCAGAGCTGCCTCGTTTGTTCCTACAGCAGCCCTCTGAGGTTGCTCATTTGGCCCCATTTTACCAACTTATCAACTACTATTTTAAGAACATTAGGAACCTCCCGAAGGTCACCCTTCTATAAATGGGAAAATTGGGACTGGACTCATTTTCAGGTATGCATCGCAGCAGCTTTCAAGTCCAGGCTAGCTCAGGCCTATGAAATTCTAAAGTTTTCTTTCATCTGCAAAATCTACTGAGTAACTCCAAAAACCAAATATAGAACAAACTGTCAGAGAAAAGCTGTGTCCTAAAATCTCATCTGTCCCTCATTCATGCAGATTTGGCAGGAACAACCACAAAAAGCCACCCAAGAGAAGCTGGGTGAGTGTCTGGAATGCTTTCCCAAGCTGGGCCTCCTCTCATGACAGCTGGTGGTGACCAGTGCAGTTGATGGCTCAGCTGTGCACTGGGTCCTGCACACGGCCCTATTGAACTGGAGCTTGAAATTTCCGTTCAGAAGTAAGCACTCACCAGAGAGCACTGGGGAGAATGAGCCTGTGCTGCAACCATGGCTTGGCATGAAATAGAATGTGAGAAAACCGATACCCAGCTCTTGACCTGGCCTCTTCACCCTTTCCCAGAGCAGGCCATTCCAGGATGAGCTATTGTTCCCAGGAATGCAGGTACCCACTCAGGAGGAGGTTTCTGAGGGGTTGATGGGTGGGAGCTTATCCCTTCTACAACAGTCCGGTGGGATACAGTGGTCCTAGCCACCGTGGAAAGGACTTCTCAGACACTAAAATGGGTTTGGTGAGAAGATTCAGTCGGGAGATTCAGGGTCCTCTTGGACCCTTTGAGTCTAGCTTGGACCACTCCCAGGTTATTTGGGATTGTACATTACCAAGTTTAGTGGGGGCACCTAGGTCTTTTCCTAGCTGGGTTCATAGGTTCAAGTCCTTAAGAAATACTTGAAAAGATCATCTATAGATATCTATCAAAGGCCTACAGTGTTCAGAATTGCATGTTAGATATTCAGTATTTAAAGCTGTATAGAATACCACTCCTCTCAAGAAGACAACCATTTCATTGGGAAACAGGCAATTTTAAAATATGTATAAAATAAAATAATTAACAAATAAATATTATAGTCAGTATGTCATAGAAATTTGGAGGAGGAAAAGTCATTGTAGATTGCTGTAGTGGATTGGAGAAGCTTTACAGCAGTGTTTTTCAATTCTGGCTACAAAGCAGAATCCCCTTGGTGGTTTTAGAAAACACTCATGCACCGGCCACACCTCCCAGAACTTTTGTATTAATTGGTTTGTGCTGGGTAAGATCACTGGTCATTTTTAAAGCACACTGGTGCCTATAGAGGGCCAGGGTTGGAGACCACTTCCTAGTTGAGACTATAAATTCTTGAAGTCAGGGACTATCTTGGTCATAGTTGTTTGATCATATCCACAGCATCTAAAACAGTGCCTTGCTATAGCAAGTGTTCAATAGATATTGGGTTTGGCTGAGACTCAGTCTGGACCATGAAAACAAGTAGTGTTCATATTGAGAGGAGAACATGAATTCTTGCTAGAGGAAAGGGTTTGAGCAAGTGTGCAGAGTGGAGGATACTGAGGTTATTGGGGACAATGGATCAGTTAGAAGACAGACTCAACTAAGAATGGAAGGTTCCACAGGAGAAGAGCAGCTTATTTAAAGGGAGTTGTATGCTGGCAATCAGCGGTAGAAAGGTTCGAATGTCAGGATTTAAACTTTGTTCCACAGTATAGGAAAGTGTGTAGTGGCTTGTAATTCATCGGGACACTAAATCATGACTGAGCAGAGTAGTAAGTCAATAGCTCATTATAGTCACTGAACAGGCCATAGAGTTTTCCAGAGTGGCCATTGGTATACGGTTTACTCAGATTCCAGAGTAGTTTCAATTAAAGTTACTAGTACCTAAAATAAGCAGATCATGACCCATTGCTTTCATTGGAGAGACTAGTTTGTTGTCATGTTAGGAACCAGAATTGTAACGACTTCTGACTAACCCACTAGCTCCTGAGATAGTCGACCTCATGAGTCGAACCACACAACTGGTCCCCTCTGTAGTGCTTGGATATCACATCCAGTTGGCAGCCAGTAAATGTGGGGAAAATGGTGTTTGTGGGGTTGGAAACACAGTTTTTGTGCAGCTTCTATTTTAATAGCCATTTCATTAAGATCCTTGTTTTCTGAAGTGTTAGTTTCTGACTTTTAGGGAACAGGGAAATTATCCACGTTAATCAGCCAAATTCCACCAGGCTTCCCATCTGCTTTATCTTTATCATCCTCTGAAGGTTCTGGAAGACCACAAGTAGGAAACCAGGAGAAAAAGTCAGCCAAATGATAAATCATTGTTGGGAAATTTTAACATCCAAGTCTAAGGAATATAGCTGACATCTCTTGCAGCATAAATCCTCAAAAGCCCCCTGCAGCCAGTGCCATTAATGGGACCCAGCCTGCCCCAGGAGAGACACTCAGGAAAGAAAAGGGTAAGGGAAGACCCTCATAGGAAGCGGTTCTGTGAATCTGCACTAGCTAGGAGCATGCCTTAGGACAACACAGCTGTGGCCAAGTCAGTCTATCTCAAGCTACCAGGAGGAGCAGCAGAAGCTCTGCAGAAAAGTGAGCTCTAGGAGGCAAATGCAGGAGCAAAAGTTCATACCTAGGCGAGGAGTGGATGACACAGAGGGTCTGGAGTGGGGCTTGAGATGGTGGCAGCAAATATGTGAGACTCAGCAAACCCTATCGTGCAGTGAAAAAGAAGCAAGTCTTCCACTTGCTTCCAGCTGCTCACCATTTCTCTGACAAAGGCATGCAGAGGCTGGACTCATCCTGTGCCATCAGCACGTGCAGGACTGCTCACTTCCTCTACTAGGGGGCTTGCTCATGGAGGCAGATGCATTCCTGTCCCTACTGCCGGGCCAACCACCATCTCTGGCACTTAGTAGGTACTCAGCAAATGTATGCTAAGTACAGGACAGATTGACAAAATGAATGGATGATAAGATATTAGTTTGGAAATAAACTGTGCTCCAGCTAAGACCTAGTGTGAATTCAGCTTTGTGAAAATGCATTAGTTCATGACTGGCACTCAAATTCTTCCTCTGCTTGTGAGCCTTTCTAACATGTGCTATTTCCAGGTATGCAAGTAGAAATCTGGGAGGAACTAGAAGCAACCAATTTGATCAGGAGAATAGTAGATTTAAAAAAAGTTAGTAATAATGAGGTAGAGTTTAGAGAAGGAGAAAGCTAGGGCAGGAGAGATTCATTTTGAACAACTTTAGACTCCATGAGGAAGGTGCAAATTAGATGCAAAATGGAGAGGCAGGAGCTGACATTAATTGCCTGCTCTGTGCCAGTTTCTGTGCCAGGGACTTGCCCTGCATTGTCCCTCACAACAATCCAGCCAGGCATGTAATATAGCCCCATTTAGCACATGCGGAAACTGGAGGCTCCGAGAGGTTAGTTAATTACTGAGGTTCACAGAGCCGGCAAGGAGGGAAGCCAGGACCCAAACAGAATCTGTTTAACTTCGATGTTCTCCATGTTGTCACTGGGTATGATTTGGGGCAAGCACTTTTGCTACTAGGCAGGCAGAACAACTGAAAGTGTTTCCCATTTTGTACCTTACCACTAGGAAAGTCAGTCCAGTGGGAAGTAAGACATACGGCTTGCAGACATATGTAAGCAAGTCCCTAGACAACCACTTACCTGAATATTTTATCAGAGGGCTGCTCTCCCAAAACCAGGTCAAAGCCTCGCTGAAATATTGTGTAAGGCCAAGGCCTAAAAGAAGAAACGTCATTCAATTAAAGGCAGCTCAACAAACACTTGCTGAACACCCACTTTGTGCCAGACACCATGGCAGGTTGTGCAGACCCAGCGCCGAAGAAGACATATCCCTTTCCTGAAGAAGCTCACGAATGTCAGCTCACACATGGCCTGGAATCCTAGAACCTGACCAAGATCAGGACCAATGTAAAAGTCCCCGAACCACTAGGAAAATGGAATTTAATAAACAATTGGAACTACATATAGAGAAAAATTATACTAAAGTGGACTTTACATATCCGTAATTCAGTCCTTCAAATGTATGTTTACAGAAATCTAGTTTGGTCTCACTTAAGAAAGAGGGGCAGCGTGATTTCTTGAGATAGTTCGGGATTCAGACCCTGTTCTGCTATAACCAACTGTGTGGCTTTGAGCAGACTATTCACTTTGATGAGCCTAATTTCTTCATTTCTAAAAATAGGGTTAATAAACAATAGCTGCCTAACAGACCATTGTGAAAAATTAAGCAAACCTCTTAGGCCACAGCTCATACAGAGTCTTCAGCATGTTTCCTTACTCAAAATTACATATGGACTCTGAGTCTTTGATAGGTTCAAAATGTCATCAAACATTTTACATCACTCATTCAAACAGAAACAATTGAAATGGAATTGGCAAATAATTCATAACTGTAAGTCTTCTAGTGAATGTCTGGGTATTGTCACATGTACTAGAAAGTGACAAAACTATTTCTTTTAAATAGTGTATATCTTTTAATTAACCTGGATAGGGAAACCCCAAATCATTTACTCATTCAAACAAGAGTTGGTAACACCCAGATCCCATGTCAAGTACTGAGCTATTGCGCACACTGGATAGACTTAGACCTTACTTCCATGGAACTCAGCCTCCTAACTAACCCAATTGTTGATGATTTCACTGTAGACATTCCTTTGGTTTTCAAGGACTACAAAAAGTCAGAAAAATAAATCATCACTACTATTTGGGGCTACATCTAATACTAGGAGTTAACACAGTGGTTTTCAGTGCAGAGAGTACCATCTAATAGAGGGCTTTTGGGAAAAGTTATGGCAGTTCTTGAATGATACAATGATTGGGGGTGGGGGGCAATATACTGGTACCTACCTTTAAAAGGTAGGGCCAGGAAGGCTAGCATAGTACAGTGCTCAGGACAGTTCTGCACAACAAATACTTTCCCCATGTCCTATAAGCTTTTGAATGTCATGGAGGACATTTAGTTGGGTGTTGAAAACCTCCTTCTAATGATCTAAGCCTAGATGTTAACTTCATTTACATATAAGCACAAAGTAGCTTATACAGTGTCAATATAAGATGAATTTTCTAGGTACACCACTATTATGTAAATTGAGGGAAGATTACACATTGCATAATCACTTTTTTCTCTTTTTTTAATTTCAATAGATTTAGGGGACACAAGTGTTTTTTGTTGCATCATGAATTCCATAATGCTGAAGTCAGGGCTTTTAATGTACCCATCACGAGAATAGTGTACATTGTACCCAACAGGTAGATTTTTATCCCTCACTCTCCATCTACCCTTTCCCCTTCTTCGGTTTCAATATCCATTACGCCACTTTATTTTAATACCCTATATACCCCTCATTTAGCTCCCACTTATAAATGAGAACATGTGGTATTTGTTTTTTCATTCCTGAGATACTTCACCTAGAATAATAGTCTCCAGTTTCATCCAGGTTACTGCAAAAGACATTATTTCATCCCAATTAATGGCTGAGTTGTACTCCATGGTGTATATATTTTCTTTATCCGCTCCACATTTTCTTATCTTCTCCTAAGCTGATGGGCACTTAGGTTGATTCCACATCTTTGCAATTGTGAATTGTGTTGTGATAAACATTCAGGTGCAGGTGTCCTTTTTGTAAAATGACTTATTTTCCTTTAAGTAGATACCCAATATTAGGATTGCTGGATTGAATGGTAGATCTACTTTAGTTCTTTGAGAAATCTCTATACTGTTTTCCATAGAGATTGTACTAATTTACATTCCCACTAACAGTGTATAAGCATTCCTTTTTTACCATATCTGGGGCAACATCTATGTTTTTTGACTTTTTAATAATGACCATTCTGACAGAGGTAAGGTGGTATCTCATTGTTGTTTTAATTTGCACTTCCCTGATGATTAGTGATATTGTCATGTTTCTTGGCCATTTGTCTATTTTCTTTTTGAAAAAAAAAAATCTGTTCAGGGTTTTGCCCACTTTTGATGGGGTTATTTGTTTTTTTCTTATTGATTTGCTTGAGTTCTCTTTAGAATCTGGATATTAGCCCATTTTCAGATGTATAGTTTGCCAATATTTTCTCATATTATGTAGACTGTTTACTCTGTTAATTATTTCTTTTGCTATACAGAAACTTTTAAGTTTAATTAAGTTCCATTTATTTATTTTTATTATTGTTGTATTTGCTTTTGGGGTCTGGTCTTACTCATATATTTTCTGCATAGGCCAATGTCCAGAAGAGTTTTTCCTATATTTTCGTCTAGAATTTTTATGCTTTCAGTTCTTACATTTGAGCCTTTAATCCATATTGAGTTAATTTTTGTGTATGTTGAGAGATAGGAATCCAGTTTCATTCATCTGCATGTGGTTATCCAATTTTCCTAGCACCATTTATTGAATAGGGTGCCTTTTCCCCGGTGTATGTGTTTGTCTGCCTTATTGAAAATCAGTTGGTTGTAGGTATATGGCTTTATTTCTAGGTTCTCTATTCTGTTCCATTGTCTATGTGTCTACCTTTATACCAGTACCATGATATTTTGGTTACTATAGCCCTGTGGTATAATTTGGAGTCAGGTAATGTGATGTCTTCAGATTTATTTTTTGTTTGTTTGTTTGCTTGTTTGTTTTCTTAGGATTGCTTTGGCTATTTGGGCTCTGTTTTGGTTCCATGTGAAGTTTAGGATTGTTTTTTCCAGGTTTGTGAAAAATGACATTGGTATTTTAATGGGAATTATGTTGAATCTGTAATCACTTTGGGTAGTATGGACATTTTAACAATGTTGATTCTTCCAATCCATGAGCATGAAATGTTTTTCCTTTTGTTTTTGTCATCTGTGATTTCTTTCATCAATGTTTTATAGTACTCCTTATAGACATCTTTCACCTCCTTGCTTAATTATATTCCTAAATATTTTATTTTCTTTGTAGCTATTGTAAATTGTGTTGAGTTCTTGATTTGACTCTCTTGACTACACACTAATTAGAAACACTACTGATTTATATACATTAATTTTGTAACCTGAGATTTTGCTAAATTTACTTACCAATTCTAGGAGTCTTTTGGTGGAGTGTATAATCACTTTGAATCACTAATACAGTACATGCATATTAGTATATGTTGCTGTTACATATATTGGGTATTATATATTACATTATGTATTATATTACAGTGAATATACCTTAGGTGCAAATGTCTGCTAAATTCATTATTTATTCTATTATAATAGCATATTAAAATAGTTATAAGGGCATGTTAAAATGTAATTATTATATATTAATATAGTTATATCAGTGTAAATTATTTTTTCTCCTTTAAGTACTGTTAAGGCGTTACATTTATTTGTGGAAATTTTGTGTATACAGATGTATTATTTATGTATTTTATTTAAGAATAATTAAAAGGATTTAAAATATTTGCTATAAATAGGTGCTGGGTCTGATAGGGTTGAGAACCACCAACCTAACCCAACCAGCTAACCGACTAACTACCCAAGGAGTTGGTGGTTGCAAGGGGCAGGCATTGGGACTATGTGAGGGAGCAGGTGGGATGAAAGTGTTCATTATTTATGCTTACTATTTATAAACACTTTATTCATGGGATTCAATTTAGAAATACCTTGAGGCAACAAAAATTGGCTCCAAAAAGTATCCAAACACTGTACTATGAATAACCCCTGCATCAAATAAAAAGCTTCCCACCCAGGTGTTTTTCATGTTTTTTCTGTTCATTGTAGGTGAACCCAGAGAGCAGGGTTTGAATTTGGTTATTTTCTGCTCAACAGTAAGTGGTGGCTTATGGGCAGCAGAAAAATATATATTGATTCTAGAAAAAGTCTAGAAATCATGAGAAAAAATGTCCAATATGATCCTAGACACCTAGAAGAGGCAGTAAAAAAAGAAGAGGGACATGCAATTTGATTTATCTCTATTTTGGGTAGAATCACATTTTATTTACTGCAAGTTTAATAGTTTTAAACAGCATACATTTTGCATTTCAGTCATTTCTAGTACTCAAAACTGATATGATGTATAATTAGAGTTAATTCTTGGCGTAGTTCCTAGGTTGTTTGAAAATATATTTTGAGGAGCCAAATCTTAAGACTGGCATTGATTACAATGTGAACAATTAACTGCATAGAACAACACAAATAAACCTGTATTCAAGCTGTACTTAATGAATCAATGAGCTTGGAAACATTTATTAAGCACACATCCACATGTTGCTAGGTACGTTAGGTCAAAGAGACCTCCAGGTCTTGAGGGGCCTGAAAATTAAGTCAACTCAGATCCAAAGGGTGCAAAGGGTGCAGAGATACGCAGTGTAGACCCTGTCCTAATCACGTTTAGAGGCAGCAGGGCACAGTGGTTAGGACATGGGGTCTGGAGCCAGCCTGCCTATTTCAGCTCAGCTGCCAATCACTGTGTGACTGTGGGCAGGTCCATTAATCATTCTGTATCCCCATGTCCTCATCTGTAAGCTGAGACTAATAATAACAATTTTATCAATCCAGCAAAGTTGTTATGAAGAGGAATTAGCCAATATAATTAAAGTGCTCTGAACAGTGCCTGGCATTTACTGAGTGCCATGGAGGCACTTATTAAATAAGTTAAATTTTCTAATTATCTACATCAAATATAAATACTACAATGAGGAGTGATCTACAAATTTCGATAGAGGAAGAAGTGTCTTGCCCTAAGTGGCAAATGCAATGCCAACACCAGGCTTTAACTCAGACTGTAAACATCTTTGTACTGGCCGGCAGGGAGGCAATGTGAGTATGGAAAGGCCAAAACCAGACCCCCCACCTCCCACCTCCCACCTCCTGCCAGCGATCACTTGACCAAGCACCTAACTTCACAGTGTTGACATTAAACACAAAGAGGGGGCCAGGGCCTGCTGTGAAATGGCAAGAAGAGTCAGAGAGTTGTAAATTGCAGCAGCAAAGGAATAAAAGGGAATTTACTTACTTTCTTTCCACTAGCAAGGGAGGATCTGCCATAAAGATGGGAAATCTTATCTGATTTATTTAGCAAATATTTGTGGAGGCCTATTATGTGTGAACTGTGATATTAGGCAGCAGAATTGGGATAAGGAGATTCTTGTCCTCAAAGGAATCTACAGTTTTTCTAAAGAAACACATCCAGGCCCAGATAAATCAATGCGAATGTTAAAATGGAAGGGGAATGGATCTATAGGAAATAAGCTAAGTGGGAGTGGGTGGTGGTAGATCACCCTTCCTGGTGTGAGGAAGGCTGGGTGTTGGCAGTACATGCAAGGATGATTGGGGGAGATTGGTGCTCATGAGTGGAAAAGCCACAGAGGGCCACACAGGAAAAGGCAGGGGCAAAGCAATCAAAAGAGGGACCTAAAATGCTGAAAACACTTTGAAACTGACTTATTTGAGAGCAACAGAAAGAGGACAGGCCTCTGTATTAGGGTTCTTTGGATGCAAGTTAAAGTACGAAAGACAAACTGGCCTCACCAAAAAGAGGCCCATCACTGAGTCCTATATACAGGCTTAGATGGAAATTGCCTGTGGGATGCCTGGAAACAGGGTCTAAAGGACCTTATAACTGTCCATCACCTCTCTTTGCTCTGCTTCTCACACTACGGGCTTCATTCTCCTAACACGGCTAGTGTACGCGTACGTGGGGGGACTTGGCCTCCAGCAGCTCCTGCTCATGTCTTTACAGGCTCAGACCACAGAGAAGGCACTTCCCTCCTCATCAGGGAAAATAATCTGGGGAGGAGCTGCCTGACACACCCCAAGTCAGACGAGCAACCTGGACCTTCTCTGGGGCCAGGGAAACAGAGGCATCTATGTAGATGGAAACTTGTGTTTGGTTTTCAGAGTTAGAGCTGGGGAGGAGAGCGAGTGGCAAAGAAAATCATTTCCACCTCAGCTTCTATCTATTAATAACCGTGGCAGCAAGAGTGCTCCTCCAGCAGGGGCAGGTGGCATTACTGAGCAGACTGTGCCGATACCAGTTTTGCAGAAGGGCACTAAGCCATCGAGGAGCCCATGGCCAGAGTCAGGCCAGAAGTGGGGCAGGAGGTTGAACCCTGTCATTGGAAGAACCCTCAGTCTCTTGTCTCCACTTTGATATGTGGCTTCAGTATTGTCTTTCCTCTGCATTGGGCAACCCATTCACAACCTCTTAGAACAGAGCTTGTTTGTTAAGATCTTCACTCTAACAAACCAAGACCCTGAAGATCATCCTGCTGCGTGGGCGGCTGCAGGTGACCCCCGTTCAGGCTATCACAGGCTGACTCAGGAACCACCTTGGATTCCCCGCCCCATGCAGAGGTATATCTGTGCCACAGAGGAGCCCCACTATAACAGAAGGACAGCACTCAGCAGGGCCCACGTGCAAATCGTGTATGCTGAGAACTGTTCTCTTTTATTTGCCCTTTCTTTTCTCCTCCTGTCTCCCACAATACCCACACTCTATTCAGTGTCTTCTCTCAGCACGGGCAATTTCCAAGCTTTCAGTTTCTCTCCTAAATCCTTTCTTCTTCCCCAGGACACATCCGCTGTTGCAGGCATTTTCCCTTAGTCTTGGTGATGTCATTGGCCAAAAGTTGGCTGTGGCCGCTACTTGATGTCTGGCCTTCACCCTGGTTACTTGGGCATTTCTTCCACTATGACTCCTAGACTCAGCTGGGTGAGTAAAGACCCTGCAGGACGAGCCTGACTGGGTGCTGCCTTCACACGGGCTCTCTCAGTGTGGCAAGGGACCACTTCTGTTCTAGACAAAGGTCCCTTAAATGCTGCTTTTCTAGGTCCCTTAAATGCTGCTTTTGATTTAGGGCTAGTCCCAGCTTTCCACCTAACTGTGGCACCTGGAAACAGAGCTCAGAAGCTATTGGCCAGCACGTCTGCTAATGGGCTTCATGTGGAAGGCTTTCCAGCTCAGGGAGGGAGGAGAAATAGAGATGAATAAACAGATTGACGATAGATAGATAATAGACAGATAGATAGATGATAGATAGAAAATAGGTTGGGACTAGAGGGAGAGAGAATATATGTACGTATGTATGTATCTATATATGCATGTACGAGGTGTGTGTGTATGTGTTCTTTTCATGCAGTCCAGTGCAGAGGGAATCTTTCAGCCGGAGGCAATGATGTATGAGGTGTTTCATGAGGAACTTTTAGAAACTATGAGCTTTTTCTGAACTTACATATTCTTCCACCTGTCACTAAAGGAAACATTTTACAAATGAAAATATTTGTCCCTAGTTAAATGAAAGCACATCCTTTCAAGCCTGCCTCTGGCCCACATTGGCTATGTTTCTGGTGGAAGCGTGGTTTTGTAAAGGTCCTGCCCAGCTATTCGCAACACTGTGGGGCACCAGTGTAGGATACCATGCCCATACGTGGTGTGAGAGCTTGGAGCAAAATGTCCCTTTTCTTAACTAGATAAATGCATCTACAAGAAGGGATCAGTGAAAGAAAGAGAGAATAGAGGTTCCTTTTAAAAAGTGCTCTGGAAAAGGTAGTTTGCAAGATATACAGGAGAAGGAGGCAGGAGGGAAAAAATTTCAAAAATTAGTTTTCTAGCTCTGCAGTCGGCTGAACAATTCCATGCTTCAGCTGATCCTGATGATAAATGGGGAGACTGTTGTGTGTCACTGTCTTCACAATCACTACCAGTTCTGGGAGAAATAAATACCTGGAATGGCCAATCTCTAGATTATCTGGTAAACCTGTGGATTTATCAGAAATTTATAAGAATAAAGATGGATAATGATGCCCTAAGTTTATATAGGATGCTTTCATGCTTCAGGGCCTTTGCAGATGTGTTTCTCCATCTGGAGTTGACCCTCCCATACACTTGGATAACTTAGACTATTCTTTAAAATAGTATAGCTTAAAATGCTTAAAAATGACATCCTCAAATAGGTCTTCCCTGGTGGTCCAAGACTATGGAGCACCCTTGTTATATTCTCTCATGACATCCTGCACTTTCCTTTATAGAACCTACAGCTATAATTGATATATTAAGTATTTAGTTAGTATTTTCCCCTCATCAGATATAAAGCACCTTGCCTTCACAACTGCTATACCCTCAGTGTCTAGGACAGTGCCATCACATGGCAGATGCTCAATAAAAACCTCAACTACATCACAAATGAGGTTGAGGGTCGGTTGGGCTTGTGTCCTGGATAAGGCGATCATTAAACTATATGACCTCAGATAAGTCCCTGGATTTTTTTCAACCTCAGTATAGTCATGTGTTGCTTAGCAATGGGGACACATTTTGATAAATGCATCATTAGGTAATTTTGTCATTGTGCAAACATCCTAGATGGTATAGCCTGCTACACACCTAGTCTATATGATATGGCTTATTGTTCCTAGACTATAAACTTGCATAGCATGTTATTGTACTGAATACTGTAGGCAATTATGACATAATGGTATCTGTGTATCTAAACATATGTAAACATAGGAAAGGTACAGGAAAAATACAGTATTATAATCTTATGAGACCACCATCATATACGCATCCTTTGTTGATTGAAACATCATTATGCAGCACATGACTGTATTTTCACCTATAAAATGTGGGTAAAATAGTAGCTAGAGTTGATAAATGTTGATCATCAGGCAGTATTCAGAGCCCACTTGAAGCCTGAGGAAAACAGGGTCAGGGATTTAAAATGAGACCTATCAGTGTGGTGGCCAACTATATCCATTTATGCAAACACAGTAATGGAGTGACAGGGCTGTTGAGTTCAACCAGCATTGGAGTGTTCCAGTGGATACAATAAAATGTTGATAAAATAATACTTACAATTGTTAAATGAGCATATATATACTTAGCCCAGGGCTGGCACATAGAAAAAAATTCAATAAATACTAGCTATCATTATTCATTATAATTAACATTCTCATTTGGTGAATAGAAAGTGTATTTCTAATTTTACTTTTAGAAAATGAATTGTGATGCTCATTGTGTTATCTTTTCACATATACATCTCATGTAAATAAAAATTAAATATTGATGTGATTGTATTAATTATTTAATGTCTATTCCTAAGTAAACAAATTCATTTAGAATTTTTTACACAGAAAAGTAACATATTCATCAGTAACCAGCAAAAGTAGTTAGGAGTGAAACCAGACTGACTCAGTTTAAAACCTGGCCCTACCACCCCTTAACTCTGTGGGCTTGGCTGAGCTCACTAACCTATGCCACCAGACCTTTCTCTCCATTCCTCTCCTCCTACAGCCGGGCCAGCACTGCCCCATCCCATCCTTCCTCCTCATTTCAGAGCCTGGATCACTGGCCTTGCCAACATTTTCCCATAATTTTTGGTAAGTTCAATATGTACATAGATGATCCTTTTATTTTTTTTTAAACTCAAATTTTATTACAATACATCTTACATTACATTCTAATAGTAAACAGTTTAAGTGTAGATGATCCTTTTAATATTCAAGTCAGCTCCCCCAACAATCCTGCCTCCTACCCTCCTACTACCCTGGTCATATCCTAGATACCATATCTGCCACCCTTCCTTGGTCTCAATTTCAAGAATCTCAATATCTGAGCATCACCTCCTACCTTCCGAGCTTACTCTTTCTAACACCACAACAATTTTCTACCTGCCTTAGAAATCCATCCAGCCTACCATGGTTTCCCTGACCCTCTCCCACCCCATGTACTTTCTTTCTTCTTGAATCAGATGAAATCCTGTCATCCATTACTGGAATCACTCCAGTGCATGTAACTTCAACTCCCACACCCCTCCAGTGCCTCATCATGCTTGTCTGAAACTCTCCAACACTGGTCCTACTCGGCAACCCTGTGGCTCCCTTTCTGTGTTCGCACCAACAGACGCAGTTGGCCACCACACTGACTGGTCTCATTTTAAGCCCCTGACCGCTAACCTCAAGTGGGCTCAGAGCATTGCCCAGCGATTAAACTACATTTTCCTGGTCCATTTGCTCTCCCTCTCTCAAGATCACTATGTCATGCCTTCTTCTTTCTCCTCAAACCTCTGACACTGCCTCCCCCATCCTCTCCCTCAGTTAATGATCTACTTCTCATATCCCTGAGAAAACAGAGGCCATCAGACTCAAAGCCATCACTGCCACATCCACCCACCTGCCTGCCCTGTGCCTGTCACTCGGGCCTCCTCGCGGTAATTAAGTGTGCGCGGTTTCTGCTCCTGACTAGAGTGCCGTCATCCCAGCTCATCTTTCGGCATCTTATACGAAATGGGATATAAGGAAGGAGCCCTAGATGGAAGCCACCAGTCCGACTTGCTTCTGCCCCCCTGACCCCGAGCACGCACGGGCACCAGAGAGCCTCCACTTCTCCACACACACAGTGGGGATCATACTGGATGGCATATGTCACACAAACCTTATACTGTTGACAAAGTGTGTTTCAGATCTTTGATAATCTTTGATTACTAATTTTTAAACAACTTTTTGGGGTAGTTGTCATTTCCTATTTTATATATATGCACGTGTGTGTGCTTTACATAAATTGTCTCGTTTAAAGATGGAGCAGTGAAAAGGTGACACAATCCCTGCCTCTCTGTGGCTCAGTTTTCTCATCTATAAAATGGGGATAATAATAGTACCCACCTCATCGACCACACAGGGTGGAATGATTTTTTTAAATATAAGCTAATAACTTTCAATAACCTTGGGCTATATTAAGTTCTGGATAAATGTTCACTATTATTACTATTCACATGTTAATAGGAATTCTGGCATTTTGCCTGATGAAATTTTAGAAGCATATATAATGATTTTGAAAATGATGATCATGAACAAAATGTTGTAAGTATCCCCCCAGATTTTGGAATTTAGGGATACAACCTTGCCCAAAAAAGTGGCAATAAAGACAAACACACATATACACATGCATATGTACACATATTTAGAACTCATGCTTGGTCTTTTTGTTAACAAAAAAGCAAATCAGAGAATAAGGAAAGAGAGGAGACACTGCCACGGACCCCAGGTTGCAGGAGAGATTCGTGTCTTGATTCCCAACGCCTGACTTAGAGAGAGAAAGGTTAGATTTTCCTTTCACTTAAGGGTCATCAGAGAAGGCAGAGGCAGAGTTCATCTGTCTTCATATGGAGAAAGTTGGCACAGATACTTGCAGGACCCCTGTATATCCTGGGATCAAAGATTATATAAGGCAAAGGGAAGAAATTTTGAGTGGGTCAGAAAAAGCAGCTGCCATTTACAGAACATTCCCACATGCCAGGTAGGCACTATGCTCAGTGCCATCCATATGTTATTTCACAGTCACCTAGAGAACTCTACAGCTATGTAGCTATTATCCCCATGTGGCAAAGGTAAACAGAAGTTCAGCAAGGTCACTTTAGTTGCCCAAGGTCACAGAGCTAGTAAAGGCAGAGGTGAGGGTTATCATGGTTTGCACAGTGCACAGCCTGAGCTTTCTCCCACACCATGCTCTGCTCCTCTCACCATCGTGGGCATGAAGCTGATGGAGAAAGTGCACCAAGACAGCACTGGGCCCACTTGCAGGGCTGTTGGCTGGACATCAGTTTGGCCTGCCCACCACTGGCCTCTAGGTGCAGAGCGGTGCATGGAGCAGGAGGGATTGGTAGTGCACAGGAAGAATGACCTGCTCCTTTGCCTGTCTTTTCACAGGGCAATTTTAGCATGCACTATGCTGTATTAGAGTCTCTTGCTTATCTGTCCTCCTCTTCAAGTGTTCTCTCATTGACATAGCTACTGAATCCCTTTTATCACAGTGTCTCTTATAAGTGATGTCTAGCAGAATTGTTCTCAAAGGTCGGGGCATATCAGATCCACAGGTGCTCTCATTCCACAAATCTAGGGTTGGGCCAAGCATTGGTATTTTTAAAAAGTTAGGTGGATGATTCTAACACATGCAACAGGTTGCGAATTGCTGACCTAACGTGCACATTCACACCCTAGATGGTCTGTATGGATGAGCTTGGCATTTTGTAAAATGTGATTGCCATTAAAATGGAAATTGCAATCTACCCTAGGAATTCATTGGAACCCATTTTTCAGAAATTTTTGAATAATAATGAGAGGTGAAGCACATTGAGTTCTTTCCTGTCCCCTTTATTGATGAATCAAGAGATCCCAGATCTCATTACAATTATATAAGATGTACATTCCTTTTTAAAAAATTGTCAGTCATTTTTATTTCCACAGATCAACAGTTCCATTAAAACAGTATTATGCAAAACTGAGATTTCCTTATATTCATAAATGCATCCAAGGGTATAGATGCCCACTCCCACACACACACGTGGCCATGCACATGTGACACATGCACACACACACTTGGAAACTCACACACATTGTCACAGCTGCAAAATTGTCTTTGTGTGTAGGGGGGTCAGATGGCTTGTGGGACTTAACAATGGCTCTCCTCCTCCTCTCTTACACTCCTGGCAGCTGCTGCAGACACTGAAAGCAGTCAGGCGGAACAGAGCCAGCTGAGAGCAGGGTCCCTTGCAGTCACACACACAAAGCACCCCAGAACGGTCTCACCATGGCTTGGGTTTTGTGGGTGGGCTCTGGAGACAGATAGCTCTCTGTTCAAGTCCAAAGTCTGGATTCAAGTCTCTTGCTAACTGCTTGAAACTGACACAGCTAAAGATATTTAACCTTTCCAAGCCTTACTTTCCTTTTCTGAGAAATGGTGACAATAGTAACTACCTGTTACTTACAGGACTGTAAGAAGATTAAATGAATGAATAAATGTAGTTTCAGTACCATGACTGCAATATATTAATAGTTGTCACCTTCTAACTGTAAGTTTCCTCCCCTCATTTCTCTCTGGTTCTGCATCTAAGGGCTCAGGTGATTTTTATCCCAGGCTATTGCAGCCAGAGCTTCAAGTTCAGTCCTCCTGAAAGCTTGTCAGTCTCGCTTACTCCTGTCCACAGGCACAGCCTGCTGTGTGCTCCTGGACACTCATCTTTGCTCACAAATGAACAGGACGAGAGTGTGGCAATGGATCTGTGCAAATCCATCCCTGTACAAGAAAAATAGCTCAACACCTATTCACAGCTGAATCCAACCTCCCTGTACAAAGCAGGGTGAAAACCTGGGGCCCCCTCCTCCACCAAGACACATTAAATTCCAGCCAGAAGGCAGGAGAGTGGACAGCAGTGACACAAGAGGCAGGCAAAGGATAGGGGACAGGGGTGTGCAAGAGAAGACACAGATTCCTATGTTTCCAGGATTTAATGTCAGGGAAAATCAACAATGTAGGTAAGCCAGGGAAGAATAAAATATCCATCAAGGACTGGTATTTAGTATAGAGGTTTTACCACTTTCCCAAAGTCTTTCCTATCTGCTAATTTGTTTCAATTAACATACATTCAGCAAGTTTCACTATTAATCATTTGTTCATTTATTTATTTACTTGAAAAATATTAATTAACCAATTGCCATGTAAAAACCATTTTGCTAAACACTGTCAAGGGACACAGAAATGACTAATACACATTCCCTGCCATCAAGGGCTTCACTAATGTGCTGATTCATTCATGGAGCATTTATTACACACCTCTGATGGGGCAGACACGACAGAGAGCGCTGGCCTATACAGATAGAAGGCTGGACCCTGTCCTGGATCATGGTCCAATGGAACAAGAATGACACATAAATAAACTGTGACATTTATTTTGTCAATTCTGGCAATTGAATAAGTAAAAGCAATTATTTATTGTACATTTACTAGTAGTCAATGAGCCACGTGCTTTGCATTTATTTCACTTAATTCTCATAAAAACCCCAAGGCACAGCTATGATAGCAATACTAGTTCTATTTAATAGATGGGGAAAGTGAGACATAGGAAAGTTAGAAAACATTAGCAGAAGTCTCATAGCTATCTAATGGCAGCATCAGGGCTCAAGCCCGGTGCTCTTTGACACCAGAGCCCTGGCCATGACCTCTGTATGTTACCACCACCTGGTGCTGCAGGTGAACAAGGAGAGTCACTGCGCTGTGCAGGCCAGAAAGGCCAGTGAGGTGGGGACACACCCTCAGTCCCAGGAAGAACAAAAGTGAAATTCCAAGTGAAATGGGAGTGATTGAGTTTAGTGGAAGAAGAGATCGTGTCCTATTCAAGGGGCATGGAAAAGGCTCAGGCAGAAGAGCTATTTTAGGTGAGTCTGAAGGATGCACGGAGTCCAGGCACTGAAGGTGCAGAAGGGAGGGGAGGCTGGCTGTGGAAGGACGGCATGAACAAACACAGGGCAATGGGATGGTGTCAGGGGAACATCACAAACAGTGAAGGGTCCAGTTCATCCGAAATGGGGGAAAATCAATTAGAGCCATATCATAATGGTTCATGAAACTGGACCCGTACCTGGGAGGTCACCGGGACCACTCAGGGGCGTTGAACAGAGGAGCACTTCCACTGTGGGGAAGGCAGGATGAGTGGGACAGAGAAACCCAAGGTAGAGGAACCAGCAGAGCCGACTTTTGCAATCAGGATAATAAAAGAGTAAGTAGGGTCTGAATGTGGTGGGTAGATGTGGATTTGGAAGAGAAGGAGCACCCTTAAGCAGAACGTCTTAGCAGCTATTTTAAGCAGTGGTAGAGGAATAGGAAATAGCAGAAGATGGCCTCAGAGTTTTGAGCCTGAAGGACCAGGAAAATGATTTTGCCATGACAGAATCGAGCAGTTCCAGAGGAGGATTTTAGGTGTGTAGAGGTGGGGCAGGGCTGGAGGGGCAGGAAATGAGACGGTTGGGCTGACTGCAAAGGCGGAGAGTTGTCTGTGACCATCTGGGAAGGCATGCAGCAGGTGGCTATCAAGCAGAGCTGACATTTGAAACAGAGGGAAGTACAGAAAGAGAGAGATTGAGGGTAAACACAGAGCACGCAAGAATAGAAGACAGTCAAAACAAGTCCAGTGATTCATCACTTAATATCCCCATTTTATAGATAAGCTTGCTGAGGCTCACAGAGGCTAAATTGCCAATCATACATAAGATAAATGAAGAAATATCATTCATTCATTCAGCAAATATATATTCAGCAGCTGGCCTGGGCCAAGCTCTGTGCTCTGGGGACACAGAGATGAGCAGAAGCAAAGCTGGCGGGGGTCCGTTTCCAGGAGTTCAGTGAATATATAATCACAAGTTGAGGAGAGTGCTCTGAAGAAAGGAACGCGGTCCTTGAGCATGGACGGTTAAGTAGAGCCTCTCCGAGGAGCTGAGGGTTAAACCCTGGGCTAGAGGGTCATGCCACTTCCCGACTTTGAATTCTTACCCAGACATCACAGCTCCCGCATGATCTAGCCCTTGCGTACCGCGCCTCTCTCTCCCAGCCGATTATGACAGAGCCGTAGTGGCCGACAGTTCCTAGAAGGGGCTGGCCTTTGTCCTCCCTCAGGACCATTCAGGGTGCCCGAGGCTTGTAATGTTCTTTCCCTCCTTTCCAACCTGGGTGGTACTTTCTCATCTCCCAGTTTCAACTTAAACACACTGTCTCAGACAGGCCCCGGTCCCCAGATTTCAATTTGGCCCATAAACACACATTCTCTGCCGTCAAGGATGTCATTAATCCACTGATTCATTCATATCTGTGATGCATTTATTTATTTGTTTGCTCTAGTGGCTCCCTCACCAGAGTGCTAGTCCCTTGAGGGCAGGGACCCTGGGAGTCCTTCCCCCACTGTATCTGCAGCAGGTAGTCAAGCCTAACACACAGCAAAGCCCACAGGAAAAAACAAAAAACAAAAACTAAACTAAACTGTTTAATTGAACTTATGTGTGTGAGGGGGATGAGAAGAGACAGAGAGAGAGGGGGAGATTGCCAAATTGAGTTTAAAGTGTCAAGGTAATAACTGTAACACCAGCGTCAACAATCTTCATTTAGAAATGAATTGATGATAAAAACAAAGACAACATATGTGTGTATTTTTCTTAAGAGCTGTAGGCATTGAAACTAACTGAGAAGAAACATACAGAGTTAAAGGGTTGGGGGATCATTTGACATTTGAGTAAGTAATAGAGGATGTCTGGGTATGAGCACAGAAGCAAGAAATTGTTTACCGGGATATAGAGACTGCAGAAATCTTTAAAGACTTGGAACGAAAAATGAGGTGGAGCATTTAGGCATGACACTGAGGACACATCCATTTCAAAGACAGGAGTGAGAGAGGAAAAGGAGGAGGAGAGCCAGAAGGAAGATAGAAGGAAGGCGAGGGAGCTCAGGCCCCAGAGTTCTGACTTCCCCAAGCTGGATCTGGGTCCAGGGCTGAGAGGGAGAGGCCGGGACAGACCTGGGTGCTGGAGGAGAGTGGATCGTTTTTTGGCACAAGACAAAAAATGAATAAGAAGGTTGTGGTGCTGCCAGGAGCCCCTGGTTGGATTTACAGAATGAATACCCACAGCAAGTTTCTGTGGGATTCTCCCTAGCTCTTGGAAGCCCCAGGGCTGCAGAGGCACAGCAGGAAGCCACCCCAAGGCTTGGGATGGGCCAGGCGGGTGGCAGAAGGTGAAAGGGGTGAGGATTTGGAGGCGACTTGGAATGTATGTTAGAAATGGCTTTACATGAGGTCTAGGTTGGCTGGGGAGGCAATAAAGCCAGAAAGGGGATAATGGACTTGATGGATATTGAGAAATAAGGTCAAAGAGCAGAGTCTGGGGAGGGAAAGGCTGGGGCATGGAGGAGCCAAAGAGTCTGTGGAAAACTTCAGTTCCAAAGCTAAAGGCTTTTAGGATCATAATGACACCAAGGAGTGGCATTACTGGTGATTACCTAAAATAAAGAAGAATTTGAAGATACTGATAAACTGAGAAATCTGTTAGAAGGGCAGTTAACATGTATGTTTTTTCATTCATGCAATCAGCAAACAATGACGGAGAGTTTACAATGTGTCAGACACTACAGAAGGCACAGAGAAAATGAAGTCCTGGCCACTTTCCCCATGGACCTACAGCTTGATGAAGGAAACAGATGAATAAGCAGATTACTATTAAACTCGGTCATATGGATTGAATTGTGTCCCCCCAAAAAGACACGTTGAAGTTCTAAACCCCAGCACCCCAGGATATGACCTTTTTTGGAAACAGTCTTTGCAAATGTAATTAGTGAAGATGAGGTCAAACTGTAGTGGCCCCATAACCCACTAGGACTGGTGTCCTTGTAAGAAGATGGCCATGTGGGACACAGACACACCCAGGGAGAACACCACGCAAAGACAGAGACAGAGGCAGAGATGGAAGTGATGAATCTATGAGCCAAGGAACACCAGGAGCAGCCAGTAGCTAGAAGGGGCAAGGAAGGATTCTTCCCTAGAGGCTTCATGGGAGTCATGGCCCTACCAACACCTTGATTTCAGACTCCGGACCTCCAGTACTGTGACACAAGACAGTGCCATTGTTTTAAGCTACCCAGCTTGTTGTACTTGGTAAAATGTTCTCTGTGGAGAGCTATTCAGGGTGGTATGCATGCAGAGGAAAGGTCTCTACCGGGAACTGGGGGCCAAAGAATGCCTTGTAGAGGAGGTGTAAGCAGCGCAGTTTTGAAGGTAACACTAATCAATTTGACAAAGATGTGCAGTGCAGCGCAGAGAGTGATACATTCTTGTATTTAGTCTTAGAGACTTAGCACTGCGGACACATCCATGCACCAGGAGCCCAGCAGCCAGGACATTGGCCCTCGAGATGAGGCCAGAGGGAGCAGAGCAGAGGCCCAAAAGGGAAGGCTTGGTGCAGACATGAGGAGCTGGAACTTTATGCTGAAAGCCAATGGGTTTTAAATAGTGGAAGCAAGAAGAGCAGTTAGGAGGCTCAGGGCACAGTCCCCGTGAGAAAAGAGAAGGGCTTGAATGAAGGGAGAGGAGAGGTGAGATGCAGGAGAGGAGACAGCCCTAAGTGATACTGAGGGAGCAGACCTGACAGGACTTGGTGACTGACCCATGTGAGGCTGGGGAAAGAGCGGGTGAAACCCAGAGCTCTGGTTTGAGCACTAGGTGGCGGCCACATTCACTGTGCTACGGGGTCCATAGGAGGCAAACATTGGGCGGAGAGTTTAGTTCTGGACACTCTGAGTCTGAACTGTTGAAGCTGCACAGGGATGAACTCACGAGAGGCAGGAAGGTGAAGGTCTGTGCCTGCTTGGCTGTGCCAGATAAGAAGCGTCTTGAGAAGTAGAGGGTGAGGAGGTAGCTGGAAGGACAGGTCAGCAGAAAGAAGGAAGAGGCCTGAGTATGCAGAATTCTGCCCCGCAGCTTCCAGTTGCAGAGTAAGCACCAGGCGGGTGTCTTTGCAAATTTCCTTTTCTGGGGGCTAGCCAATCCGGAGAAAAGTCCTGTGAGTTACGCAGGGTTTGTTATTAATTGATTCCTATAGAAAGAAATACGAGGAAAACAGAGAGCACGATTCCCAAACCTTGGCTTTATCAAGTGCATTCATTCTGGGAAGTAACGAGGGCTGGGCAGCCCAGGGACAGGTAAGTCCGATGAACACCTCAACGGTCCAGTTCAGCAGTTGTTCATTGGCGCCTCTAGTAGAGCAGTAATTCTCGGAATCACCTGGACGGTTTATTAAAATGTAGATTTCTGGGCGCTATCCCTAGAGTTTCTGACTCAGTAAGTGTGGGCTGGAGAATCTGCATTTCTCTAACAAGCTCACAGGTGCTGCTGCTGGCCTGAGAATCACACTGAGAATCATTGCACCTAGCGATTTCAACATCACTGGGCACCCGGACCACCTGGGGAGCTTTCAGTGCCCAGAAATTTCTGACTTAGTAGGTCGGACATGGGGCATGGCAATGGATGTGTTTTAATGTACCCAAGGAGATTCTAACGTGCAGCCTAGGTAGAGAACAATTGCTTCGCTTTGCGCCTGACCATGTGGTAGAAAACCCCGGAACACAGAGAGAAAAGACCTAGCCTGGGCCGTCCGGAGTTCACGGGCTATCCGGGAGAATGATATGTGTGCGCATGGTCACGTAAGGTAAGGGAGGGAGGTCGCGGAGGGGTGGAACGCTGCCCCGGGAAGCTAGGGGAAGGCGGGGCAATCCGCAGACGATGATCGAGGTGGAATGTGCGAAAGGAGCCTGCAAGATAGGAAAGGCTGGACGTTTCTAGGCTTGCAAATGGGGAGCAGAGAGCAGCGGTGATGTTGGGGTGGGTGAAGTTCGGTGATGAAAGCGAGGGGTTCCAGTCCAGGAAGGGGAGAGCCTAAGAATGTGTGAGAACGTGGTTTGTTTGGACAATGCAAGTGTTTCAGTGTGGCCGCACCAGGCCATGGAAGGCGAAGGCCTGGGAGAGGCTGGGTGGTCTGGCGGGAGGCAGGTCGGAAAGCAGCGTCCATGCCTGGGCCATCCGCGGAGTCACGGGGCGCCGCCTCCACCGTCCCCCGCATTCCCGCAGTGTTCCCTCCCCTGCCTCGCAGTTACAGCCTGCCCCTGGAAATCATCACAGCTCCCTCCATTTTCTTGTTATTTTTCATGTAAAAGACAGATAGGAAAAGCAATTCAGCACCTTGGTCTTGTTAGACGCACAGTAGATTCCAATCCCCTTTACTTATTTATGGACCTATTTCTCCCAAGTGCTTCTTTTCCCTGGTATATTTGTAAACACCATTTTTATTCCACTTAATCCTTTTGGCAGCATTAACTCATTCTGCTCTCACTGCCCTTATCTTTCCTATGAAAAATGTTCACAGACATAGTTAAAATTCACACTTTTTTTGTTGTCTCTTCCAAAACTTTTGCCGATTTGGGGTTTGGGGATGTTTCCTTACGTAGGCCATTTTTTTTTTGCTGAAGGCAACTCACTCATCAGCTCAAAATGCATTTTCTGCTTTCGCGTGTCAGTGCCCCTGCGCTGTGTGCACTGGCCTCTCTCTCTCCCTCAAGCCCACAGAGTATTTGCTCTGACCTTGGACTGGGGCACAGTGGTGGGGCGGCCTCAGGCCTCTGGACTAACAAAAGATTTCAGATCCCTGTGGCTGCTGCTCATGCGTCTCCCACCAGCCTCAAATCCGCTCATACAAATGCCAGCTGCTGGGCCTGCCACTGTTGGATTGTGCCGCCGTAGAATGTTCCGGCCAGAGCCTAATCCATTCTGTCGAGCTGACTGCAAGCGGAGACCTCAGGAAGTCCAGCGATTCTAACAGCCCAGCCGGAGGCGAGATAGAGAAAGAGGCAGCAGCTGAGGCTGTCCTCCCTGCCTCACTGATGCAGTGAATGCTTTGCGATTTCTTGGGCCTCTGAGCATTCTCCAAGATGGGGCCTTTATTCTCCCGCCACACGGCTGGTGTGGCCACCAGGAACAAAAAGCCAAGGCTCAGTAATTGTTCAGTTCAGACAGCACGGAGAAAGGAGTGTTAGAAAGTGCCATTCTGCAGCACTGGGCTTTTGATTTCCTGTCTCTCCAATTTAAGTGATGGGGGATGGTAAGCGTTGTTCTGAGAAAAGGGAAATGGAAGGACTTCACCTCCATTAGAAACATTCAAAATAAAAATCACTGCCTTGCAAGGGATTGAGGTCGCCATCACACTGAGAGTGCAGAGGCTGGGCCCTTTTGGAAATATGGAGGTGACGACAGCCCCCAGGGAAAGACAGGACTTTATGAGATCATAAAACCATGGGACGCAGACATGACAGCCCTCACTGCAAACCCACTGCCACGTGTCCCCCAGACAACTGTGAGCCTCCTCGGCCCCCACGTTTCAGAGGTTTCAGAGGATGGGACACTTGCTGCCTTCTGGGGCAGAGCACCCCATTTTGAGCTGGATTAAGCATTCAACATTTTTCTTATTTGAACTGAGATCTGCTTCTGTCTATACGTCCCTCTGGGGCAGAGCACAGCAAGTGTGACCTCCCTGATACAGCTGTTAGCACGTCCTCCCTTCATTCCTCCTTCTCCAGACTAACCATCTCCAGGTGCTCTACCCAGCCTGCCAAGTGACCAGGCAGCCTCTGGTCACTCTCATCTGGGTACTCTCCAGTTTGCCCCCAACTGCCCAGACTCAAACCTTGAAACTGATGACTGGTCAGACCACCATGCCACAGAGCAAGATTCACACAAGCCTCCCCACATCCCCCCATCAGCCTGGCCTGGACACGCTGATCCACCAGTGACCTTAGTGGCTCAGAGAAGAGCTCTCACACTCCCCGCAGGTTGGGCACTTGGGGCAAGTGGAAACGAGGACATCCACGTTCTCACCACTCTGCCCTGCCGCTGTGAGTGTCCTGGCACCCCCCAGACAGCCCCTTCAGAACCCGGGCACTCGGCACCCCAGCCCTGGGAGCGTGGTTGCTGCTGAACCACCTGAGGCCCTCTCTGGGAGCCACCCTCCAGTGAAGGAGTCGCTCTGCCTCACCCAGTGGCTGGCTGATGTTGGGGTCCCAGGCCCGATCCCTTGGCCGCAATCTGGGACAACTCTGCAGGGCCATTCCACTCTGGAGCTCCCTGGGGTCTGGCTGAGGCCTCTGTCACAGCCTCAGAGTGGGGCACCTCCTCCTGCCCCATCTGCCCCTCTCACGCCCTCCCAGTCTCGCTCCCGAGAACTCTGCCTGAAAGCCTCCTGCAGGCAAGTGCCGCCTCCCAGTCTGTGCCTGGGGAGGCTGCCCTACTACGCACACCCACACATCCTCTCTCCCATGCAGGCCTCAAGTCCAGCCTCTAGGCGCTGGTGAGAAAGCCATGTTGCACCTTCACCTCCCATAAGTTCTCACCTTCTGCCACAAGCCCAGGGACCTTTGCCCTCCAAATGCCAGTGTGTCCTGGGGGAGAAACCCCCGGAGCTGTGTGCACTGAAGGCCCTCTTTTACTCTCTCCTCCCAGCAGTAAAGCATGGCCCACAAAAGCCTTTTCCTAGGGCAAGGAAAGGGCAGTGAGAAAGACCCAGAGCCTATCGACCTGTGCAGGGCCCGCCCTCCACCCTGACCCCTGTTGTCACTGCCTTCTCCCGCAGTTCTGCCCTGCCCACTGCCCCACTGGCCACACCCTGTCCTGCTGCCCTCCCCTCTCCCAGCCTCACTTCCCCTTGCCCCAGTCCTCAAGGTCACTGCAGCTTCTTGCTTCCACTCTTTGTTCCCTGCTCTTCGCCATCACTGCTCCTCTCACACTCTTTGGAACTTAAAAAAGAAACGGGGCTGATCAAAAAAGGTCTCTGGGCTGGATCAAGTGAGTTAGAAAGCCTGAGTGACAGGATTCTGCTTTCATAGTTACCCTTTGCTGTTTGTTGCTGCCTGGTGGCTCCCTCATGCCAGCCCACAGCCAAGGGAGCAGGTTTGTGGGTGCAGATTCCGATGGCTGCACCTCATTCCTCTGCCTGAATCTCCAGTCCCAGGTGCTAAGAGCCCCTCTACCTGGACAGGTGCTGACCACTCCGTCTGCTCCATCCTGCCCTTCCACGTATGGCTATTTAACCTCTGTTCTCCATTAAGTGGGATAATTTACTTTCAAACTGTCATCTTCAGTCCTAGCTACTTTGTTGCTACCCCCTCCAAATACACGCACACACACACACACACACACACACACACACGCACACGCGCACATACACAGTGCTTTTTTTCTCCTGTCCCAGGAATATTATTTTCCTGTTGCAGAGGTGGCCGGCCCAGCGTTCACGTCTAAACCCTCATGAGCTCAGGAGGCAGGGAGCAGGCAGCGTTGGATGACAGGTTTCCAGAGGGGGCAGCTGGGAACAGGCTCCTGGTGCCGCCTCTGAAGCTGATTCTAGAATCTGCACTTTCGTCCCTAGAAGGATTGTCTCCCTTTATGAACGCCTTCCAGCTTATTTCATTTTTCCAGATTCATCTTCTGCCTGTTTCTCTTCACAACATTTGCACTCTCTGTGGACAGAATAACCCGGGAGATGACAGAACTGTCGCCAGGTCTAAACAGGAAATAAGTTAAAGACGGCACCGTGCCACAGGAAAGGGGTTCGGATCACTTCAGAAGAGGGAATAAGAAATCACTACTTAAAAATGTGGTCGAGTGATAAGGAATATTAACACCAAGAGAAAAGCAACCATCGTGACGGCCCAAAGCTCACATGCATTATTTCTGATTGATGTACATTTCTGGGTGGGGAGTGCAGGTGGCTGAGGGGTCACAGGGCGGCTGGGTGTAACACCTTAAAGTCATATAGGTACCTGGAGAGATTCTCCAGCTGTTTGTACTTAGAGGAAAGTCAAACGGTGTGGAAGTGGGAGGAGACAGCTCAAATGTCTATTCTCCGATACCCTGTATACATTAAGCCACCAAGACACATGGGTTCTTTCCTCACGTCACTCAGTATAGAGTCACGGTTAAGCATGTGGATTCAGGAGCCAGACTACCTGCCTTCAAAGCCTGACTCTGACACTTACCAGCTAGTGACCTTGAGTAGATCTTACTATGTCTCATTTCCTCCTATCTAGAACAATGATAATGATGATATTCACCTCACTGGATATTAATGATGAAATAGTATTAACCTCATAGGATTGTTGAAAAGATTAAGGGAATTAATACATGTAAAGTGGCTATAGTAGCAGGCATAGTATAAGCACTGTGTAAGTGCCTGCTGTCACTATTATCAGCAGCACTACCTGTTTTGACATCTTCCTAAATTGTCTCCTGTGCTGCTGGTCTCAGTATAATTGAATACAGTGGTTTACTGGCAATGTCTGGAGACAGTTTTGGTTATCACATCTGGCGAGTGGGGTGCTATCTGTCTGCAGTGGGGGAGGTCAGAACACTGCTAAACACCCTACCATGCCCCACAGCAAGAAATCATGGGACACAAAATGTCAACAATGCTGAAGTTGAGAAACCCTGATCTAATGCAGGGGCTATCAGACTTTTTCAGCAAAAGAACTTCGTAAATATCTTTGACGCTGCAGGCCATACAGTCTCTGCTGCAGGTGCATGACTCCTGCCTTTGTACCACGAAAGCAGCCATGGGCAGTATGTAAACGAAAGGATATTTCTGTGTTCCAGTAAAACTTTTTTTTTACAAAGGTAGCAAGCCAGATTTGGCCTGAGGTCAGTAGTTAGCAGTCCTCCATCTCATGCCTCTGGTATATATCTTCATCACCCCTCCTCTGCTCAAAATAGACTCTACAGCTTCCCATATCCTACTAGCTAAAATCCAAGCTGCTTGTTTGGAATTCAAAGTCTTCTGGCCACTGCCTTTCTACCCCTACTCTCTCTTCCCTTATCAGAATCCACTGCCCCCTCACACCCACCATTCCCTGAATAAGGCATGTGCGTTTCTTCCTCCTCCCCTTGTACTCTGCCTATGGTAACAGTCTCTCATTCCCGGGTTCTTTCCGTCTTTCCTTTCCTTCCTCCCTCCCTTTGAACAAGTGTGAGTGCAGTTAGAAAGTTGTTACAAATTTTTGAAGGCTACGGATTGACCTAGAGTAAGGCAATTGCTTTGGGAATAGGAAGAAGCAGCTAGGTTCGAGAGACATTTCTGAGGTGAACAAAGAGGATTTGGATGCGTGTGGACACAGTAGACCGGGGGGCGGGGCGGGGGTAACTGTGGGGCAGTGACGGAGCATGAGCCCAGAGTTTCTCATCTAGGAGAATAAGCAGCTGTTGATGCTGTCCACACAGGCCAAGAGTGATGGGAGTTCGTGCAGGCATTGGGCTGGGAGTAGGGCTCATTTCCGATTCTGGACAAGTTAATCTGAGGAAATCTATGAACAAATATCCAGAAGGAAGTTGGAAATTGAGGCCTGAAACCAAGAAAAGAGATTAGGACTGGTGATAAAGATTTGGAACACACAAGCATATAGATCTCGGTCAAGGGATTATGATCTCTGGGAGAAGGGAGATCACCAGGGAAAATGTGCAGTATTAGCAGAAAGGAACCAAAGACCCTGCTAAAACCTCCAGGAAGAGGTAGGAATTGCAGAGGATGCTATTGAAAAAAAATATTCCTTTCAGATCTTCAGATGTTTGGACTTTGTCCAGGACAGTTTTATGGTGGGAAAAGCTGAAGGCCAAGGTCTCACTTCAGGTTGTTTGCAAATTAATGGACATCAGGAAAAAAACAAACTCTTATCCCTTGGTATAGTAACAAAGCAATTTCCAAATGACTTCCTGACTTCTTCAAAAGAACTTGGCTCTGGGTCTCACCCTACATTCTATCCAAAACTAAATGTGTTTGAGAGTCTCCAACTGATATTAATAATTCTACCCTTGGATTTGACACTCAGAGGCAGCATTTATTCCTTGAAGGAGGCTAACAGATACAAATCCTTTTGCCTCCCTCTACTCTTCAAAGGCATTTTGGTTTAAAGATCTTGGAGGTTTTTCAGAGTTGCATTTAATAATTTTATATATATATCTATATGCTTGGCATCTAGTACCAGGTCATGCTTACAAGACGAGGGGCAAAAGGAATAACTCACTGATGAAGGAAAGCAAGATTTAGAACGAAGATGCACATACCCGATGCAAATAAATGTTTGTACAAATACACACCTTCTTCTGTCTGTTCAAATGAGGCTAAAATAATTGATTTCATGTGTCAGGAACGTTGGCTGTGCCAGTCACTCTTTTGTTAAAATCACGAGGCTTTGAACAATGGGATTAGCATCAAGACTAAAGGTATGAACTGTATACAATTATCCAGGTTGACACTTCACCAATGGAGAGGTCTTAAATACTTAATGGTTTCAAACCTGGGAGTCCAAAGTGGTCCTCCCCATCTTTGAGTTTGCCCTGGCTCTCTATGGAATTGGATTTGGGAAAATAAAATACCTTTGTGACTACATTACCTACATAGGGTTATAAGTGTGATGGGGGGAGAATTCTATGACAAGATGGTTCATTCTGGTGTTTGGGATTTGTGTTAACTTCTGATTGACTCCAGGTTTAGGTACTCAACTTATTCTTATTTAGCAACTTTTTATCCAGCCATCAAAGGCATTAGATCTAATCACTGCCAATACTTTCTTTAGGGAACAGTTACTTCTGCAAGGAGAGATTTTTCCTCCTTTCAGTGGTGGGAAAAGAGCCAATTAGGCTTCAGCCTGCAGAAGTACAATGGCCAAACAAACAAAACATAAACCTAGCAACTCCATTAAACTCTTGCATTTGTATCCTTAGAAAAATGAAATAGAGAAAGATGATGTCAGCCACTTTGGGTCTCAGAGGTTCACTTGATTTTTTAAATGAAGAGTATGTGTGGCCCCCTTTATTCAGTTCATTTCTTCTCCCTTCCTACAGAGCACTGGGAGAGGAAGAAGAAGAGAAAAACAGAAGGAGTTAGCCAGGACCATGATTTTTGCTGCTAATGGGTGAATAATGGCTCATTCCAGGAAGACGGAGACAATGGGCTACATTAGAAAACATTTCACAACGTGGGGCCTCGGTATCAAGTTGAGTCAAACTCAATCCAGCACAGCAATCTCCCACCTCCCAACTGTTTCTGCTTTGCTCAAAGCGAAGCTCCAATTATATCAGCCTGAATGCTTCTCCTAAGACTACTACTCTTGTCCGCCCTCCCCTGCCCCCATCTTGAGCTCTCTCTGGCTCAGAAAAGGAGTTTTGACTGTCAGTGGATGTGAGCTTCCTCCCCTCCTTCATCTTTCATGAGCTGCCTCCCTTTTCTCCAGTTTCCTTTATTAAAAATGCTAATGCTACCATTTTCTGCCTGGATTTCCAACAAATGCAGTCAAAAGGAGCTGAGGATGGGAGGGAACGTGAGAGCCGAGATGATCTGAACCAAGGAGCAGCTTTTTATCTGGCTGTCCCTCAACTGATGCTCACAGCCCAGAAAGCAGTGAAAGCGCAGCAGGGGTGGGGGTGGGTGGGGAGACGAGGCTGGATTTTTTTTTTCCTTTTTAAAATTAAAACCCCTAAAAAGAGAAAATGCTGTCCTTGTAACTTTGGCAGGGACTTTCAGCTTTTGTTCTCTTTGTCAGAGTGGCAAATTTCATCTTCTATTTTGGAAGAAGAGAGAGGAGGTGCGATGGCCTGGAAACCTGGAATATACCAGGTACTAGAGAAAGACGAGGAGGAAGGTAAGGAGGAAGATGAGGATGCAGGAGAATAAGCAGAGGGGAAAAAAGGAAATCAAGAGTGAATGGGAGGCAGTGGGGGCAAAAAGAAGTAAGAGAGAAAAAGAAAAATGGAAAGAAGAGGCTTAAACAGACATAAACGAATAGCAAAGGAAAATGTAGAAAGCGTAAAGAACACAGTAAGACAAAAGAGAAAAATATGGCTGTAAAGGAACCATGAAAATTGCAAATAGGAGAGACTAGGTACTTGCCTGGGGTCAGTGCAATCACCCACTGGGCGCTTCCAACACTGCCTTCGCCAGTTCGGCTTTACACTAATTAGGCAACACAGAGCCTTCCACTGTTCCCAGCCCGGCCACTCCATCTAGCAAATATCACCATCATATTACCAGCCGAATTTTCTTTCTTCTTATCCCATTTCCTGGTTATATGCCCTAAATAACTTCTCTGCCTTGTCCTGTGACATTTCTATCATTTAGATATTAGTAGGTGACGGCCACGTCTCGTGTAAGTATGCTTAACGCAAATCAGACGTTGCATGTTTGTTCTTTTCATCTCTCCCTGTAAGCCAATCCCTTTGCCCCCATAATTAGTGTTGGTGCTCTTCCTCCAAAGTGTAGAGCCATAAGGGGTGGCTATTGGAAGCTGAGAGGGAAAGTAAAGTGGAGAGGCAATAATGCAGAACTAGGAGTCCGGAGACCTGATCCCTGGATAATTAAACACTAATCAGTCGTGCGACCAGGATAGATTGTGAGTCTGGCTGGATTACTGCCGAAGCCTATTTTAGTTCTGACAGTCTAAGATCTAATGTTCATTAACTCTGCAGTAGAACAACGTTTTGGAGGAATAGGTTTAAGAGCCTGACAGTCTTGGGCTCAAATCTTGGCTCTACGACTTACAAGCCTTTTAACCATGTAGTAATTTATTGGACCCACTGGTCGTTAGGGTCCTCAGAGGTGAATTTGAGAAAATAATGTCAACCTTATGGGGGGCATTGTATGAAGTAAAGAGAGGTTTGCAAACTTGCTTGGCTCGTAGCACCCAGATTGACTCACTAATTTTCACAGGCCAAAAGAAATATATACCAGTTTCATTTATTAAGTAGTTAGGTCCAAACAACTTAACAAGTATTTACATCTGAACAGCTTAGCCATTAGAAAAAAATAGCACCCATATTGAAAGTAGTTCATGTGGTGTCTGACGGATACTGCTACGTTTCCCCTGACAATTAAAAATATCTCAGAGAGCCCCTGTAAGATGACTGCGGTGCTCCAGTCCCTCGATGCACAGTTGGGAAACACAGAAGTAAAGTTAAGTAGACTTCTTGGTAAGTACAGAGCAGGCACCCAACAAACAGCAGCTATTTCTGCTACCAGTGCGAACATTTCCTCGGCATCTGAATTCATTTACTTCTCCTAAGTGTTAAATACAAGGTCTGGAGGAGAGGGAAGAAAATTGAAGAAGTGACCTCCTGGGTTGAACCGTGCCTTTAAGAAAAAACATGTAGAGAGTGAAAATTCTACTTCCAGACTCATTAAGGCCCCTGAGTTGGGTCCCTGTGGCCACTGACATGAAGAGCAGGTTAGAAGAGGGTCAGGAAGCATTGTCCGCAACACTCCAGATTGAAATGGCAAAGGAAACACTTGTCTCCCTTCCTCTCTTTCCAGTAAGACTTGGCATCTCTTCTAAGATGGTTTTTGTTGCATTCTCCCTCATTAGGTACTATTTTGACGGAATGTGCAGGTGTGGAGAGACCCAGAAGGGCCAGAAAAGTCCCTATTTCCCTTCCCTCTCAGAAAGTGACTACACTGGACCTATCAACCACCCAGCACTATTTGTTCATTGATTCTGTCATGGATTTAGCATCTATTGAACACTGCTACGGGCTGAATTGTGTCCCCCCTCCCCAAATTCATATGTGGAAGCCCAAACTCCCCTTGTGACCGTACTGGAGCTAGAGCCTTTTTTTTTTTTTTTTTTTTTTGGAGACAGAGTCTCGTTCTGTTGCCCAGGCTAGAGTGCCGTGGCATCAGCCTGGAGCTAGAGCCTTTCTGGAGGTTATTAAGGGTAAGTGAGATCATAATGGTGGGGTCCTGATCCAATAGGACTCATGTCCTCATAAGAATAGGAGAGGTGACACCAGAGCTCCCTCCCTGCCATGTACTGTAAGAACCCAGGGAGAAGGTGGCCGTCTACAAGCCAGGGAGAGAGCCCTCAGAAGAACCCAGCCGCGCTGGCACACTGCGCTGGGACTTCCAGCCTCCAGAACTAGGAGAAAATGTATTTCTGTTGTTTAAGCCACCCAGTCTGTAGTATTTTGTTATGGCAGCCCAAGCTGATTAAGACAAACCCCTACTGCGTGAGTAAGAGGCTCAGGTGTCACAAGCAGGAAGTCTAAACAGGTGCAGCCTGTGCCCGTAAGGAGTTTACAGTCCTGTGGGAAGATGGACAGGAATGCCAGTGGTCACACTGAATCAAGTTTTCACTTGGCAACGTACAGGTGCTGTGGGACTCCAGGGGAGAATCTCACAAATTGTGACAGCAGAGATGGGAGCACAGCAGAGGCAAGTGTGTTCTGGAAAGGCTTTTTGGGGTAGGAGTTAGCGGTAAATCGGAGCAAGATGAAAACTACCCCTAAATGCCCTCCCCACTCCCTCACCCCCTCAAAATCTAGTATCTCTCCCAGGAGCACCTTCCTTCCAAAACGCCCCTGCTGTCCAGGCTGGCTGCGTCCATCCCACCAGCACATACCCGGGCAGCCTGGCACAGGTCAGTGGCAACTCCGTTAGCTCATCATTTTGCTGTGGGGACAGCACTGTCACATCTGCATTAGTGCTCTGGCCATCAGTGGGGTCATTTCACGACTACTCTGTTTTCGTCTATGGTATCTATCTAAATCACTCTTCAGGACACTTCTTTCTTGCTCACTTATTCATCTCAACTTATTCATTCAATAGGCATTTATAGTCAGCCTCCAACTTTCCTATATTTAACTCTCTTGTACCCTATACTTCCTGTACATTATACACTGACGTGTGCCAAATGTAAATTTTCATCATAATTCTGACAGACATTCCTCACATGCACACTTGAAGTCGGTCCCTGTCAGAAACTCACCTGGGTGTGAGGGGTGTGTGTGTGTGTGAGAGAGAGAGAAGGTGGCGGATAGCCTAGGTTTCATTCATTCCAACATTATGGATATGCACGGATGTTAACACTGCCCCCCCCCCCCACTGAGAACTAAGAGACTGGAAAGAAGCAGCAGATAAATTCCTCTCCCTTCCTGCCTAACCTCCACTCTCCACAGACCATGTGGAGGTGCAGACTTCCATAAGGCCTGTCTATTCTATACCCTGTATGTCCCAAACTGTCCTCTTGTACAGCTGTGGCCAGCTTACTGATCTACCACTTCACATTTGCTTTTCCTCCTTCCTGCCTCAATTATCTTTCCCCCTCACTCTTGCGGCTATGAATTGCACCTGCTTAAAAGGTATTAGCATATAAGCTTTGTTCCTGGAGTACTTAGGCTAAAACAGTCTAAGTACTTCAATTTTCTGAACTGTAAAATGGAGATGTACAATAATAGCACCTATTCATAAGGTTGTTGTGAACATTATTAAATGAGTTAATATTAAATGCTTTGAGCAGTGTCTAGCATACAATAAGCCCTAAGCGATTGTTGGCTATTATTATTCATCTCTTTTTTCCAGGTACCTAACATAATCCCTGAGCCCTGGAAAATCTACAGTAAATGATTTTTAAATGAATGAATGATGGATGGACGTATCCTACTTTAGTGGTATTTGGGGGACAGATGAGTTAACTCAGAAAAGAATACCATGTCATATATTAAATATAAAAACACTGATTTCTCTTTTGTGGATGGAGAGACCTGAGCACTAGGAAACACACTGGGAAAGTCACAGAGAGGTCTGATAGAACTTGCACACATAACCTCATATGCAACCACTCACTTATTCATTCAATGAACATTTATTCAGTGCTTAATAATGAATGTGGCAGGAAACACCATAGGGTGACAGAATGAATAGTCCTGAACTTGCAGTTTGGGACAGTAGGGGCAGGGGCAGACAAGTGAACAGATGATTATAGTTATCAGATCATTGTAATTATGGTTTGATAACAATGGCAAGGACATGCATGGATTTCACAGGATCACAGAAGAGGGCCACTTTGTGAAGACTGCATAGCGTCAGATGGGTATCTCAGAGGGGGCTATCTGGATGCAGACTTAAATAGTAAGTAGGGGATAACCAGAGAAGTTTGAGGTGGCAGAGAGAGGAGAGTAGGAAAAGCTATTCCAGCCACAGCTCACCCCTGAGCAAATGTGCAGAGACACAGGATGGCATGGTGCACGCGAAGGCTCTGCAAGAGATTCAGTGCCATCGGGACACAAACTTCCAGGCAGAGGTGACTGGAGATGATGGGGCTGCAGGGGCTGGCAGGAGCCAGGTCAGGAAGAGCTTGTAGGCCACCTTAGGAAGCTCCACATGTATTTTCTGTAGCACCGTGGGGGTCACTGGCGACTTTGACAGCTATTTGAGACGAATCTTTCGGTGGTGGGAGCAGAAGGACTTGGGGATGAGTTATGGGGCAGAGAGCTGGTAAGAAGCCAGCCATGGGGGTACAAGTGGGAGATGAAGCGCCTGCCCGAGAGCAGTGGTGATGCAGGTGAGCCTGCGTACATGTGAGGGGCCGACTTGATGAATGTTGCAGCGATGAAGACGGATGCTCCATACTGGACCTGGCAAGGCCCCCATGATCTGGATTTAACATTCCCACCCTCATCTTAAGAATTCCATGATGAAGCTCCACCAACTGGTCTTCCAAAGACAGAGCAGGTGAGGTTAGTCTGGAGTCCTTGGATTTTAGCGCTGGAATCTAAAACTCAAATTCATGCAGAAATCTAAAATCTGAGTCCAAGTAAATGGCTGTGCTATAAGCATTATTTTATTCACAATAGCCACGGAGCTTTGAAGAGATCAAGAAACTGAAAGTCAGAAAAAATGAGGCTCCCCAGTTCCCCAGGTAAATGGCGAGTGAGAGGCAAAGCCATGCTAAAAAACCCAGGCTCACTCCCCGCCCCCCAACACACACCCAGGGATTTCTAACTTCACAGAAGATTCTTCACAGTAATCAGCAAATACATTCTCCAGATCCAGATCTTCACAGCCAGTTTCCCTTCCCAACTCCCATTTCATAGCACCCCATGTTACTAACTAGAGCCTTAACCATGCCCTACATACTGTATCCCTGGTCCTAGCAAGTTTAATTGCTAAATTGGTTGAAGACTGAAAGAATGGGGAGAGGTTTTGCGATAGCATCATCAGTCCTCTCCCTGGGCTTCAGTTCAAAGGAATCGTGGTTCTGAGCCAGAGGAGAGAACAGCAGACTTAATGTGGCAGACTTAATGCACGTGTAGGCTCTCCTCTCCCTCCCTCTGCAATCCTCCAGTGCACAAGGGCACAGCAGGGGTTTCTGGGAAACGGAGTCTTTGATGATGTGCTCTCCCTGCTGTGAAGACTAATGACTTCAAAGAGGGCATCCTGCCATGCTAGGGGCTTCCATGGAAAATCTGACTGCAGTGTAATTAGGCTGGAGTTCAGGTTAGTGTGTCCAACAACACCCTCTCTTGCCACCGCGGAAAACACAATTTGGGGAAGAGAGACAAGGCTTTCAAAGAGCAGAAGTGTGTCTTTGATGCAGATAAAGAAAGGAAGAAAAGGTAAAACCAAACCAAACCAAACAAAATCCAGCCTGGCCAGGGACTGCTGGCCAGTGGTCAAAGTTGAAAGATTTTAAATAACGAAAGCAGGACCTCCCTTCTGAAAACCATCTCCCTGAAAGGTGTTAGGATGGGCGATGCCAGGTTCCCTGAGTCCTAGAGGAAGGACCATCTGAACCCATGGCCGCCTGGTATTACCAAGCACCCTCCATGAGCCAGGCACTCTTGCCTCCGTTTACTCCTCACTGCAGGCCTATAAGGTAGGTACTGTTATGACCCCTAGTTCACAGGGAAGAAGTCAAGGCACAGAGAGCTTAGATAGCAGACCCAAGAGAAGTGGTCGTTGGTAAGTGGTACAGCCAGGATTTGGACCCAGGTAGTCTGCTTATAGAGTCTTCACCATTATGTTCTGCTAGCTTGTTTCCTTACAGTTTTAAGCTTCTTGTCTCTAAAATGGATTGAACCTTAAAGGACTGTTGTGAGGATCAAGTAGGGTGTCTGGCACAGAGGAGACCCTCAGTAGATGTGATGTGTTGTAAGCAGTATCAAGATATTCCCTCCTTCATGTCCCTAACATAAACATCTTCCCTGTTAGTCCATTTCTCATAATGTGTGAAATCTCACCAGCAGCAATTATTCAATTCTTATTGAGCACTTACGACATGCACTTGAGAAAGAGACTCAAAATAAGCCCTTGCTGCAAAAGTCTCATGGACTGGCATGAGTCAAGACAAGAAACAGAAATGACACAAGGCCCACTGTGGCAAATGCCACAAAAGTGAGTCATGGGGCTGAGGAAGCCCAAAGGAGGGAGACACGGCTTCCGACTAGGGAGCTGGGGAAGGCCTTGTGGTGCAGCAGGCATGTGGGCTGGGCCTTGGAGAATGAACAGCACTAATGAGGTGGGTACTGGAGAGAGAGAACTGAAGGGGAAGAAATGGCCTGAGCAGAAGTAGGGGTGAGGCAAAGCACAAGGCAAGTGTAGCTGAAAACAAGCAGTTCACCTGGGCTGGGAATGACGCTGGGTCTGTCTTGCTAGGAGTCTTGGATACCAAAGAGGACCTGTGCTGAGAGCTCACATGGTGGCCACACGTATCTTCACACATCGCACTGACAGCCTGCACTCGGAGGCAGACGTGCAGTCATGCCTCGCCTTCCATCCCTACTGTGTGCCCCACGCAGGCTGCTGGGCCCCCTGTGCCACAGCTTCCCCATCTGTAGAGTGTGAGGGGGGATAATAAGAATGCCCGTAACACATTCGCAAATACTGCCTGTTACACAGAAAGCACTCAATAAATATTACACGTTACTATCTCAATGAAGTAACAGATACAGAAGCATGCAGAAGAGTGCCTAGCTCAGAAGCCCATGGAACACTGCTCTCCCTCCCTCACCCACATAGGCCATGGAGCACCCCAAATATTTCTCCAGATGTGCTTCATTGATGCCTGAACCTGGATTAAACGCTACCTCTCCACAGGCTTCTTTCCAAGTGCAAATGCTCCTGGACCCTGGGCGAAAACCCATAAGTGGCTGACGGCGCAGAGAAGACGATCACATCAACATAGTCCCCGAAAGCTGGAGGCTCAGGACTCCAGGTGGAGGCAGTCCTGGATTGGAACTACACCCGCCTGACCACTGTGCACGCAGCCGGCTCAGCTGTCTGACTCACATGGCTCTGCAATTCAGGGCAGGGGGCGGTGGCAAGTCATAAAAATGGGGGGTTCTTGCCACCTCCAAACTGCTTGTCTATAGAGTTCACTGCCTTCTTCGGCAGGCAGCACCTTGAGAGTTTAGCGCATGAACTCCGTGAGACTGCACAGGTTCAAATACCAATGATGCCACTGACCATGGGTGAGAACTTTGGGCAAGCTGCCGAACCTCTCTGTGCCTCACTGTCCTCATTTATAAAAACGGGGATAGCCTCACCGAGTTGTGGCAAGATTACAATACAGAGAGCTCTCAGAAATGTGCCAAGCACAGAGTAAACCCTCAGGGGATGTTAGCTATTATTATTATCTTTACTTTCACTTGATAGATAAGATCCCATTGAGGATCCCATCACTAGAACTTGTAAGGCAAGAGATGGCCTAATAGCTGCATGGAGAATGTAGGGGAAAAAATCTCAGCAGTTTTGCATCTCTAGAGAAAGAAGATGGATCAATTACAAAAAAAAAAAAAATTAAAGAGTGTAAAGATGTCTAGGAACTAGAATAGATTCACTAGCAAGACAGAGTCCCAAGCTAAGCTCATGACCATTTTTGAAGGCATGTCTATGTTAGCAACTCAAGTATAGGCACAGAAGTCAACTTCCTTGCATTCAGGTAGGCATTAACTCACTGGCTTAGAAAATGTATTGAGTGCGTTTTTGGGGCCAGATGCTTGACAAACTTTTTCATATGTACTAGATGGAAATGTATTCAATGACTGTATGCACAGTTGATGAATTCCTGTGATTGAACAAGGTAGCCTACAAGTTTTGGGTAAAAGGGTTAAGGTCCACCTGCAGAAAGGTCTCTGACCAAAGCAGAGTTTAGCCTTGTTCTCTTTAACATTTTCATCAGTGACTTGAAGAAGGTCACTGAATATATGTTAATTAAATTTGCAAATAACATAAAGTAGAAGGGATAGCTAATACATGGGATAAGAGAGTCAAAATTCAAAGGGTTTCAATGGGCTAAAACTAAAATTTAAAAGGATTTTACTTAAGACCTGTATCTAGGTTAAGATAGTTGACCATAGTCTTGAACATACTTTGTCTTTTTGACAGTAGTTCCTGTCAAAAATGTCTGTAGTTGACCACGAACTTAATATAAGCCAACACCATGACTTTTCTGTTAAAGGTCCTAATACAAGCTTAGCTTAGAATTCATTAATAGAAAATACAGGGGAAGGAAGAGGCATGATACATTTTACAGAGTGATTTGATGACTCCTGGGCAACATACTCAAAAAGATAGAATGTCAAACTAGGGAGATACAGAAGATAGCTAGTAGGATCTTTAAGAGATTCAGGAAACTTGCACTCCAAAGAATAGTTGAAAGAATGAGAAATATTCAGAAGAGAAGACTTGGTGGAGAGATCATCCTATACACAATTGTCTGAAACATTAACATGTAGCCAGCCTGTGCACGGTGGTCCTATTTGTTCATCGGCACCCACCCCACACTCTACAGCAGATGAGCATACCTATTTTTCTAACCCATACAAAGATACCACATAAGCTATCAGTCCTGAGCACAGGAGAAACAAATGAATACATTCCTTATCGTTCCAAAGGACAAAACTGACCAAACTGGTGCAAGTTAAGGAAAACACAGTTTGGCTCAGCCTAAGAAAGAACTGTCTGAGGATCTACATTATGACAACAGACTGAGCTGCCTCTTCTAATAATGCAGCCCCTGTTATTGAGAGCGTTGAAGCAGTGGTCGGGCAGTCATCTGCTAAACAGGCCGTAGGAGATTGGATGATACGACCTGGAGGTGGCCTTCCAACTCTGAGTGTTTAGAATTGTCACCAATCCAGCTGATATTCCTACTCTCACTTCCTGAAATTAGGAAGGTGATTCACCACTCCATGAGAGAATCTAAAGATCTAATTAGGTTCAGAAAACGGAAGTTTGTGTAAATTCTGCCCAAACCACCTCTAAACTTGGTGACCTATGGAAGACAGCCGCTGCTATTATTCTTAGGTATTGCTTATGAAGGACCACTGAAAGATGGGCACATTTCTTCTTTTATTTAACAAATATTTATTGACCACCTGCTCTGTTCCAGGCAGCGTGTTAAGGTATGACAATGCAGTGATATATAAGAGACATTGTTCCTGCCCTCATGGAATTTACATTCTAGAGGTGGGTTATTCTAAACCCAACTGGCAAATGGATGTCAAGATCACATCACTTGGTGTAAGTTCAAAAAATGTAAGTGAAGCCATGACCAGTGCAAAATATCATTAATGAGGATACTCACTGCTATCATTTATTGTGTGTCTGCATATTTTATGTAACATTATTGAATGCAACATATCTTATTGAGATTTTCTTAATAATCCTTATAACAACTCTATGAAGTAGACATTATTATTCTGATTTTTACTGATAAGGAAATTGAGCTTATGAAGGTTATGAAGCTAGCCAAAACACAACACTTTTATGTAGAAGAAATGGGATTGAGCCAAGTCTGTCTGATTCCTCCTCTGCGCCATTCCCGCTATGCTCTGCTGCCTCCCGTAAAGACGCAGGTGAACCCTCTTAGAAGTGAGGTGTACACAGTCACCTCACTAGGATAAAATAGTTTGACCAAGGCTATTAAGTAAAGTCAGTTAGCAATATCCAAGACTAGACCTGGAAAGAAAAACCTCAGCACATGTCCCAGGCCACCTTCTCCCTAGACCAGGTCACTTGAGGGAAATAGATGGCCCATCCTTCAAATGTGAAGAAGATGTCAGTCCAGACCCACTGGGCAAGGGCTCTGAAACCTTTGCCAATAACAAGGACTTTCCTTGCTGTTTTTGTTTTATTCTCCTACATTTGTGCCCATAAATGGGCACATGCAAATCCCTGGATAGGGTCCATGGTGCAGACTATGCCGTGCCCTCTGCTACAACAGTTCATCTTGACTTGAACCCACTGTCCTGACTTCACACCAGCCACAGCACAGAGGTTGTCAACAGCAGATGCTTGTTCCCACAGACAGTTATCAGCCTAGGGCCCCTCAGGATATGTCCAATTGAAGTGGTTTTTCTTTTAACCTGAACTGGGCAACAGCCAAGGGCATTGACTATGTTTAGGCTTCCAGCTAGGTCCTCCCACTGACTTGTCACTCTCTTTGGGACTCTCCATCATTCTGAAAGAGATTCTCAACTCAGATCACATACTTATCATTGTTTTAATTTAGGCCTCAACCCATGGACCCTCTGCCCCCAGAGCCTCAAGGGTGAACCACAGCCCTCTCTCCTTTTGCTTTGAGACTCTCAGGAGCAGTAGCCCTTGAGAGGTGTGGCAAAAGAAGGTCCTCTTTAGGGACCTCTTTTCTTGCCTATGGGACTCTTAATATTGCTGCGATATTAAATAGACTCACTTGTATAATGGACACAATAATATTTCTTACTTCACAGTGCTTAAATGAGAAATAAATTTGGTGGTACCTGAAAAGTATTTAGAAGAGAAGATGGTGCATTGCATGAACTACATAAATGTCAGCTGTTGTTACTACTAGTATTAATTTCATTGCTGTTACTACTGTCCTGTGGTGAGGAATGCAGAGCATTACGGTTCACTGGTATTGACGTAAATTCAACTCCAGGTAGACGTTTGCCAGTGTGCAATATGTTCCCATGTGCGAACATCTCACAACGGTGAGTGCTCACTCCCTTTAAAGTCAGCCTTCTCTCTTGGTGACAATCAAGAAAGTCCCTGTTGTATGTCAGGGTGGAGGAGGGCCATGCTGAGAACTGTGGTCTGCGCAGCCCCCCAGGAGACTCCCACCTCTAGTGGTAATTGGGCTACTACAGCCCTGGGGCATTGAGCAGCTGCTCACCACTTCTTCCCACAGTCCTGCACAGCACACGTCGAGGGACCCGCTGACATCCAAGGGTCCTAAATCCAAGGCCCAACCCCAACTGGTGAGCCTGATGTTGGCTGTATTTCTTCAAGACAACAATGCTACGCCCAGGGTAGAAAACCATGTGGAAAGGTTAATAAACTTCATGGGAAGGACCATAAAGGAAGGAAATAGTGATTCCAGTTGCTGAATTATGTTGTGGCTCAATGAAAAGGTCTAGATGTTGGCATCAGGTGGTTCCTTTCACCACTCTGTGACTCTGGTCAATCTTCTACCAAACCTCAAATCATAATATGCACCTTTCTCACTATATAGACATACATGTGTATAGGTATAGATATGCATGTATGCACACATGTGTAAATATATGAACAGAGGAAGGGATGTAACAATGTAATATTATTTTGTTAACAAAGTATTGTACCTAAATAAATTAAACATCCGTATAAGTGCTCTGGAGGGGCTGGCACTTCAGATGGCTTGGATTTTCTTCATTTTGCTGCTCGCTCTGTTTGTTTCTAGATTTTTTTTTTTTTTTTTTTTTTTTTTACCAATCACATGCATTCCTTTTGTAAAATAAAACATATAAAGTAAAAACCAATCTATGCAGTGACAAAATATTTGCTCTCTACTTTTTGAAATTATATAAAGTTAAAAACTTAAGGAAATTAATTATAGTATGAGTGTTTGAACAAGAATAGAAAGTACAGGAAGAATAAACCTTAAGATTATTTTTGCTTTTGTTTTCATAGAAATTGGGGTAGAATAGATATCACTACTTTACTACCTCTTTAGAAATACACAGTTTATAGGATTTTTATAGAGATTAGTGATATTAAAAAAAAATGCTGAACACAGTGCCCAGCATTATATGCTTAAGAAATTACAGCAATTAATTAGCATTATATGAGGGATTGCTCCACCTTCAGTGACATTGAAGTTATACTATATTTAATGTTGTATAAAGTGTATGAGTCGCTAGATGGTGTTCAAACATATTTATTACACACAGAGTTACAGAGATGTTTAGTTTAGAAGACTTTGACCTGAATGTTAGACCCTGAACCGCTTTTTTCTTTCCTCTAAAAATAGTTTGAATTTGAGGGTTTTAAGTTAGTTATTAACAATAAATTCCCCAAGGAAAAAGCTTTAGGAATAAATCATGTACCACAAAGATACTTTTCAAGCTTCCTCCTTCATCCTTTTTCCTTATTTTGTGATTATAAAATAATACATGTTCATTGTTAAACTATGAGAGAGAACAAAAATACACACAGAATCAAAGGGGTTGTAGGAAGCACAAGTTCTGATGCATAGAAAAAGAAATTGGGAGGAAACACGCCAAAATGGTAATGACAGTTTTCTCTAAGCATGGGATAATGAGTGGATTTCTTTTTCTATTGATTTTAAAGATAAATAGCCAAAATCTTCAAAGCCAGAAAAAATAACAACACTCTCAAACCTAGTATTCTTAGACTGAACTCAAGGAAGCTAAGGTCCAGGAGCATTCCTAGTGGAAAACATCCATGCATGCAGTAGAATATATAAATTCAGGACACTATCTGGAAAGCATAGGCAAGACATAAAACATTCATTTCTATAAAATTGAAACAATTTATCTTCCATTCTTGAGCAGATGGGAGGGTAAATTGAGGTTGATTTTTTTCACCCTGGTGGTCATGTTGGAGGAAATATGAATGTTCCCGCCTTCAGCACTGTTTAAAATAAGTCTCTTGGTGCCGTGACTGGACTAGTCAGAGCCAACAACGTGATTGAGGCCCACCCCTCACCTGGAGGGTGGGCAGTACTGTAGGCAGACTCTTGTCACTTGGGGGGAGCACAAAGATGAGTCCCCTCAGTCCTGTGGAGGAGGATGTGGAGAAGCAGGCTGTGGACCACAGACTGTCCACCTGCCTTCTACAGCTGATAACTGCCTTTCAGAGTATTACACGCTCCTCACATCGCTCTCTCTTCTATAGCTTTACCTACCCAACAGCTAGCTGTCACTATATATATATATATACACACACACATACATATATATGTGGCTTAACCATCAGCTATGTGATCTTGGACAAGTTGCCTCACCTCTCTCGCCCTCCATTTCCCAGTTAATAAAATGCAAAGATCTTTTAGGATGCACTCAGCCACTAGTCTACAAACCCATTCTTATTTTCATTGGAAGAGGATCGTACACTGATAAGAGGATGCCCTCCTCACGTGCCTGGAGTCTCTTTATCTTGCTTAAGTCTGGCTGCGCTTCAGAATCATTTGGGGGAGTTTGTCAGATGTACAGATTCTGGGCCCTCTCCAAGACCTGTGAAATTAAAATATCTGGGCAGAGAATTCTGCAGTCAGTATTTTAAGTAAGCTCTCCAGATGATACTTACATAGCTGTTCCGTAGTTGAGAATGCAGGAGTCACTCACCGGGGCCTATTTTGCTCTGGTATCATCTGAGTAACAAAGAAGGTTACAGTTGCCTCTAGGAGGGGAACAAATGGCATCACCTCAAATGACCACAGGGTCAGCACTAGCTCATTAAAGGCCTTCGTGTAAATTAGAAAAAGGTCCCCATCTGAACAAACGTGCCCTCGTCTCAGAGGTGGCTTGCCTTGGCAAGCAAGGGCTAGGTCTCAGCTCTCCACTGCTGGATAGGTGTCCTCTTAACCTGATGTCTGTCTGCAAAGGACAGAGCACATTATCATACTCACATGACTGACCACAAAGTTTTTGTGAAAACATGTTTTCACTTGAGAAAATCCTAAGCAAACTTGTTGGGGGCATGATGCTTTTAAGCCTGTCCGCAGAGGACATCCTCATAAGGTGCAAATCCACTTTCAAGCACTCAGTTCTTACCTGCTCGCCCAGGTGAGGATCTATTCTTCTCCTAAGGGGCAATTTTGCTGCTGAAATCAGGTTACACCTGGGTCTTTCCAGAAAGAAGGAACTGAGAACTTTAGGTTTAATCTCAAGAGCCTTTTCATCTGTTTTGAGACTAAAATGGGTAGGAGAAAGGGCATTTTCAATGACTTCTAGGGAAAGAGGAGGAGATGGAGGTAAAAAATGAAAAGGAGGGAACCAAAGAAGAACAAAGAATATATAGGCAAATGAATACACTGGAAACTCTTGTTAGGAATAATTGACAATGATGAAGGGGAGAGAGAGAGAGAGAGAGAGAGAGAGAGAGAGAGAGAGAGAGAGAGAGAGAGAGAGAGAGAGAAGAAGAATTAAAAGAGAGCTAATGGGAAGATAATCTCATTTGTGGATGGCATGATGACAATGACAGGAGCTGGGCACAGACATAGAAGTCTGGGTTGGAGGGAAGAGGAGGAGGGCACCCAGAGATAAGGCAGGAGCTGCAGCCTGGCCGGCAATCTTATTTAAGGGGTTGGAGGAAGGAGAATGGGGCAACAGTGACATAGAAACAAGCACGGGGGGCAGGGGGAAGTAATAGCCAGACGCTGAGCTAGAAATAGGCACAGTGAAGTCAGAAAACATCCTATGTCACACAGAACTGTCTGACCTTAGCTGAGTCACTGCTGAAGAGACGCTGGGCTGGTGAAAGAAGCTAGACACGGCCCAAGACCTGGGCTTAGAATTAGAGCTACTCCTCAGCATGTCAGTCGCTGCCCTAAAATGATTTAGCATTTGTGCTTGGATTGTCAGCAGCTGGGAAGAGGTTCTTGCTCAGTTTTAGGTGGCCAGGAGAAATGAGGATAGGTTTTGGATTTTTCTTGATAATCGGTGGAGGTTGGTCTCAGCTCAATAGTTAGAACTCAGAGGCAAAGGCATCCCCTCTACTGGACTCGGCTATTGTTCTGTTTGTGGTCTCTGGAGAAATGTTAAGGATGGCATCATTTGGGCAGGCCCCAATAAAATTGCCTCCTGTCAAGGACATGTTTTGAGCAAGACAGAGGAATGAGTCTAACCATGGTGAACACAGTACTCATTCTTGGTTTTAAGTGAAAACTGGCTTCTGTGATTTGGGACGTGTGCTTCTTAAATAGATTTAGAATCCCTAAGCAGTCATTCCTGGGAGGGTGAGAAGTAGGGAGAAGCTGGAGAAATAGGAGAGACAGTAGACACCTGGGCAATGGGAAAGGCATATTGAGGCAGCATGGGGAGCGTATAAGAGTGTGTGTGTGTGTGTGTGTGTGTGTGTGTGTGTGTGTGTGTGTGTGCGCGCGCACGCGCGCACCTACCTGGGCATGTCATAGTAACTGTGTTCCCTCCCAAGCAGGAAGGGTAAGGAGGAGGCATTCTGATGAGCAGGACCATTCCTGATAACAGCTTTTAAGCCTCGGAAGAAACACCTGTTTATTTTCCACCGCAGCTCTCTTCTCATCTCATGAATTACCAGTCTGTTTTCATCCCTCAACACTGAAATGTAGTGATATTTTATATTTTTCTAGTGGGGAATCTCCTTGGTGTTGCTCTCTGGTATCTGAGATCCCAGAATAAGAAATCAGGCTATTATTTACATGGAATCTTCAAATACATGAATTTAATCTAATTGTGTTATTCTGAAAAATGTATCTAGAGGCCCTTGGGTGTACTTTTAATTTAACAAAAAAAATTATTATAGCCTTTCTTCATAATCTCCAAAGTAGCTAGATAAATTTGTTTTTTATCCTCTAATATTTTCATGTAAATCAATCTCCTTGCCTCCTCCATACTCATTTATTGTTTTCATTTCTCTTCTGTGAAAATTTTCAATTTGTCCTTGTTGTCCTAGCAAACAAATATCAAATACAGAGTTTAATAGTCCCTGGCTGTGTCTATGCAGCCACAGGGATGAGGCTGAGGAGTTATTCAGTGAATTCATGTAGGGTAGACAGGAGACATGGTAAAGTGTCACACAGGGGTAGGACCTGTCCACCCTGAGTCCTCTGCCTAGTAGTTGGGTCACAGGGGGTGCTGTGGCAGGGAATGATTGATTTTGTTGCTGACCTCAAAGACGGAGGATGTAACCTCAAACATCCCATGTTCTTTTAATAACCCATTAGAAATCTGTCATCCATGACTTTGTTTAAATCTTTCTGAAGCTATCTTTACTTTAAGTGAATAGGACCTTCTTGTGTAATGAATTCAATGATCTTACAATCTGCCATCAGGCCCCTGCCACCTGGTTGAGCAGGAGTGACTGACTTCACCACCCAGACCAACACAGGAGTGTCTCGACCTGCCTCACTTCTCCCTGGGCATTTTTTGCAGAACTGGAGTCACCAGGAAATGACTCCAACCTTTTGATTCACATACGTGGTATATATGGTCTCCAATTCTCTGTCATTCTTGGCTGTTCGGTAGTGAACACTTTTATGTACAGGATAACTTTAGGAATATATTTCACTTGGAGAATCCAGGTAAATAAAAATCTAGATAGCTCCAAGGGGTTTTGTGTTTGTTTTGTTTTTTGTTTTCTTTTAGTATTATTTAAATTTATTATGAAGAGTCCCAAAAAATAATATATAGTGCAGGAATATTCTGCCCCAAATGTACAGAAACCTTGGAACTTCTCCCTCTTGCTAATAATTCTAGGGTTCTGTACATGGGAGCTCTAACATCCGAAGCCTTCCTAAACAAGACCTCTTTGAGATCTAGTCTTTACCAACTTACCAGCCTCTTTTCCTGTCTCTGTACACTGCATTCTTATTCGAGAGTGAGCTACTTATTTGCTATTCCTGGAAAACCAAGCCTATGGAGATCTCTGTGTCTTTGTACGTGCTGTTCCCTTTGCTTAGAATTGTCTTTGTTAACTGTCAAATAGAACAGTTCAAAATCCAACTTCTCTATGAAATCCTACTTCAGATTCTTTGACCTCACATAAATCATCCGTTAAACTTTAATCTCACAAACCTTTGCTCATACATTTATTTTAATAGATCTTCGGATCCATTGCAATACTTGTTATGCTTCTAACTATCTATGTAGACTATTACTTCTTCCAGGGAAGGCACCACATCTTCTATAAATAGCAACCTCACATACCCTGAACACAATGAGGAATGGGGTGAATATGTTGAAAATATGAATGAATGGGAGAATAAATGATGGAGTGGTAAGAGGATTCCTATAAAAAAATGGCTCACTCTCATGCACACGCTCACACACATACACCGTGCAATCATCCAGACACCACATATGCACACACACCACACTCACAACACACACACACACACACACACACACACACACACACACACGCACACATGGGACCAGGGAACTGGAGTGAGGCAGAGGCTGGATGAATTTGCAGGTGGAGCCCCTCTGCATCAACAAATCACCCATTTGAACTTTTTGTATGAGTGTCCTTGATTAATTTTCTTCCTTGTCTGAAAGTCATGAATGCTTATTGCTACTTTTCTCCTGGTACATTAACCTTGATTTGTCATGAAGGAATTTGCTTTAAGTATTACTGGCCTAAGGTTTGGTTGTTCTACTTCAAAAGAATGTTCAACTATTTTAATGTGTGCAACACAAGAATGCAAAGTGAAAAACATAAATATCCACACATGGGCTGCTTACCTCCACTTCTGGAACATTAAATAAAGTATTCAGGAAAATCAGGCCCACCGTTGATTTTTCCATAATACCCCAGTACATATCATTAGTTGGCAATCTATCAGATGGTTTTCAATTTGAGTGACAGTCTTCACATTCAAACCAATTCCGATTAATTTGTGAGAATCACTTAAAGAAACATGACATCAGATCCTTGATTTAAATCAAGATGTATGGCACCTTCCACTTTTCATTTATCTTGTCATTTTATGAGGAGAAATGCAGTCATTTGTCTGGCGCTTTTTTATATTGTATACAGATAAACTCATACTGCTTATCACTCCTGGGTCCTTTATCCTCAAGATAGTCACTTTTTTTCCCTTCTCCTAACAGTTGCTCCATTATTTTATTAGTGTCCAAAATGAGACCTCATAGACAGTGATGATCATAGAATAATGGAAATTAGAGATGGAAATGACAGATGAGGTCTCCTTGTCTATTTCCTGGGGCTAATGTTCCTGTCAGTCTGTAAACTCAGTGCTTTAGCTTGCCTTATTCTGAATGACACCAGGCTGGGGCCTCCACCGTCTCCCTCAAGGCTCTTGTCTACATCCTAAGACTGTCTCTACACACAGCCAGAGGGAATGAGGAAAGGTTATGCAATTACCAAGCAAAGTCAGGCCCCTCCTTGCATGATCTGTCCACAAGGCTAGGCATGTGGAGGCCTGAGTGATTAACCACCAAATCCAATCACTGCAGAGAGCTAGCCTGGATCATTCTGGGCAAAATGGAAATGCTATTTTGTCATTGTTTTCTTCGGCAGCAGGTTTGCAGGCTGAGAAATGGGGAGGGCTTATCCAACACCCTTTACACTATTTTACTCAGTAAGAGCCATAGTCAACTGAGATTCTCACCAGGCCATGAACTAAAACTCTCCCCGTGACCATGAGAACGTTTCCGGGCTAAGGAGGGTGAGGGCACCGGCAGAATTTGAATAACCAGTGGCATTCTTCATTCGTACCTGCTTGATACCTGTCAGCCAAGTCCTCTGCCCTTCCCACTGATCTCTCAGTAACAGACCACCTCATATGGATTTATCCTTCTACAAACATGTCTTCTACGTTTTGTGGACTGCCTCTCTGATAATGATCTCAAATTCAGTCCCAACTGAGCAATTCTTCATTTTTACTAACAGAAAAAAATTTAATGGCATTTTGACTTCCTCAAGTTTTCTGACCTGTGACTCAGATTTCCTTTCTCTAACTTTATTCTCTCTTGTCCTTATCCCTCAACTTCAACCCCTTCCAGAACATTTGCCCTCTTCTAGTGCCTATGGGCATCCATCATGCCTTGACTTAGTCATCAGCTCACCAAGTCCTCAGAGTTGAGTTCTTCTGTCACTTTATCATAAATCACACCCTTGGGCTCTTCAATCATTTTAATTGCTCTTCTCCAAACTCTCACCTATTTGTCACCATATTTATTACTTCCAGAGTCCAAAACTATATTCAATATTCTAGGTTTTGGCTCATCAGAGTCACATAAAAGGGGCTGATCACTGACCTCAGGGATGTGACCCTCCACAGCAATGTCTGAAATGACATTGGTTTCTTTTTTCCACCTGTCAAGCTGCAAACACATATCTAATTTGCAGTCTAAACTACCACTCCGAGGTGCTTTTTGCCTTGATTTCTTCCTAGTTTTCCCTGTTCCATTGATTGCTATTATTAGTTAGCATTTATGTATCCCTTTCTCCTCTCCCCTCCTCTATGACCTGGCCAATGCAGAAAGTAAGCTCTCAGCTTCCAAAGACTTTTAAAAAGCAGTAGAAGGGCCGGGCACAGTGGCTCACGACTATAATCCCAACACTCTGGGACGGCAAGGCGGAAGTCTCACTTGAGACCAGGAGTTAAAGACCAGTCTGACCAAGAGCAAGACCCCGTTGCTACAAAATGTAGAAAAATTAGCCGGATGTGGTGGGGCACGTCTGTAGCTCTAGCTATTTGGGAGACTGAGGCAGGAAAGGCAGGAGGATCTCTTGAGCCTAGGAGTGTGAGGTTGCAGTGAGCTATGATGACACCACTGCACTCGTGCCTGGGTGACAGAGTAAGACTCTGTCTCAAAAAAAATAAAAAAATAAAAAAACAGCAGTACAAAGTGGATAGTGGTGACAGTTGCACAACAATGTGAATGTACTAATGCCACTGAATACACACTTAAAAATGGTGAAAACAGTAAATTTTATGTTATGTGTGTTTTATCCCAATAAAAACATTCCAAAATGTAAAAAGTGAAGAAGCAATGAGGATAACTACTTTACACAGTCACGTGTGCCTCGCGGAAAGCAAAGCTCTTACAGGGAAGTAGTAACTGGAGATCAGGCAAAAACACTCTTTTCCTCAACACAGAGCTGTCCCCAGTCTTCACATGTCACCCCTGCTGACAGTCCTGGTAAAAACAAGTTCCTACTCATATCAGTCTCGCAAAGCTCGTCAGGCTCTGGGAGACCTACACTGAAGTCTGTGTGGCTTTGCGTGTGTCTCCAGCAAAATCACCAGCTAAATTCTGCCTGTGGAATCCTTGTGGCTGGCAGCAGTGTGAAAAGGAAGAGAGGGACAGCTTGATTTGCAGATCCCAGCTGGAGGCTGTGGGGCTGCGGGTCAGAGGCATCATCTTTTGACTCGTAAATGGAGAAAACGATGCAAACGTCATTGAAATGGTATAAATATGGAAAGGCACAGTGACATTTTTACCCATTGACTGTTCAGAATATAGCCACCCTTTAGCTCTGTTCCTCTCCATGCGGTTGCCCCATGTCACGTCTGAGTAGGGAGCAGTGACATGTGGGAACCGGCTCACTTGCCATCCCCTCACTTACCCCTGGTTTGTCCCCCATTCGTTCCGAATGCAAAGGTGCTTGTGTACGGGATCCTTCATGTAACCTTCGTAGCAGAGGCATTCCCCTTAGAAGGAGGGTAAAGAGGAAGAAAGAGAAACATGAATGAATTGATTAACATGTCTGCATTTGAGAACATTGATATGTGATAGTCAGATTGAATTCAGACCCTGCTAGTGGCACGAATGAGACAGTAAGTCCCATTATATCTTCCACTCCCCTCTTCACCACCTACATGATGAATTCAACTACCAGACTCTCCATTTTCCAGGATATGATCATTTTCCCTAGAGAAGGAAACAAATCTTTAGAAAGCACCTATTGTATGTAGTCTGCAAGCACAAAGTCCAACAATTCTTTGAAGGACGTGACTTTTTCATCTCTATTTTCTCAATGCCCAGTATACCACAAGGCACAAACCAGGTCACCAATAATGTTTACACACTGCATAAGTGAGTTATTTCATCATATATTTCTAGGAACCTTGAAAAGTAGGTATTATGAATATGTCATGCTGATGAGGAAAGGTAAGGTTTGGAAAACTTGAAGGACTTGTTCATAGTTTGCAAGTGGCAGAGTTAATATTTGAAACTTTGTGTGTCTGTTTTACCCAACAGGCCATGCTGCTGGCCCACAGAACAGCTGCTGTCTTTAGAGGAAGCCACTAACACCTATTACTGTTTTATAGGAACTCTGGGTTTTAGGTTTTAAGTGAAAATGGCTAATTATTGTGGAGCTGGTAAACAGAAGCATCTGTACAATTCTGCATTCATTTAGGATATTACTATGCTTCATTGTCATTGGTTACTCCATTGGTATGCCAAGAGGTCCATGAACCCTCTAGAATTGCATATAAAACTGTACATATGTGCATATGCATTTTTCTGAAGCAGGGTTCCATAAAATTCATCTAATTTACAAGTAAATTCAAGATCCCTAAAAGGTTAAGAATCACTGGTCTATTTAGTACTGATCCTGAAGAATATTGTTGCTGCTTCCTCATGCAATGCTATATATCCCCAGACTACTAGGTCCAGTTACATTAAAGCACTAGTTGTTACTTTTTTAATATTTGATTATTTAATTTATAGCTAGTGAAAGAACAGAATGTGACTTACTGAAATTTGTAAATCACAAAGGTGCCACGCCTAAGGAGACAATGGACATACCACTGCTTTCTGTTTCACAGAAGAGACACTTAGAAAGGATATAGAAAATAGCTTTGAGTACTGTTTTCTCTTTCTGAAAATAAAACCCAATAAAAATGAAGTGAAGGGGCCTCACAGTTAAGATTGGATAGGGTTTGAGCAAGGGGTTTGTTTTAACATCTTGGCTTAACCACTCATTTCAAGACTGACCTGCAAGCTACTGTCCCTCAGAGCCTCACTGACCAGGTACACCCATGTTCATCCCCCAACCTGCTCAGCTCAGCGTGCCAAGGAACAGAGTGAAATGAGTAACTTCTTAATTTGTGAAAAATTAGGGGGGCATTAGATCAGGACACTGTCTCCTGCATGGGAATTCTGGCATCCGCATGGACTGGATCCACAGTAGATTCAAATTTACTGGTTTCTGTGGTGCTGAGTCATATCAAGAAGTGGTCAGGGAGCTCTGAGTCAAACATAGAAAGACACAGCTTGAAATTAGGTGGCTGATGTGGCTTGCAGATGAAGGCTGTTTCTCTGATAAAAGGAAAGGTAAAAAAGGCACGTACAGGAAGGCAACAGAATGACATGCTAGGAGCCTGGCTTCATACCTTCTCAGTTCCAAAGAACGCCTGGACCCCAGACTACCAGTTACACAGGGCAGACTATCAGTTACCCACTAGGAGCAGGCCTTTGACAAATACTGGGTAATGGAAAATAAATTAATTAATTAGAGAGTTTGCTCTAAATGTACAGATAACGCCACCCGCCCCACTCTCAAGATGCAGATATCTAAATCAATTAATAGGTCCACGGCTCAGATATACTTCTCCCTTAGAAAATATTCTCCTGATTGTCCTTATGGGCAAATAGCCATGGGCAAGATATTTTAAAAAGCAGTAAACAAACTCAGGAGGTTGGCAAAACTATCACTTGGTCTCGTAAAATGGTTTCAGCTGGACACCTTGCCTAGAATTAAGGAATGACCAAAAAGGGAGTCCTCTTCCACATTTGATAGCAAGTTACCACAAAACATGAAAATAAATGCAGTAACAACTCAAAGAGTTCAAGCGGAGCCTTATATCCTACTGTTGGCACTACCTGCCCTTTGCATGGTGCATTTTCCTTCCCAAACTTCCTTCGCAGTCATTCTGTCCTTGCGAGGCCCCATCATTCAGTACCATGTGGGGACACACCACCAACAACACATACAGCTTTTCTCCACAAAATGGCACACGCAGCCCAAAGTCCGAGAAACAGAGAAATTTTCAAACACATCATACTAGGGTTCGAGAATATCCAAAAATTTGCGTCTCAAAGCATCCTCACTTCCGGAACCCACCAAACTCCCCTTGTCTGTGTTCCTCCACAAAACCAGTTGGCCATCTACCCTGAAAGGAGCTCAGACTTGATGAGGAAAGTTGCTATGGTAACCAACTGCTAAATCTTGACTTTAAGAGGGGTTTCATGCAAGCACAGGCTCCGACTGTTAGCTGTGAATTTTAAAGACCCCACAAGGGTGTTGGATGCCCTCCTAAGCTAGAAGCGTTACAGTCTCCGCATCTGCTGCGACAGATGGCGGGAACACACAAGGCGCCGACTCTGTGGTGGTGCACACAGGAACCCAACGGAGAGATGACGTGTCGTGGCACAGAGAAGTGCCCGGCCAGGACACAGTGTGCCCTGCAGGAGGCACGTGGGCAGCTGCACTGCCAGACAGAAGAGCCCCCTAAAGATGGTCCATGTAGGGTCTCAAGACGGCCACACTTGATTTGTGCTTGGTGCCCCGAGGGCCAACGCCTCGAGGTACTTTGTATAATGGGTAATGCCTTTGGTCATTCCCTGTTTAATAGCTGAGGGACCAAGGCACAGATCTCATTCAAGGATCAAAGACCTTGAAAGTAGGGCTCCTCAGACACGACTGGGCTCCTTACACGTTCTTCATAAGGTAAATGCAGGTCGAGGCTAAAAGCCCGGAGTCACCTCTACACTTCAGGGAGTGGCTGGCTTTGACTAAATGGAATTGGGTGTGCTCCATCTAAAAGGGAAATATTTATAAGACATCTGGACTCAGGTAGTATCTAACTGCTGGTCTCTCTCCCCGTGGAGACATCACGCAAAGGTCAGGTCTAGGGTCCAACAGCCCCCATGACTCTGGGAGGGGAGACAGAGGACAGGTGCCAAAAGTATATCCTGAAGGAAGGGGCTGAAATAGAGTCACAAAGTGGGTCTGGAATGAGTGGGCAATCCAGGTGACAGGAACTGAATGAGGACTGGGTTACCCTGCCAAATCAGGTTCAAAAACCTAGGGAAGATTGGAAAGAGAGGCAGCGGTTCAGGACCAGGCAAAGGGTAAGAGGGCTGGATTGAGTCAGGATGCGGGTCCGATGCCCCGCAACAGGTTTCACATATGTCCCCACGGCTGGCTCCGGCCTATGGAAAGACCTGGGACAGAAGGGATCTCAGTGAATATCTTGGATGGAGATTAAAATTTAATTTAGCTTGGAAGCCTGTGTTCCTTGCAGAACCATAAAAGCTACATATCTTGAAAAGGGCAATGAGGGTCTGTGGCCAGGATTGATGAGGGCCGTGAAATGAGGCAGGTGTGTGGGGCCTCCGCAGCTGTCCATATGGCAGAACAAAGGCCAGGAATAGTGGAGAGAAAAGTCGCTGAAACCAGGCAGTCTGTGTTGCCATCAAAAGACAAAACAATCACATAATCATACAACCACAACAAAATCCCTTAGAAAGTGCCCAAAAAGTCAGCCTCTGGCTGGGTCCGGTGGGGCTCTAAGCCATACGGCCTTAATGTTTTCTGTTGGCCCAACTTGACCAGAGACACCTGTGGCTACAAATCTGGGAGGGCCTGAGAGAGAATGTCAGTGTGCAGTTGGCAAAGGGCTTCATCAGAGGGCTGGGGCTCTGCCACAGCCACTCAGAAGCAGAGCAATTCTAAGCCTTCCAGCCTGTTCCCTTCCTGAAGCTTGAGCAGTGGGGTGGGCTTGCGTAGTGATCAGGAGTGGGAGTTTTGAGTCGGGCAGCCTGAGTGTGGAGTCCAGCTGAGCCATTAACGAGGCAAGTGACCTTGGGCAAATTTGCCAACATCTCTGTAAAATGGGGATAAATGTAGTGTGGACTTCACAGTGTTACTGTGAAGCTTCAATTACATAATTTAAGTAAAGTTCAGTGCTTGACACATAGTGAACTCTCAATAAATATCCCTTGTCCTTATTTATACTGCAAACCATTTTCCCACACATTTCCCCCTGGTTTCCCTGCCTGGAAGGGCGGTGTGGAGCTGTAGCACAGGACGCTTTCTGCAGCTGTCAGTGGAGGAACATAACCCACGTGCATCTTGAGTTTCCACACCACCAAATGCTAGGACACAGCTCATCACAGGTCCAGAACTATTAGAAGAGGGTCACGGAGTTCAGTGGAAGGTTGGAAAGGGCAGATCAACCCTGGAGTTTAAGCCTGCCGTTCCTCAGGTACATCCATTTCAAATCAGAAAGTCTGCGGACCCTTGATGATTAGAAGAACATTTGCTAGTGCTTACTATATTCCAGGCATTGGGCCAGGAGCTTTAGGTACATTACATCCCTCCCAGGTAGCACGTTGCTAGATTATAAATGGAGAGGGAGGCTGGAATGGAAAACAGATCACCAGGTTTCCTCCAGCTCCAGTTCTTCCCTGGATTTCTGACACATCTTTAGAAGGTCCGGTGCCAGGTAACATGGCACACTCACAGGTTCTGGAGATTAGAATGTGGACATCTTTGGGAGTCCATTATTCTGTCTCCTATACCTGGTGTCCCGGAGTGTTGTGCAGGTGACAGGTAAACGCGTGCTCAGCTCTGGGACGCTCTTAGGAAGGGTGCTCGAAGAGGGCTCCACCCGCACCAGAGACGGCTCCTTTGCGGTGACTGAGCATCTGTGTTTGTGTGTTGCTTGTGTGTTTATGCACTTGCACGGGTGTGTGTGTGTGTGTGTGTGTAAAAGTATACCAGTGCACTTGCACAGCTCCACGTATCCATATGAGCAGACCCCTCAGCGTGGCTGGGAAAGTACGTGTCCCAACACTATGACATTTCCAAGGAAGCTAGCTGGAGGATTGTAAAAATAATGTCGACTTGACTTGAAGCCAATTCCCACACTCAACTCTTTGGAGAAAGGCTCTAGGATGGAGTGTGGGAGGCGATAAAGTTCCTCACTGATGAGTGTGTGGGATGACCACATCATCCCTTGTGCGGAAAGAAGCAGGGGGAGGACTTTCCAATTCCAGCATTCATGAAAATAAAAGTATTTGCAGCATTGTTTCTCAGCTGTTACCCAAAATGTAGACGTTGCACCTTAGTTTTGTTGTGGGGTCTGGGTTCTTATTTTCAGTCTTCCTCTGTGGCTTTCCACTTGGAAATTCATTAGCTGTCACAGACCCTGGGAGGCCATTAGCAGGGGAGGGGCTTTCCAAAGTCATTTTCAGCAAGGATCAGAGATGAGACATCCGGAAGGGACTGAAGAGTTGATGGGAGAGTGTCGCTGTCGACAAGCAGCTTCCCAGCACATGGGACAGCAGCGTTTAGTAATGGTTGGTGCTTAAATAGTTTTGAACGACAAATACGTTGGATCTGATATGTCTGGAGAAATGAAGCAACCTTTTGTAATCCCATCCCTGCTCTGATTTCATAACAGATAGAACATAGACTCTGCTTTAGTAGCTGCGGCACTTTGGACAAATCGTGTAACTTCTCGAGGAATTTAAATGCTATTCAAAAGTAAGGAGGCAGTTTATCACTAAGACCTCTTGCAGCATATAACACCAATCCCTTCTTTCCACATGGAATTGGAGGCATTTTCTGTTCTTTAAAACCCAAGTAGAAGCATCTAAGGTCCTCTGAAGATCATGCTTCTCTCAGAAGTGAGTTTAACAACTGAGATTGTCCCAAATTCTTCTAATCCAAGCCAGTTGAAGAGGTAGGGTAAAAGAGACCAACTCAGTTGCATGGAGAGCCCTCACCTCTGAGATTAGCTCTTTCTAATTTCTCTTGAGCAAACTAGCTTTTAGGCACAGTGCATAGCCCATCTGTTTGGTTTGGTGTTTGCCTGGCAGCGTGGGAGGAGCAAGTAAGCAAGCACAGTCTTAGACATCAGATGTTTAAAATGTTGTACTTTCTCCTCCATATGGGGGCTGAGAATCTCTGTGATGAGCCCACATAAAACAAATTTAAGACTTAAGAAGGTGAACTGTAGATGTTGCAGTTACCTGTTACTCTCACAAACAGATTTAGTAAAGGATTATAACAGAAGTAAGGACTCATCCTCTAGTAAGATCCCTCTACCTTGGTGCCTGAAGAAGGTGTGTGTGTGGGTGTGTGTGTGTGTGTGTGTGCACGTGCGCACATGTGTGTGTTGGGAAGGGGGGCTGCACGTGACATACAAAAATCTTGAGGAGTTAGCCTCTAACTCTGGCAACATTTTGCTTGGGGGTCTTAGATACCACTTCATCTCTTTTCTTTGCTCTGAGACGTCATGCTACTCCTCTGGGAAGTCTCTGTGGTACTCAATGTACTGGAAACAGGTCATTGTAGAGACTACTGTAGACGAACCCCTTCTACAATGAAAGTGCAAAGCAACTTGAAATAAGAGGTCTGTACTCCTGGATATGTTGGAACCCGAGGAGCAATGCGAGTGCTCTAATTCATGTCATATCTGAATTTAGACCCTCATTCAGAGAAGCCCAGCCCCATTTGATAGTGTAATAGACTTAAAGATGTTCATACTCTTTGACCCAGTAATCTCTCTCTAAGATCTATCTGAATAACTTCAAATGTGCCCTGCATTTATGTGTAAAGATGTTTATTTTAATAGTATTTATACAAATTAAAATGTTAAAGCATCCTAAATGTGAAATAACAGGGGACTGTTTAAATGAGCTATGATATAGACATACAATGGAATAACAAAAAGCCATTAAAATTATGTTGCTGAGGATTATTTAATGATTCTGGAAAACTCTCATGATGGAATGTTAGGTGAAAAAAGCAGGAAAAGTCTACTAGACTTGGTATGCTTCAGGAAGCCTCTAAACATTATGCATAGAAAAGAGATTGGAAGGGATGATACTAAAATTTTAAAAGTGATTTATCCAGGAGCTAGAAATATAGATTAGTATCATTTTCTTCTATAAGCTTTTCTAAATTTTCCAAATTTTCTACAATAAACATGCATTAATTTTATAACCGTAAAATGTCTAGCCCCAGTAGCTAAATATCCAAAATGGATGACAAACGGGCTATGGAGGTCATCCTAAACCAGTGTTTCTGACTTGGGGCTACAGTTTGGATCCTTCCAAGGCTTCTGCCAGAAAATGAGCACACAGTGTTGGCCAATAAGCTCAGGTTGCCTGCATGGCTGAGGCTCAAGATGGCAATGGGATGGTGGAATTGGGAGGGATGGTCTGAGCTTCAAGGGAGTGATTGCAAGAGCCATGATCTCTCTGACAGTTACCCGCTGCCCGGTGCTCCCGCCTACCAGTTTCGGGGTCACATTGGTGTTCACAGGGGTCCAGAAGCCTCCGGGCACAGAGGTCCATGGCCCAGGGCCCACTGGAGTTCTGCTGAGAGAAGAGAACCACCTGGGCAGGGTTCAGCCAGTCGCTGGCATCCAGCTGACTCCCCTCCAGCAAGATGAAGCGGCTCCCTGCAGGGGGAGAGAGAGGAAGCATGCCTGTGTGTGCACACACAGCACACATGCACGAGTCACTGAACACGGAGGAAATCCCAGTCTGAGGATTAGTCCCAACCTAAGGTCATTACTCCCACCAGTCCTCGCTTGTCATTAGCCCCAGAATGAGGGATCAGCTGGAGGCTCGGCCATCACCTGAACTGCTGTGAGACCAGGGACGTTAGGCCCCCAGCCGCACTGTCCCCATATCCAATTTCTGCAGGGTGTTCTTAAGGGACACAGGGGCAGAGTAGCTCTGTGGTGGCCATGGCATGGCACAGCTCCATCAGACCCAGCCACAGGCATTGGCACTCATCCAAGGAGCAGCCTGCCCCCCACTGCCTGTCCTCATGTGCTCTAAGAAGAGCAGGCCCTCTAAGGCTACATGTGCAGTGCCCACCTGTTTTCAGTCCTACAGCGATGGAGAGAACAGACATTGACAAGTCAATTAGGTGCTCTGGGCTTAAATGATTCAGGGACTCTCAGAACCTGTATTACACCCTCATTATATTGGGGTCCCCATGGATGAAAGTAAATTATTACTTCTGAGTTCTAGGCTTACACCAAGTTACTGCAATTAGGAATTTCTCACCCGGGCATACCAAACTAAAGCATGGGTAATCCTTAAACACCTCTACTACTCCACGTAGCTTTTCCCTTCCCAAAGGCTAAGAGCATCTTTGTGTCTACCTACCTGTAGCCAGTATGCTCTGCATTTCTCTACAAAGACAGGGACTTATTTAAAAATCAACAAGGATGAGAGTGGGCACAGAGAAGAGGAGGTGATCTCTTCAGCTTATTTTTTAACCTGCTGTCTGAGTTCATCTGTGAGCCATTCAATCTTGTCCTAAACCTTATTTATTTGAATTTAGTTTCCTCCTAACTATAGTAATAGGCAAAGTGACCACTGGCTTTCTAACCTTTGCCCAACCTGAACACCTTCCCTTCTAGGGGAGGTCGCATCCTCAGAAGAAGGGGCTCACCATCAGCGATCAGGTGCTCAGGGACGTGCAGGGTGATCTTGACAACAAGAGGGCAGCTGACGTGAGAGGAGCACACAAGGCCAATCACACAGCTAGTGATGCTGATCAGGGTCAAGGTGGTCTTATTCACAGGACTTCGGGGAGAACCCACTGAAAGCAAGACACAAGCAAGACACATGGCGGTAAAAATCTTGGCATTGAGAGTCCAACTTGACCTTTTGTTGCCCAACCTGGCAAACAGGGGAGGCAGTTGGCAGATTTAGCCCAGGGTGGGAAATGTCTCTGGCTGTTTGACCTCAGCGACCTTCATCCTCATGGGCACCATGTCATCAGTTGGAGTCAGAGAGGATTTGGCCAACTGATGGCCTTCGGGGTCAACAATGGTCTGTTGATCACTGTCACTCTTCTTGGGCCAGGTTCACAAGAAAAATCATAGTCAGGGGCATCCTCTCTCTCCCACTGCCTTACCGAGCACCTAGCTCTTGCCAAGGGCAGTGGGAACGCTTTAGCCCACGCTGAGCTTCCCATGGCTGTGCATAGAGGGTGCTCTCCCCAGGGCGCCCGCTCCCACTCCCAGGGCGCAAACCACCGCACCAGGAGGACCTTCCTGAGCTGGAAGAGCTCTTGCCTCCTCTATGTGAGAGAGCCCTACCATCTGCCTCTTATTCTGTGGGGCCTGGAATGAGAAACATGGAATCTCTGCTCTGCGTGAGTAGACGGTGTTGTCACCCTGGAAAATGCTGGAGTCCCGCAATCGCTGGAGGAAATAGTCGCTGCTGGGGAATGGGGAATACTCCCAGGAAAGCGGAGACTGGGACAGGGAGGGAAGGGCTTGTTTGTTTGTCTGTTTTGAGGTTTGGGGTGTTTTTTGTTTGGCTATTTAGTTTTTTGTTTGTTTGCTTATTTTTGTGGCGGAGAGTTTAAAATGATAGTCAGCAGAAGGACCTGCAGAACAGATGCTTAAGAAAGCAAGGCAACAAAATGTGTGGCTTCTGTTAATATTTATTGCCAATAATACTAAAAGACACCCATTATGGCAGGCACTATGCTAAGTGTTTTACATACATTGTTTTATTTTTAATAGTTGTTTCTTTACAATAAACCCATGAGTCTGTCCAGTAACTACCCACTTTACAGATGAGGAAAATAAGTCTCCGAGATGAAGCTCATTGTGATAGTCAACACGTATGAAGTGGTGACTGTGTCAGGCACCAGTGCTCAGGGTATTACAAGGCTCACACCATGGAACAATGATCCCAACCTTAGAAGGCAGCTCTCCCAGAGGAGCAGAGGGTTAGAGAAGCTGCAGGGTCTAGGGCCAAGCAGCCACTCCCATGAGTGGAGCTGGGACCAGAACACAGGTGCAGTTGGACTGAGGCTCCCAGAACCATGCACTGTTCAGTCTTTGGGCCCAGTGGAGCCTTTGTAACTCCTGTTCTCAGGAGCACAGGAATGAGCTTTTGGTTCATGGCTGCACCCCTCCTTTAAGGGAGCAGGGCCCTATGAGGGGGTGTGTTGGCATTAGCTGGGAGATAGACTGGAGGACAGAAGGTAGTCTCTGAGTCCTCTCTCTTTGCTACCTGGGAATATTCTATGCATGCTACTGTCTTTTCACAATGGAGTGTATCTCCCCACACGTATGGATCTCCAGCCCAGCCCATGTCTCAGCAGCAAATTCACCACCAGAACATACCTCAGGCATTCAGATGCAACATATCCAAAACTGGCCTGGCCACCTTCTCTTGAACCCGGCTCCCCTCCTACTTCCGTGGCCCTGCCACTTACTTGGTTTCTCAAGTCAGAAAACTCCACCATGCCTAACTCTTCCTTATTGTTCACAAGCCACACAGCCTCTGCACCAACCCTCCACTGACGCTGCCACATTTTTTCATTTTGTGTCCAATGTTTCTCTGGCCTCCATTTTCTACATCCATACCTAACCCTTGTCATCTCATACCTGCACTACAGCAGCTGCCACCCACCTGTCTCCCTGCCTTAGCCTCGCCCATGCTCACCTGCCCTGCACGCTGCCCCAGAGGGACCCTTCATGAAGCAGAGTAGACAAGGAAAACTCTCTTTAAAAGCTTTAGTGACTCCAACTAAGCATCAGGTCCAAGTCCCTTACAGTGAAGGCCATGTCCTTTCTGGCCTCTGCTAATCTTCCAGCCTTATTTCCTACACAACCCACAAGCTTGCACCCTAAGCTTCATTCTAGTAAACGTTTTACTGCTCCCTGACTAGACTGTCATCGTTTATGTCTCAGTGACTTTGCACATATTATTTCCTCCACCACAGAAGGCCATTTTGTCGCCTTGTCAGCCTGGTATACACGCACTCTTCACATCTGAGCTCAGACAACATCTCCCTGTAAACACTTCCCTGAAACCTTCAAGAACAGATTCTCACTCACTGGTTGGTGTTCTTCTAGCCCTCCATGCACCCTGCTGTCACAGCTCTTATCACAGTGCCCTCACTCTTTACGGGCAATTATCGCCCCTGTGATTGCAATAACTTGCTACTGATATTCCTGTCTCTGTGGTCTTTCTGCATCATTACCCCATAATCCAGCATTTCCATCAGGCTTCTGAACCTCCAGTGGTTCCTTTCCACCCACAGAAGCAAGGGCAAACTCAGACAAGTGGCCTGTGTGTGCCCCTCGCTAGCTAGCCCATTCTCTAGATGTACGCCTACCATCTCTGGGTGCTTAGGTACTTATATTATGGATGACAGCTGCCACGTTCAACCACTTTTACTTCCTTGAGAACACCATGTTCTTTTAAGCATTCAAGGTTTTGCATGTGCTATTTCCCTTTACTGAAATGCCTAGACTTCTTCTCTTTCAAGAAATCCTACACCTTATATATAACCAATTTCTAATTCTTTTCTTTCTTTCTTTTTTTTTTTTTTTTTTTTTTTGTGCTTCCTATTGCTGTCAGGTAGAATCATCTGGTCTCTCTTCTGAGTACTCAATTTACTTTATTTATATTATTACATTAAGCCTTCTCACTGTGCCATGTTTCCATGTTTCTACCAACTTATCACAAAGCCTTACCCATAGCAGGGGGGTTATAAAATGTTTTTGCTGGTCTGATGGATATATCCATCATCCAGTCCACTTTAACAAACACAAGCATCTACTATAGGCAAAATCCTTCACTAGGCACTTCGGGAAAATAAATTAGGCAGGCCTCATCCCCAAGAAGCTTCCAGTTAATAGCAATAAACAGTTGATGCATTAGAAAAGCTTGGTATTTAAGAGAAACAGTTTCATGAGGTAAAGAAACTCATTCTAATTCCTTACCATGGATTTTCTTAAACAAGACTTTATTAAAGCAGGAAACATCCTGCTTTGATCAGGTTTAGGTTGGCTGGGCCTGGGTTGAGTACCTGCTATCTGTAAACATGCAATGAGTATCAGAGGAGATGGGGAGACCCTAATCCACATCTCACTTCAGGAAAACTGGGACATCAGACATCAGAATACCCAGAGCCCCACTGATCTCTTGGGAAAGATGGTAGAAAGAACTTTCATTATACTGATAGCAGTGAAGCCTGTAGAAACTGGGATTTACAACTAAAAGGGCTTCTTCCAGTTTCTGGGAAGAACACACTGATATGAAGGGAACTCAAGTGCGGGGAGGAGACAGCCAAAAAGCATATGTCTTTTGGGGGGCATCAGCTGACTGTTGGTTCAGGGAAATGCTATTGAATGTAGTATAAGGTGATGCCACTCAGATATCCTACATTATGTCTTAAGGGACTCTGTCCAAAATTCTTCTAGACAGGGCACTATAGAAACCTGAGGCTGCACCATGGAGAGTTCTAACAGCAACAATGGTAGGAATTTCACAGCGCTTTAGCAGTCACCTAAAAAGGCACATTTTAATATAATTTAATCCTAATGTAGTCCTATGCATGAGCTATTGTTAATTCACTTAATGTGTGAAAGAACTAGGCTCAGAGAATTTGTTGTCCTGATCCAGTATCACAAAGCAAGTAACTGGTGAAGCCAATTGGTGCGTGAACCCAGAATTTCCTCTGTGATGATGGTGATACCAGCAAAATCATCAGTGGTGGCAGCTGCAGTTGCCATAGCCATACCTGAAGCCACTGGACAGGAGAGTGGAGAGGCCCAGCTAGTAGCTGTGCAAAAGGATAGCTCTGCCAATGCTGAGGAGGATGGATTAGCTACCTGAGCCCTGCCAGGAGGAAGGAGGAGACTTGGAGGCTTTAGGGTCCTGTAGTTCTACCAGGCAGGGGTGTAGAGATCAAAGACCATTGCACACATTTTCAGGCCATAGATCATCCCCCAACTACCTGCCCCACCCTTGCCTAGCTCACTCCCAAGGCCCATGTGGCTGAGAAGGCACGGGGTACATACACTGTCCATTTTTTCCACATATGACATACTTTATCAACTTTATTTCCTTTGTCTAAACAGCAAAATATGACTCTCGAGGATTCCAGAAGGAATTGAGAATCTTCTGACCAAGAAATAGCCTTTCAAACAACTTGGAAACTTGTTTGAGAGTGCCATTATCTGGGAGAGATGATTCTCTGAAGATTTCCACTCTAGGCTCTTCTGTCTTCCTTAGGAGGAAACACCAGGTGTGGTCCAAGAATTCTTCGTGCAGAAATTGGCTTTGGTCCACAGAGCCTCCTACCCCATCCACCACCTCCACTGCTCCCCAACTCCCCATCCCCAGACCCCCATCACCTCCTCTGCCCCACCGTCCTTCCTACCTCTGCTGCGCCTCCGGCTCCTTGAGGGGTCTGTGTAAAAGGTCAGCTGGGGGTCATTTTCTGCCTCTGTGCTAGAGTCCCCTTCAGGGTTCAAGAAGGCAGAGCCAGCTGTAATGGGAAAGAGCACGGCCAAGACAGCATTTTCAGTGTTGTCTTCATGACAGCAAATCATAAGGCAAGTTCAACAGAAAACTCAATAAAAATGGGAGCAAGTAGACTGGCAATCTGAGGGAAGCAGCCCAGGGGACTGGGACCACATCGCATACAATTTGTTTGAAAAGTAGACCCTTAAGACAGCAATCACTGGAGCCCTTCCCCCCCACCCCAGCCACCTCCCCATGGCTAGGGCCATTTCTCCCACCTACTGACCCAAGGGGACCCCCAGGGAGGGTGGCTGGAAAAGGAAGAAAGGTAAATTTACTTCATTACAGACTATGATTCTGTTAATATGAGGTTTAAATTACGTTTTAAGAGGTGCAGGATATTACATTTTTAAGAATTTTTGGGGGGTTCTAGAATTAAGATATATATTTAATGCAAAAAGAAGAGAATAAAGAAAATACATAGAAATGTGGAAAGGGAACAATCCTGATGTCCTTTGAATCCCCTAAATCTGAGAAAAAATCTGCTAATATTTGATATATATACTCCCTGTCTTTTTCTGATACAGAAACAGGTAAAGGTTTTTTAATCCCCCTTTAAAATGACATTATGCTGTACCTTCTATTTTATAACCTCATTTTTTTCTCATTTAATAGATAGGTGGGCAAGTTTCCATATTAACAAATATAGATCTATATTATCATTTCAAATGGCTGCATGGTGAGCCACTGGACAGTAGACAGATGTGCCAGGTAGTTAACCAATTCCCTGTTGATGGACATTTAAGCTATTTCCAATTTTTCGCTTGTTTAAACAATGTTGTGATGAACAGCCTTTTATACACTTCTTTGCACACTTGTCCAATTATTTCCTAAGGATAAATTCTTGTTGGTGAAATTACTTGGTCAAAAGGTTTACACATTTAAATTTTTTGGTAAGTAGCATTTAACTGGCCTGCAGGAAGACTGTGCCAGGGTATAGCCCCTCTAGCCATGCATGAGAGTGTGAGTAAAGGGTATTAATGGCCCCGTCTCTGCCAATATTAAGGAATCCACCGGCAAGCCCTACATCAGACATGCATACCTCTTGCTTTGTTGTTGATCCGCTTTCTCTGACTGCTGGAGGTGTGAGAGAGCAGGGTGGCCTGCTGGTGGTTGGAGTCCACTGGGCTGGTGGCAATGATGTTATCTTTATACTTGTTCATCAGCGACAGCTTGGCATTGTCACTGCCTGTATAAGGAAAAGTCAAGGCAAAGACTTTAAGAGAAAAAAAAAAAAACAGAGAAAGTGAGAGCAAGAAAATCAGCATGAACCCAATAGATGAGGCTTCGCAGAATTGAAATAAGGAACCTACAAAGTGAGAGACTGGCAGGAAGAAACTGCCAAATACTCCTCTTTGGTTCTAGGGGACTGCAAAGTTCCAGGAGAAGCAATGAAGTCAGGGATTACAACCAAAAATCCAGTTCAATTAATTCTGTATTGATAAGGTCACCACTTGTAACCCTTTGGCTACATATAGACTGCAGATTTGTTTCTTTTGGTCAGCATAGGGTTTTAAAAGAAGTGGAATCTGAGAGCATTCAGGCAGAACATGCCCTCTCTCTTTCATGGCAGTCGACACCATTCCCTATTGTCTGACCCCCCCCTTCACCTATTTGTGTTGTCTGCCTGCCCCCTAAAGGCATTTGGAGTTGGTAACCTCTGAGCACCATATATCTCCCCTATTCTCAAGGAGTTCCCAGACTTTAAATCTTATTAGGAATTGGCTATTCATATAGACTCTCTTCTAGATAACAAGCAGAATGGAAACCTCTGTGTGATTCCACTCTTTCAAGCCTCACTGAAAGTCCATCTATCTTAAGCAACATTCAGCATCATACATGTCGTCTTTAAAGATAATTGGGCAGTGCTTTGAAGAATCACCATCAAGCTTTCATCTATGGAGATTTGCTTCTTCACAGAGGTTTGAAAGAGAGACAGGTGGGCTACTGTAAAAGAACAGTCCTACTCTCTCTGCATTTTTTAACCCTGATTTTGTTCAGATGGATTAGGTCAAGTCTCTTCCAGCCAGTGTCTGCACAGGTACACAATGCATCTGAGGTCTGATACCTTGATTGCATTCCTTAATTTTGTCTTTAAAGAAGTACATCCCTTGTAGACACCACAGAGATACAGGCAAGAAAACACAACTAAAGTATCCCAGGGCCTACTCTCAGAAGTCATAGAAAAAAAAAAAAAAAACAACATAAAAACTGCCCCCTCCACTTCATGGGAGAATTAAATTGCCAAAGCAAATATACGGTATACAGATAAGTTGTACAGTTGTACACATATGTTGATTTTTCTTGCTATCTGCTTATTGCCCAAAGTGTTGCTTTTTATACACCAAAAAGGCTCCTCTGTTGGATATAAACGTATCTCCTCACCCAAGGTGTGCTGGAAGAGGAAAGGGATTCAATTTACACTCTTCTGATTTTCAATATTAGAAAACACCTCCCATTGTCTCAGGAAACAAGCTATTCTTACCCACTAAAAGGGCTCTGGTACATCCCACTATGCAGGACAATCAGCTGTTGCTACCCACTCCCCAGCTCCCTGAGACAAAGGCCCAGACAGCCACCCCCACCCCTCACCTGTCTCCCATCCCCACCTGGTGTGAGGTCCATCCCTGGCTTCTCATTGCAGCCCTGCAGGGAGTCAAGGGTGCGGGTGACCTGGCTGGCGAAGTCCTCCCCTCCGTTCATGCACTCCCGCTGCAGGTGGTGGCGCAGGTCAGTGATGTCGTACTCATAGCCATCCAGGATGGGTGTCTCCCGGATGCTCAGGGTGCCGCTGGAGTTGTGGCCCTGCACGCGGGCATTGCGCAGACTCTCCCGCCCATGCCCGCCGATCAGCACAGAAGGGATGTAGTGAATCTCATTGGCTGCCTCGGCGCTGGCGCTTTTCTGGGGCTGCGGAACCCGGCGGCGTTTGCACCAGCGCCGGCGAGTGTACAGGATCATCACCAGGCACAAGATGGACAGCAGCAGAGCGATCATGCCTCCCTGGGAAGAGAGGACCACGGATGGCTGTGGGCAGACAGGCAGGCTCTTCCCAGAGCCACTGCCCCTTCTGCTACCACCATTCATCACTCATCATTCATTCCGGTGTATTAAGCACTTACAGCCATCATCATTCAGCAGTGAAGGGACAGATTGCAGATTGCTGTGATCAGTGTTTAAGGTGAGAGGAAAAGGGAACTGGGATGACCAGTGCATCATTTTAAGTGATCCAGTTGCTTCTGGCTTAGCAAACAGTTTGAAGAAATAAGTCTTTGTGATCGATTGTAAGTAAGTGTGTGTGTGTGTGTGTGTGTGTGTGTGTGTGTGTGTGTGTGTGTGTGTGTGTTGAGAGAGAGAGAGAGAGAGAGAGAGAGAGAGAGAGAGAGGGAGAGAGAGGGAGGGAGGGAGAGAGGGAGATAGCACCTACAGAAATAGGGGAGAGAGTTTATGTGTTAAGGGAAATCTGCTACACATAAAGCTGCTTTCAGGCCATTTTTTTTTTAGCAGTGCAGGGTGGCATCTGGTTTCTTCTTGTCTCACATCTAAAAATCAATCACAGGTAGGTTCTAAAACTAGCACCACCAATTATTATAAATTTTAAGCCTCAGATTCCTCCTCTGTATAATGGAGAAGACACCACTTAACCCCCCAGGGTGGTTGTAAGAATTAGGTTAGCTAACTATGTAAAGGGCCTAGTATAATACGTCACACATAATTAAGGCTGTTCTCAGCATAACCTTAAACATTTCCATCTGAGTAACTGGCCCAGTGGGGAAAACCATTGACAAATCCAAAGAGAATTTTACATCCATCTGGAATTTACCACCAAGTGTGGGCGGAAATCTCACCATCTGAACATGACTTTTTGGGCCACAACTTTCCACTAATCACGCAGTCCTGAGTGACGCTCCCTGTTCTTGCTAACACTCAGGGGAAGGGAGCAAGACCAAGTCCTGGAGTCAGGCTGGCAGAGGGGTTGCCTTCTGAACCTTCTGGTGCTCAAAGGCCACTCCGGTGTCTGTCGGAGGCGATGATGCAGTGCTCAGTGAGACCGAACACCTTGCCTGGACATCCACCTGGGGCAGCGTTTGGAGGGAGGGCCTTGCAAGCCCGTGACTGCACAGCACTCAGAGCACACAGATCTTCCCGTGTACAACCTACACTCACTCCCTTTATTTTGGTCAATATCCCTCCAAACCTATTTCATTCGGCCAGGGTGTGCCACATGGTTCTGCTCTCAACCTTGGGCTTCAATCATGCCACCCTATCATATAGGCTGGAGATGGAAATGCCCAATTAATTCCCAGGGGGCCCACCCACACAAGGCTAGGTCAAGAGTATTCCCCCAAACACATAAAAGGGGGCTTTTAACAGTCTCATAATAATTATGTTTTGGATTCATAAAGATCATCTCCCTGTAAATTTTATTATTTATCCTCCCCCTCCTATCATCACTGTGAGCAAAGGAACACACACACACACACACACACACACACACACACACAGACATGGCCATTTTCACACAGGCAGCACAGAGGAATAGAGGCATGAAGCAACAGAGTCAGCTGCCAAGTGTGGCTTGTTGGGGAGAGAAGTACACTGACCTCCTGATTTTCAAATTTTTCATTTATCTACAGAACCCCTTCTCCTGGTGCAATCTCTCATACAAGTACAGAGAAAGAGTAAACTCGCTTAGGTTATATTGTGGGTGGGAGTCCAAAGCCAAGTATTTATTATAGGTCCTCGATAACTGCCACCTCCCCTGCCATCCATCCTGGTGGCCCTGCAAACACACACACAGAGCCCCTGGGACCCCGCAGAACACTGTCTAGAAGACACAACATCTCAATAGTGCATGACAGAGCCCTGCACTAATCTGCTGACACTTGAGTGTTTGGGTCCACCCAGCAGTTTCTCAGAAGATCCTGTATCACAGACCCATTCTCCTTTCCTTCACCCCAAACTGAAACTGCAACAATAGGTAATTAAGCCACACAGAAGGAGTAACTTCCCGACTGAGAGAAGTTGTCAGACATTGAATTAGGCTAGTGAAAACAAGAGGTAATTTTATTCCCTGAAGACCTGTAAGAGTAGCATAAGCATCAATCTCCGAGGAATGGTTTAACACCATCTTTTCTGCTCACATAGAGGTTTCTAGGGCTTCTTCCACCGTTCCTTTTTAATTCTCCTTTCAGATGATCACAGCAGGCTTATGGTAAGATCCAGGTCACAGGTTCATTCTCCATATTATGCAGCAATAAAACAAGATGACCTGTTCTTTATCAGGCTTTTACCATGTATCAGACATTTGTCTAAAATGTTCTGAACTTTTAACCCAAAGAGGCAAGGTCAGGTGCTTCCCCATTTCACATCTGAACAAGCTGAGGCACAAAGGTTAAATTACCTGCCCAAGGTCACACAGCAAACAAGTGAGCGGTAGGAATGGAAGGGGACTGCAATGACTCTCATTTCGGAGCCTGCAGTCTTCACTATGGGGCTCCAGTCTCCCCGAATGAGCTTTGCTCACTAGAGACATCTACACCTTCGCGTCTGTCTCACAGACCATAAGAGGATCAAGTAGGAGAGTGTGGAGGACCCTACACAGGTCTATCTTCACTTCTTGAAGAAAAAATTGTACTATTCAAAATGCATATCTCACTGACGGCGGGCTGAAAGAGGAACTATCATAAACAAAAGACCTTTTACTAAGCACCTACTAAGTACCCAAACCCAAGATTAGTTGGTAGTAAAAAAGATGACACTCACGTTTCAAGTTCTCTGTGTTAAAATAAGACTGTGTATATCACACATCACTACGTGTCTGGAAGACACCAGAAGGTCCTCCATTTAGCTGGGTTTCAGCAGGGCAATTTGTGCTCTCTTTCATCTTAGGGACCCACTGAATATCTCTAGGTTCAGCCCCTTTCTTTTCTAATGAAGAAACTAAGGCTTAGAGAAACTACAGATCCAGAGAGTGCAGAACTAGCTCTAGTCCTGGATCCTCCACTCTTCTTCTTATGGCCCCATTTTGGTAAGTTTGTCTAAAACTCACTTCACCTTGTACAGAGCCTAGACACTCAACTAGGACTATTTTATGTTTATTTTTCCAAAAAACATAACTTATAAAGAGCTAAAACACAAGTTTTTGTTTGACTAAGCCAGTGTATTTAGCTTCTCTAACCTTGCTTTAGTAATACATTTCCTCTGCTTAGAGCCAGTGACTCTCGACAACCTCAGCTTTCTAATAATCAGTTACAAGTAATAAGCTTCAGCCGGTATGGTTTCTCTGCTTCTCTAACCCAAATTGGTGACAGGTGTCACAACAGTTTGCAATGACTTACTAATTGTGGATTATTATGCAAATAATAATATACACACTGTTATGCAATATTAATATGTAATATTATTTAATAATATTTTCTAACAATAATAATTTATAAAAATCATGCTATATAAATTCCTCTGAAATACTTACCTATTCTATTTAGTGCACAGGTAAGTAGGTAGGAGAAATATAGGCCCTCCTGTAGACTAAGAAAAGGCATGAGTCTATCCACCTTGATAAATGCCATTCTACAGTAAGGACTTGAATAACCAGGGCTCACGTTCAATTACTATCACATTACTGCAATAAACTATAATTCTTTGACATTTTTATTATTTTTAATCTTTCTTAACCTTCTTAACTGCTGTTTTTAACCTGTACTTCCATTTTAGGCAGGATTTTAGGCAGTTTCAATGAAAGTGGATGTTCTAGGATTTTTTTTTTAAAGAATTTAGTTAAATGAAGAGGTGGTGGATGGAATGGGAGAGAGTGGAAGCCTAGGCCAAAGTATGTGGCTGGGAGCTTCCTGATAGCCAAGCCAAAAAGAGAAAGGCAAGATACACACATCTTATCTGACAAAAGAAAGTTTATTGGGAGGAACAAACTTCCTTCAGGCATTCAACTCCAAATACATTTCTACCTGGCCTCTACCCATGAGCACACTGACAAGATGGGTAGCTATCACACAAGGCTTTACCCAGTGCACATGCCTTGCCATGGGTTTTAGTATTAACGTAGCTGTGTTCAGAAAGTATTTTTCATTTTATTGTGTTAGCTTCAATTTTTATGGCATTAAAACACAAAAACAAAACATTAAGGTACATGTGAACTCAGGCAACAGAGGCAAGACGCAAACTTTGAAACTTAAAAAAAAAAAAAACACTGACTGCAAGCACTGGCTCCAAAACATAGAATTGTTTTGCTCTTTATTCATCTTTGCATGAATTTTCTGATTATTCTATTGATTTTTCTCAAAACTGTTAACATTTTGTACTAGAAGTGCTTTGAGGGTATATGAGACCTCCACATCTATTAACGAATTCCTTGCAAAAAAGTGACATTTTAAAATATATTTTTCTTTAAAAAAATCAATAAATCATTTCTATTGGCTTTAATAGAGATCAAACAAATGAAATCAGCCTTTATTTTATTATGAAATTGACATTTTCAGCACTTACCTGAGAGACTGATATGAGGTTTGTCAGATCATTTGTAAATTTTAGAATTTTTATGTAACAATGTTTTATATAACATTCATGATAATTGCCCAGGGATGGAAAATTCTAGGCAGATCTTTCTTTTATGCTCTTTCCAGCCCTCCAGGCCAACCACAAGACTGTCTCATTATCTGACCTGTATTTTCATCCTGGGTCCTGGGTCACACCTCCCTCCCTTAGCTAACTCCTACTCATCCTTCAAAGTCAGTTCAGGACACAACCTCAGCCAACTCCTCTAGTCTCACTGCACTGCCCAGAGAACCCTGCACATAACTCTAACCACAAGCACTTTTACCTTTGATTTGCTCGTTGAGCTCATCTACTAGACTATAGACTTCATGAGAGCAGGGACCATGCCTGACGTATCTCTTGTAGCTCTGGGGTCAAGCACAGTGCCTAGCATAAAACAGATGGTCAATGATTATTTGTGGGACAAAGGAAGGAATAGAGGGAAGAAGGAAGGAAGGAAGAACTCATCAACTTTGAATATATCTCAATATGGGCATCTTCTATGTGTCTGCATGCTAAGTTTATGTAAGTCAGCTGCTTACCAGATTCATCCACTCAATTCATCACTACATCATTCAACAAGCATTTCCTGGTACCTACTTTTGCAAGGCATTTTTCTAGTGGTCACTGTTATGGAGACACTGCAGTGAATAATACAGGTATGCTTCCTGATCTCATGGAGTTTCCATTCTAGATAGAGGAAGTAACCGCCATGATTTGGCGTTTAAAGATAAATGCAGGCACAAAAGGAAGACAAAAACAGATCACAGGCGCTGGTAACAGCTAGTCATTTCTTCTCTTCTCTAAACCAAGGAAACTGCAATGGGTTTAGACATCTTGGACTAGAGGTGATCCTCTGGCAACACCCCACGGGCCAGTGGAATCCTTCCCAAATCAGTGTCACATAATCAATAAATCCTAGAATAAAAGACTCTGGGTCTATTAAATGTCACCAAAGTTTAGGGAGTCACTTGGGTTTTGTGGACGCTTGGCAGAGAAATGGAAAAGTGGAGATTATGTTCCTAGCTACCATCTGTCAAGAGACTGCAGCCAATCAATCAGCTCACATTTCAAAGCTCACTTTAACCCTAGGAGTAAGCAGAAGAGTGAATCCGGGACATAATTAATTATTCCTCAAGGCAACTGGACATACTGAATTCGAATTGTATTCCTACAGGAATTAAATGATTGAAAATTAAGAATCACATACACAAGTCAGGTAGCTCATGTCTTCTATTTTTCCTCCATAATGATGCCTGAAGGTAAGGGGCAAACACACTCTCTACGTACCAACAATCACTCACATCTGTGTCTGGCTTTTACAAGACATTGACCAAGAGCAGGAAAAACTATGTAAGCCCAAATGGAAACTGTGGTCATATTCTAATCTAGAGCCAAAATGCCCCAGGGATAAGGGAGTGGACAAAGTAGACAGATAAAGTTTCAAGGTCCCTTCTGATCCTGTGATTCTAGGAGCCCACTGTAAAATTAGACCTAAATTACTAACAGCATGAAGGTTCCCACTAGAATCACAGGGCCAACCAGCTCTGTAACTTGGTGCAAACTACATCGCCTCTTTGAACCTAACCCAGGCCCTCATCTACAAAATGAGGTGACTGAAAGAAATGCAGTCACTCTAACAACCGGTACATTTTCCAATTGTAAACGTTGATCCCTGTCAAACAGGAAATGGCACTAAACTGGGAAAATAATGGCAGAGAAAGTTGCTGTGAGTTCTTGCTGCCCAACAAAGTCCAAAGCCACAGGCCAAGGAGGTGGCGGACCTGCTCTTTCAGAGTAGCCATCAACTCCATCCAGCCTGGGGCCCTTCGTGCCCAGACCTCTCTCTCCTTCCCTTCGTGGAAACGTATTCTTGACCTTGAGGATCCCTTTCCTGCCAGAAGGAGTCACCCCAGCTAGCAGAGCAAAAGCCATGGTTTGCGTCTCTGGCAGCGTCTCTTTTCTGCAGAGGCTGGTGAGTAGAAAGCCATTGTCCCCTGCCCATCTCCTTCTTCGATGAAAGACAAGTGAAAACACTCGAAGCATATCAAGCAGCAAGTTCAATTGATAAATTATTAGGAACATTACCTCCCCTCGGGGCTTCTCTGAAGTCTTTAATCGTGTGGAAAGGCCTTCCAGTTGCCATGGCCCACCACGTTAATTAAGAGGCCTCAATATGTCTTCTGGGGCTTCTGACGTGAGCTGCACGTCCCCAGAGGGAGCCAGCCCTGCCCGTCCGGGGAGCCTCTCGCTGGGGCGCGCTACTGCTGTTGACTGCTGCCTCAGCACTTTCAGAACCCCTTTGCCACCCTCCCAGGGCCGAGTATCCAAGGCTCAAGGAAGAAATAAGTTGTTTCCGAAGATCTGATCTCATTACAATGCTGTTTGCTGGTTAAAGATGGGGACCAGACAACCTTCCCTAAACAAAAGACAGACTCTTAGACTAAGAGCCTTCCAGGTCAGGCAGGTTGGTATTCGAGCGCTCTTCCAACCTAACGAGGCTATGAGCACATTCTTCTCAGGAGAAAACGCAACTTTATAGCTTTTTACTTGCTTAATTAAGTAAATTTAATTTAGTTTTATTTTGTGTTTTTCCTGAGTCTAGAAGGTTTAATACTATTAGGTTTGATCATTGTCTTTCTTCTTTAACCTGGGCAGTTTGTCTTCAATCCCTTTATGAGACTTGAGGAGCTTCATCTAATGAGCCGGGAGCCCTACAGGGACAGGCTGGAGGCCAGTGTGCTGGAGTCAGCTGGGCTATTTCGAGTCATCCTCCTTTGAATCTTTTTATAGAACGGCTTTTTTGGGTCTTGAAATTTTTCCTGCCTCAGACCCTTGACTTTGCTGTCCCAAGGCAAAAGCAAAGGAGCACATTTGTCCATCAGCCGCTTGGACTCTCTGATCATGAGCAGCTTGGGCTACCTGTTGTTTGCCTTAATGAGCATGAGAAGGCCAGGCAGGGCTGGGTGAAGCAGAGTGACAGAGGAGCCACTTGTCATGGGCTTGGCTGCCAGCCATGTATCCCCTAATTCCAAAGACCGGCCCACATCTTTGCAGTGTGGCAGAGCAGTGAGGAATGAGGCTACCGAGGCAGAGCCAGGGTCCTCCCGTCCCTCTGGATGTAGACGGAACAATTTCCTGAGAGATGGTGCCTAGTCAGAAATGGTGGGTGGGATCCCAGTCAGTGTCATGTGTTAAGAGGCCGGCCCACATATAACCCATGTGTAGGGTGTGCATGTGCACCTACGTGCACAAATGTGTATATTATGCATGACAGGCAGGCTGAGAGATAAAAGGGTCCACACAGAAGCAAAAGCACTCCAAGTTGCTGTCTCAGCAGCCCATGGGCAGAGCTGCATGAGACAGGCTCCCTCCGTGAGCTATTGCACCAGTCCTTCAAAACTTCACAAGCTTAGCATGAAGCCAGTAAATAAATATCGCCAGCTGGATAATGCTCAATGGCTATTCTTGGCTACATTCCTTTCCTTTCTTCCTCTTTGTTTTTATGCTGTAGGTGATCATGATGGAATGAAATAATAACAATAATTTGTTCCATTAGGACCAAACATTAAGGGAATTACTGAACAAGTAACAGAAGAGGTGGAGGGCACAGTATATGCTAATGACCACTAGACTTCGCCCCTCTTTCCCTCTGATCATAGTGAAGTTATTAAACCCCCTTCCTCTTATTTCCTCAAAAGTCAGGCAGCCCTGTCAAGGGGAGGAGAGGAGGTCTCAGGGAGCTAAGAGCTCCATGGGACACAGCCAGGGCTGAGAAAATAAAAACCAGCAATATTAAAAACCAGTCATCACTGAGGGCAAACCTAATACAAGGCACATGTGAGGACTCCAATGACTTCAGATAAAACAGCCTATAACAGAGTTGGGAAGAGCAGGGGAGGGAGAGTCAAGGTTTCTCTGAATTTGGTACACATTCATCAGTAGCACTGTCCGAACCAATGAAGATCGAGATCTGCTTCCTCCCCAGCCAAAACCCGAGATGGGCCCTTACAGGCTGCACTATTCAGAGATGCCTGCTGGCCAGGGTACAGGTGGAAGGCCTTTCACATAGGGTGTGCCTTGATCATAGTTGTGTCTCACACACAGACGTACAACTTGATCTTCATGATGTCTGTTGAGCCAGGGTCTAGTCAAGTATTCAGGGACCCTATCCAGGTCTTCTTTTACAACAAAACTTCCAATGGCACAGTCCTTATACTGGGAGAGGTGAAGACCACATAGCTGATGGTTAGTGTTGTGAAGATTTCAAAGGCCACAAATCACTATGAAATGATTATCAGGCTGTCATTCTGATACAGGCAGAGGACATCTATGGAGATATCTATTCTTGGGTAGATGTTTTCTAAAGTGTCTTCAGAGCCTCAGGATACAGATGCTCAACCATTTCCTTGAGAAGAGTCTGACATATGTGAACAAGACAAGGACCTCTCTGCTCTCCATAAGCCTTGCTCTGGGATGGGAGACCTAAGAGGAATAGTAGATGTTTCCCACAATATAATAGCATGCATATGTGGCAGATTGGGGAGAAATGTTGGACCTGACTTTCAAGGAAACTAGGAATTGCATTATAGTCAGGTCACCCCTCTCCTCCCCTGCCTCCCCCCCAAAAAAATAAAAAACAGTGCTGGCCAACAGATTTGGAGAAGATAGGAGAAAGCCTGCAGGTCATATTTTGTATGAGAACCTAAACGGTGACAGTGGTCATTCCCAGTGAAAGTCATTCAATGCTGATCAAATACAGAGCATAACACAACTTTCCTACTTCACTTTGTGCTCATAAAACTCCTCCAGTTAGTAACTTATTTGACCTACAACACTCCATATTTAAATCACAGGCCCAAAATTCAAATCCAAACCCTGGGGAGAACAATGAGCACCCATAGTCATATCCATCGTCACACTCCAGCTGTGACTCAATCTTGGCACACAAGTAAGATGCATATTAGAGCTGAAGAATTGCAGCAAAGGGAACAGGCGAGGAAATTAAGGACTGAGAGGAGATGCTGACGTACAAGGACGATTAGAGCATCATATGCCAAGATCCCTTCCAGGCCCCTCGCTCCTTGCCAGCCGGCTTTGTCTGGCATCAGAGAGCGGAGGGAGAAGGAAAGACTGGCAGTCAAAGACTCTTCTCTTGGGCCGTGCACTCAGTGCCATGGTGGCTCTTATTTTTCTCTCTTAACAAATTATTAAATTTCTCTGGAACTAATCAAGCACAGACCTGGAGAAGAGGCTGCGCAGGCAATCTCTGAGTGAGGCTCTGACACTCTCATTACGGCAGGCTTCATTCGCTAAACCACCAGCTCCAACAGCAGCAGCATATTGTCTTCAGCTAATTACATTTTTGCTGGCAAAGCTGTTGTACAAGTCTTCAAATCCTTCTCATCATTAATTTTAAAAAACAAACTCAAAAAAGCCCCATAAAAACATCTAACTGCCCCACTCTGGCTCCTCCGTCCCTGGCACCCCATAGCCACATGCTGTCAGCTTGGTTCTTCTGGTTTCCCAGCCTTCCTGACTCGTGTTTGACTTTTTCTGGAGCGACGAAAAGGGGGGGTTGTCACAAAGTGAGGCAGAGAGCTCGTCGTGCATGCTTGATGTCTTCACGAGCTGACCACGGCTCACTCTGTTCCCCGCCAGGCGCCAGCCACTTACACTAGGACCTTGGGCACAGGCCCAGTGCTCGTGAGCCAAAGATAGGGCAGAGCAAAGAGAAGCTGGATGCTGAGCCCCAGCCCTCCCCACCCTTCCACAGAAAGTGACAAAAGGCTCGGCGCTGCTATTGTTTGTCAGATTTTGATTTACCGATCAGTGGCTCCACCATGCAGAGTGAAGCCACAGGTCAGCCAGAGGCATTTCCATGCTGCAGAGGCAGTCAGGGGTCGTGGCCTCCAAGGCAACTGATGAGGCAGACATCATCGCCCCACCGATTGCCTGATCCAGTACACGTTTCCCTGACTCCCTGGGACCATTCCTGGGCAACCTGCAGCATCATTACAAATTAATTCGTAGTGTAGTGTTCACAGAGTTTAATATTTCTACATTTGAATAGTTGGGATTTATTTTTCCTACCCAACATTCAACTATACTGTAAGGGAGAGAAGGAGAGAGAGAGAACAGGTGCGGGGTGTGGGGCTTGGCTGTGCCTGTCTCTGAACCTTCGCTCTTTCCTCCTCTGACACGTCCTTCCTGGCCCTCGTGCCTGGGCCCTTCCCAGCCTTTAAGCTCCCGCGCCAGTCCTGCTCCGTCCGCACCCTCCTTGGATGCCTCCAGTCCGCAGATATGTCCCTCTCTGCCAGCTCCCAATGCATATGTGGACATTTCTTAAGCGGCTCTTAATCCGTCATTCTGCCGTTCCCCAAAATCAGAGCCCTGACTGGACTTGCAGGCAGACACGTTTCCAGCAGCCCCCGCGGCCCCGGCCCAGGCACAGCGCCGGCGCAGGGCTGCCGGGGCAATGCGGGCGGCGGGCTGGGCGACGCTGCGGAAGCACGCAGAGCACCGCGTTCATGCAGTTTGTCCGCTCTGGCTTGAGGCCTTCCTCTGCAAGCCAGCCTTCCGACCTTCCTTCCTCTCCGCCGGCTCCCGGCCGCCAGGGGCACTCCCTGGGCTGCAGAGGGAAAAGTTACCGCCTCACGGTGGCTTCTTCGCCCACAGGATGTGCGAGCGGGAGGATGCGCGTGCAGAACCCTGAAGTGTTGTCTTCATCCAGCCTCACTCCAGCTTGAACCGTTTGGTGCCATCAGCAAGCGACTGGAAGATGGCCGAGGGTTCACTCGAAATGACAGAATTGTTTTTTCCGGTAAAATTAACTGACCTGCATGCACTTGGATCTAACTGCTCCTGCTCTGCTTCACAGCGTCTGCGTGAGCACAGGCTCGTCACCAGAGAGGTCAAAGTTGGTCATCACGTTTGAAAACATCTACGTAGCACCTAATTCTAGGAAGTGCTGTACTACAAAGTGAATGGTGCAAAACAAAGTCCCTTCTCTTGGAAACTAAAGTGCTAATTGTTGTTTTTATTTATGTATATGTTTCTGTTTCTGCAGAGTGACTGCAGGTAGGATGGAGGTCTTGTTAACTCCATTCTGTAACTGGGGAAATTAAATTTGGCTTAACAGGAGGACCAAACACTGTCAGGACTAACAGTCCCCCAGTTTCCTCTGCCACCACACCATGACAGAGAGGGCTACAAACTGGGCAGTGTACTCCTGGCACCAGCCACAGCTCCATTTTTTTTTCTCTCTCTCCATCAAGAAAGCATATCAGAATGCAAGTTGAGTGAGAATGACCTTATTATAGGTCATTTGTAACTTTGACTCCCCTCTAATGAGAAAACGCAACCAGTCACAATTTCTAGCACTTTCCCTGTGATTTGTATCAAATGCACTTGCCACATCTCACAAATGACGGGGGCATACCAGGTATTGTGACACTGCAGCACAAGTGTGAAAGCAGGCAGTGAGCACAGGAGAGAGGAGGAACAAGGAGCTGCTAGCTTTGCCCTTCTGGGCCAGGGGCTGCCAGGCAGGGGCTCTCCTCATTGCACACGTGGTCTCGCCCGGTCCTCAGACCACATCTCAGAACACTCGGAACTGGAGTTCTTACTCTGAAAAGCTTTCACAGTGATTTTGCTCAGTATCAATTAGAAAATTATATTTATACATGCACATATATACACACACAGAGAAAGAGAGAGAGACAATGAAAGACAGAGAGAGAGACAGAGCCAGAGACAGAGGGAGATGATCTTGTGAGCTGGCCACTTCTGGTGTGTATGACAGTCTTCCCTGAGGTTCCTGTTCCATGAATAAGTGGAGGGAGGAAGTGGGTGAAGGTTTAGTGGAGAAAAGGAGCAACAACAAGAGAGGAGACCTGAATGGAATATTCCACCAAACAACAGAGTAAATGTATAACAATACAGAGGAGGGTGCCCTGACAGGTCACCTGGCTCCCAGGCCACTGACCACACAACCTCTCTGAGCGCATCCCGGGGTGGGCAGGAAAAATTTCTTAGAGGGAGTCAAGGGACAAAGCTGAATTTTTCAAAGACTAGGAAGAAGTGATCCCACTTAGAGGGGAGGAAAGCCATTTTAAGCCAAAAGGCCAGCGTTAGTAAAATCACAGAAGTATTAAACAGCAGGGGGAGGTCCCGGACATTGGCCGGGGCAGGTTGAACGCAGTGGAAGGCCAGGGGGGAGGAGAGCAGGGTTAGGCCATGAAAGGTTGAACACCTTGGAGTTAGCCTTCCCAGGGGAGGGACCTACTCAAGGCTCTTCACCAGGAAGGGGCCCTCGTCCAAGCTGCATTTTATTAGGAACAGCCTGGTGATGGTGAGAGGGCCGTTCTGAGGAGAACGAGTCAGGAGACAAGAGTGAATGGGTGGAAAACCCTGCATCGGTCCAGTGAGAGGTGAGAGGCCCCACACCAGCAGGGATAGTGGAGAGGGAAGAAAGGAGATTCTAGAGACATCAGTGAAAGGCTTAGTGAAAGGGAGGGCGTGAGAAAAGAATCCCACAGGCATGCTGGGCCCAGGGATGTGAGTCAGAGGGTGCAGAAAGCAGGATGCAGGGTAATAAGAGCAGCTAGGAATGTTGAGATCCGTTTGTCCCCCAAAATGAAAATCCTCTATTTGTGCAGAAGATTTTCCAGTGAAATGACTTAACTGTCTTTTTCCTTTTGGCTGTTCTTTCTCTGCAACCCCAGTGACCTGGAATAATTAGCTAGGTAAGGCAGCATCTAACATAGATGCTGGTGAACATTTCTGCATGCAAAAAAACATGCCTTTGAATACACTTACAGTATCACAGAGGAATAGTTACATGGCCCACTTCTCACTCTCACTTTTTTTGATTAGATGAAATCAGGTGAAAATGAACATCAGAATCAAGTCTGATCAAAGAGACAAAGGAGCTCTCACAGGGCAGCTGCCAGAGGGGCTCAGAAAGCAGAAAGAAGCAGGAAAGCAGAGACGAAGTCTCCAGAGCCTCGGAGAGGAGCCTGTCCCTCCCGACAGCAGGGGCTGGGGCATCCACCCCGCCTCGTCCTGCTCCGGACGCTGTCCTGAGAAGCAGTGAGGCCACCTGGAAGGGACTCGGGAGGTCTCTGCAGGGTCTAGCACCACTACCCAGCATGGCAGAGCCCACTATCCTGTCAGGGGTTTTCCTTCAAAAGCAGATTTTCCCCCTAAGGTGTCAGTACTGTCCTGGGAACAGGCACGAGGCAACTAAGCAGTCACTTCCATGAGCAAGAAACACAGACATTCCTGGGTTTGCCAGGAATCTCTCTGCCTCTGGCTTCACCCCAGTCCTTTTAGGCAGCAGGGTAAACATCCTCTTGTATAGTACTCAAAGTCCTCCAGCAGTGACTCTGGGAGATTTCTTTTTCCCAAATCCCCCAGAGCTGGAGGCCAGAGGATTTCTTCATGGCTTGCTCCCTCCCGCGGTCTTGGGGCCACTTCTCAGAGTCCACCCCTAGGAGGCCCCTGGAGCACTTCAGCAGGCAGAGGTTGGGGGGGGGGTGTCGACACTCCCTGGAGACACTGAGGCACAGGGCTGGCTGCCCTCAGGTCAGCAATTCCAGGGCACCTGCAGAGAGGCCCCAGAGGGCCACATGGAGGGTGCATCGACATCAAACTCCACCCATGGGACCAGCCAGAGGCTCACAGTGGGAAGTGACAGCTGCTTCCCAGGATGGATCTTCTTCCATTCAACCCAGCCTGTAGCCACGCAGGCCCACCACCTTCCCCACGGACCACCACCTTGTGCCCGTAAATTGGCGGGGGGGAGGGAGGGGGAAGTAGAGTTGCCGCAGGGAATGGAAGAAAGTTACTTCATGAATTCTTTTCAAGTTGTGTCACCAGGGACTGCTGGGGTCCCGAGTCCCCTTCACTTTCACGTTCCTAGATGTAAGAGTCAGTGGCAACTTGCAAGGGTGGCCAGCCTGGGCCTCCCAAGGCGCAGGACACAGCCTATCTGTGCTCCGGCACACGGCATGCCAATGGCCGGGGAAGGCATAGAACATCTCTATGCTATCATTTGTTTCTAGAAAATATTATTTTTCCTAACCTGTACTGAAATAATTAACTATAACATCAAACCCATGATTTTATTGACATTTTCATCTCAGATAAGACTAAAATAACTTTACACTGGAAAAGCCATTCAATTTAAATAAAATTATTCAGAAAATACTGATACAGATTGCATAAAAATGCAGCAATGAAACATGAATGCCTAATATTTTGAGAACACTTATCTCACTGAAGCCTCTCATTTACAAGCAAGACACCTGAGGCTCAGGAAAGTGCAGAGGCTTACCTGAAGTTTTACAAGCTTTTGAAAAAAAAGGACTATAATCAGAGCATCCTGACTTCAAATTCAGTGGACTTATCACAACATCAGGCTCTCGCCAGCCTTGCTACAGTCACTGAAGAGGAGAGGAGACACAGTCTACGAGAGCACAGGTGGGTTTCAGCCCATGTCGCTCTGCTGTGGGAGCCAGCTGTGAGCAGAGCCCTGGCTGGGGCTTGCTGGGGCTGCCCCATGCCAACCGCAGGTGGAGTCCAGGGAGGGTGATCCTGCCCTGGCCGGGCTGAGGACTGAAATGCTGAGGCCACTTGCATCCTCTAGTGTTGAGGAGAGAGGGGCTGGACAGACACAGCCACCTGAAAGCTCAGGGATGGTGACTTGAATGTATACTCTCCATGACATTTAGGGAACAAAAAGAGAATAAAAGAGGGATGCTTTAACATCACTCTTAGGGTGCAGAGCCCTTCCGAGTTTGTTCTGTGTGACAGCTTACTTCCCTTTGTAAGAATGTGTCCAAAAGCCCACAGATGCCCAAATCTGGCATATTCACTCTTAGAAATCCCAAGTGCGTGTACATCTTAGGCCAAAAGCCTTCCATCTTCTTCCTCAGACAAAATAGAGGAACGTAGGAAATGAAGGGTGAATCCTTTAATAAGCATCTGGTGTCTGATCTCCCACATGGATCTCCCATACAGCTCCATCTTCTTCATGCCACTGGGGGAGCAGAACTCACATCTCAGGCCACCCTAAGCAGTTATACGAATCTTAAATGCTGAGATCGGGAGCCAGAGCCCAGCAGGTCCCAGACACCATTCAGTGAAGCACCTGCTGCTGTCAGCCATAGTGCATATGAATAAACTGACATCTGACTCATCCCAAGTTAGAAGGCTACTTGACTCATCTATTGCTATTCACGGATGTCAGCAGCAGTGCTAGAGGTATATGAAGAGGGGATCCTAAATAGCAAGGCAGCAGGAAGAAGCACCTGACCTCCCCAGATTCATCATGGCAACTCCTGTGCAACCTCAGGGAGAGCTACTGACATCAGCCTCTCATGTAGATGACGCGTTAATGAACTTTAGCAGATACTTAAAAGTGTCACAGTTAATTTATAAGGCAAGGTCTAAAAATGCCTTATCCACCCTGAGCCTTATTAGCAAGACCAAGAGCCACCACTATCTCTTAAATTAAAGACCCATATCAGTCCCCACACAAACTAGCTTTATCATGACATCATGACTGGAAGCATACTTCTACTTTTATTCCTATACATGTATATTAGGTATTGTGCTATAAGGGGATATTTTAATATATCCAGGCATTTCACAAAACTCTAGTGTGTACGTCAAAGTTGAAACCTAGCAGGAAACATCAGCCTCACAGGGAAGAAAAATAGCATATTTGCTAATAAGTATCCTGTTCATACTTCTCTCGTCAAATCTAGGCATAGTTTTGTTTTCATCAACATCTGTCTTTGCTAAACCCATCAGTGCCTCTCAGGAGAGGCTAATGTGCTTAGATTTCACCTGAATTTGTGAATACCACATGCCTTGAATTTATAGTAAGAACAATCTTTGTCAACACCTGCCGTAAGTGACAATTATAATCAACTTGTGGGGCTCTGGCTGTAACTAGCAAATTATTATCTTATGCCTTGTAAACAGGACCCTAATGCTTCTACCAAGTTGTTAGATTTTAGTCTTTGTTTAGTCTCTGTAGACAAAATAAGGAGAATGTACTAAATCAGGGTCAGCAAACTCTGGCCTCCAGGCCAAATGTGACCCACTGCCCATTTTTATAAATAAAGTTTTATTGGAACATGGCCATACCCATTCATTTATATATTGTGTATGGTTGCATGAGCACTACAGTGCCAAGAGTTGAGTAGTTGAAACTGAGCTTATATGACCTGCCAATGTGAAAATGTTTGCTATCTGGTCTTTTACAGACCCCTGGCCTAGATAATTTTCTGCCATTGTCCATGTAAGCATCCTCTCTGTGGATATAAGGCTGGCTACATCTGCTATACCTAAGTCTAGTTTCTCTCCAGCCAGGGCCCATGGGCATAGGTGTGAGGTGATATTTAAAGGTGACCTCAGGCCTGTGAGAGAATCCCAAAACTTTAGAGAGGAGCAGAGAATGAGGGAAAGACACTAGAGAAAAGATAATAGCACCAGAAATCAGAATCTCTGAGGTTTTCATCAGTGTTGGCTGTCAGCATCACCCACCATGCTATGCCTTATGTTCCCTGCTGTGAATGGGAGTAATAAGATCATTATATGGGTCAATATTCAGGTAGAAAAGGAATTCCCATAATGACATCATTTGGATTGATTAAATATAAATAAATTAGTGAAGTTCTTCCAGGGAAGTTGGAGCTGGGATTAGCATTCTAAACCATAAGATGCCTGCTAGGAAACCCTGTAAACAATAAAACAAAGGTGGCCTAACAAATGCCCTAGATGTACTTGACTGCATTTTAGTAATAGGCCTATTCTGATGCCCTGATGTTCCTAATTCCCTTGGTCTTTTCCCTGAGCACAATCTTCTAGGACTCTTGTGAGAGGTTGCTATGATCCCAGCTGCTTCTCTAGCTCCCTAAGGTGATAGGACGCTGGGTCACACACTGCATGCAGAATTGTTACAGGCAGCTTGCATGACACACCCTCCCTACCGGAACCTGCTCCCCAACCCCCTACAAGAGTCTACCTAGCTAATATTTACTGAGCACTCCCATTGGCCAGGCAATATAAGAAGTCCTTGTAGGAATCATCTCGTATAATCATCAAAACATGCCTATGACATTAAGATTTATTATTATTCCCATTTTATGGATAAGGAAAGTGAGTTTAGAAAGATTAAGCAATTTCTCCAAGGTCACCAAAAAAAATCTAGTAAGTAGTATATGTAGGACTTAAGTTGGTCTTTATGATAGCAAAGTCCTTGCTATGAACTACCACAATAAAATTGAATAATGTAGGAAGATTTTTTATTACTGCTTCAATCTCATTACTTGTTATCAGTCTGTTCAGGAGTTGTACTTCCTGATTGAGTCTTAGGAGCTTATGTTTCCAGGAATGTGTCCTTTTCCTCTATGTTTTCTAATTTATGTGCATAGAGACTTTCGTACTATGTGCACAAGATGTTCTGTGTTTCTGTGGTGTCAGTTGTAATATCTCCTTTTTCATTTCTGATTGAGTTTATTTGGGTCCTTTCTCTTTTTTTCCTGGTTAATCTAGCAAGAGGTCTATCAATTTTGTTTATCTTTTTAAAAAACCAACTTTTTGTTTTATTGATCCTTTGCATTGTTTTTTGTTTATTTTCCATTTCATTTAGTTCTACTCTGACCTTAGTTATTTCTTTTCTTTTGCTGGCTTTGGGTTTGGTTTGCTCTTCCTTTTCCAGTTCCTTGAGACGTGTCTTTAGAAGCCCCAGACTAGATGGATTCACAGCTGAATTTTACCAGACCTACAAAGAAGAGATGCTACCCACACTGTAGAAATTATTAAATATTAATAACATTGAAAAGGAAGGAATCCTCCCCAACTCATTCTATGAAGCCAGTATTACCTTGATGCCAAAGCCAGGAAAGGGCACAACAGAAAAGGAAAACTACAGACCGATATCCCTTATGAATATATATGCAAAAATCCTCAATAAAATACTAGCAAACTGAATTCAACAACACATCAAAAAAATAATCCACCATGACCAAGTGGACTTCATCCCAGGGATGCAAGAATGGTTTAAAACATGTAAATCAATAAATATGATTCACCACAAAAACAGATGCAAAACAAAGACCATACGATCATCTCAATAGATGCATAAAAAGCATTTGACAAAATCAAGCACATTTTCATGATAAAAACCCTCAACAATTTAGGCATAGAGGGAATATATCTCAAGATTACAAAAGCAATATATGGCAAACCCACAGCCAGCATCATACTGAATGGGGAAATCTTGAAAGCATTCCCACTAAGAACTGGAACAAGACAAGGGTGCCTGCTGTCACTTCTATTCAACATAGTGCTGGAATTCCTAGCCAGAGCAATCAGGCAAGAGAAAGAAATAAAGGGTATCCAAATCAGGAAAGAGGAGGTCAAACTATTGGTTTCTGCTGACTATATGATCTTATATCTAGAAAATCACCAAGATTCCACCAATAGACTCCTGGAATTGATAAATAAATTCAGCAAAGTCTCAGGTTACAAAATCAATGTACACAAATCAGTAGCATTTCTACACACCAATAACAGTCAAGCTAAGGTCAAATTAAAGACTTAATACCATTCACAATAGCTACAAAGAAAATAAAATACCTAGGAATATACTTAACCAAGGAGGGGAAAGATTTCTGCAAAGAGAGCTATGAAACACTGAGGAAAAGAAATCACAGATGGCACAAACAAATGGAAAAACATATCATATTCATAGATTGGTAAAATCAACATTGTTAAAATGTCCATACTACTCAAAGTGATTTACAGATTAAATGCAATCCCCATCAAAATACCAACATCATATTTCACAGACCTATAAAAAATACTACATTTTATTTGGAACCAGAAAAGAGCCCAAGTAGCAAAAACAATCTTAATCAAAAATAGCAAATCTCAAGGCATCACATTACCAGACTTCAAACTATACTCAAGTCTATAGTAACCAAAACAGCATGGTATTGGCACAAAAATGGAGACATAGAACAATGGAATAGAACAGAGAACATAGATATAACACCATCCACATACAGCCAACAGATCTTTGACAAAGCAGACAATAATATACACTGGTGAAAAGAAGCCCTATTCAATAAATGGTGCTGTGAAAATTGGATAGCCACATGCAGAAGAATGAAACAGGATCCCTGTCTCTCACTACTCACAAAAATTAATTCAAGATGGATAAAGGACTTACATGTAAGGCATAAAACCATAAGGATTTTAGAAGAAAATGTTGGAAAAATACTTCTAGATATTGACCAAGGCAAAGAATTTATGAAGAACACCCCAATGGCAATCATGACAACAAAAATAAGTAAATGGGATTTGATTAAATTAAAAAGCTTCTGCACAGCTAAGGATATTATCAACAGAGCAAATACACAGCCTACAGAATATGAGAAAATATTCACAAGCTATACATCTGGTAAAGAGCTAATAACCAGAATCTACAATGAATTCAAGCAAATCATCAAGAAAAAAATAAACAACCCCATTAAAAAGTAGGCAAAAGATATGAACAGAAGCTTTTCAAAAGAAGATAGACAAATGGCCAATAAACATATGAAAAAATGCTCAACATCACTAATCATCAGGGAATGCAAATTAAAACCACAATGAGATATCACTTTATCCCAGTTAGAATGGCTTTTATTATAAACTCCAAAAACAATAGTTGCTGGCATGGATGTAGAGAGAAGGGAATACTTATACACTATTGGTGGGACTGCAAATTAGTACAACCTCTATGGAAAACAGTATGGAGATTCCTCAAAGAACTAAAAGTAAAACTACCATTTAATCCAGCAATCCCACTACTGGATATTTACCCAAAGGAAAAGAAGTCATTTAATCAAAAAGACACCTGCGTGCGAAAGTTTACTGCTGCACAATTCACGATTGCAAAGATGTGGAATCAACCAAAGTGCCCATCAATTCATGAGTGGATTAACAAAATATTGTACATGTATACTATAGAATACTACACAGCCATGAAGAAGGATGAATTAAGGCCTTTTGCAACAATTTAGATGGAACTGGAGACCATTATCCTAAGTGAAGTATCTAAAGAATGGAGAAACAAACACCACATGTACTCGCTATTAAATTGGAACTAACTGATAAGCACACATGTGCATAGAGGGAAGTAAGACTCAGTGGGAATTCAGCAGGGGGGAGGGCGGGGAGGGGATTGGCAAAAACCTACCTAATGGGTACAATGAACACTAGCTGGGTGACAAGTACACTCACAGCCCTGACTCAAGCATAAGAAAATTGATACATGTAACCAAAAACATTTGTACCCCAATAATATTAGTTTTTTGAGATAAAATAAAATAAAATTCAATAATGTAGCCCTTACTGTTTTTGTTGACTTCTCAATGACCAGTGTATGCTCAGAGCCAAACTCAGTCTTCTTTGCAATGCTTGATCTTGTTGCCCATTTTTTCCTTTACCTTTTTTTTTTTTTTTTGAGACAATGTCTTGCTTTGTTGCCCAGGCTAGAGTGAGTGCCGTGGCTTCAGCCTAGCTCACAGCAACCTCAAACTCTTGGGCTTCAGCGATCCTACTGCCTCAGCCTCCCAGGTAGCTGGGACTACAGGCATGTGCCACCATGCCCAGCTAATTTTTTTTGCTACATATGTTTTAGTTGGCCAGATAATTTCTTTCTTTTTTTTTTTTTTTTTTTTTAGTAGAGACAGGGTCTCACTCTTGCTCAAGCTGGTCTCGAACTCCTGACCTTGAGCAATCCACTCGCCTCGGTCTCCCAGAGTGCTAGGATTACAGGTGTGAGCCACCGTGCCCGGCCTTCCTTTACCTTTTGAAGTAGCTCATAGACCCCACCATGATAGCATTTTGTCCACTTCTCTATGCGTCTTCTTAATCTTCAAGTGAGAGGTTTCTGCTATGTTAGCTAAAATAAGTAAAATTATTCCACAGCCTAGAAACCTGGAGAAACCAGCCAACCCTGATGGCACCAAGTAGGAGAATCTTGTAGCAGCGTGGAGTCTGGAGTCAGATACACTTGCCTTGAATCCTGGCCTACCTCTCATGGCCTATGTAACTTTGGCCTCTGATTTACTTTGTCTAAGTCTCAGTGCTCATGTCTGAAAACTGGGGGAATTAATACCTATTTTATAAAGTTGCTATGGGAATTGATTGATGTTATGCATGAAAATGATCCCATACAGTGCTGGAGACACAGTGAGGGCTTAGCGAGCAATAGCTTTATTACTATGAATATTACTAGTTTTTAATATTGATTGAAACCCAATGGAGATTATAGCTCCTGCTTTAAAAAGAATCTTCAGGGATTTTTGGAACTAAGTTCTTGAAAGTAAATTGTTGGCTTCTATATCAAGTGAGCTAGATTGCTGTACAGAATATTACATTAACTTGTTAAAAGACATCAGTATCCTTTTGAAAATTTGGCCTCTCAGCTATTTTCTTTGCTGTCTGGAGAGAAGAGGACAGCTTAAGGCCTCCTCTATGAACTTCAGAAAAGAGAAGATTATAATTGCAAAGAAGATGTAAAGAATGGAAAGGAATGGAAAAGAAGGTAGACACTCCACTTGGCTCTTAGTTATGCTAAGGGCCATCCTCAAATATTAAATATTAATAATATGATTAAATGCTCCCTGAAAGCAGAATCCTATCTTATTCATTTTCTATGTACTTAATATCTTAAAAAAAACACTGAATTCTAAAAAATATTGGTAAATGAAATAATCACTATCTGAATGAGTCAATGATTCTTTTAAATCAATAAGTCAATAACATTTTAAAAACACTTATAGTTTCTAAAAATTCCCTGAAAAACGTGAAAGTATGTATATGAAGAAGCCTAAGTTTGTTACATGACTTTCACAGTTTTAGAGTTGGAATTCCCCAACTCCTCTCTTCCCTTCCCTGCCAATAAACCCCCTGCCAGCTGTGAGGTGGTGCAGCTGAAGCCAAGGTTAGCAGGTGGGATTAGCCAAGCTGAACAGAATCTGAGCTTCTGGGGTTAGCTGCCTGGTGTAGCTACAGAAAGATTTGTGTTCCACAGTGGTTGTGGGTCCTAGTGCTCATAGAGTTATCAGTGTCAAAGTGAAAATGGGGAAAAGTGTCAGAAGAGTCTCAGCAGTCAAAAATCAACAAAACAACAAAAGCTGGTAAAGGACATATGACAAATACATATCAGGTACTCACTATGGGCCAGGGGATGTGTTGGGTGTTTCTCAAAAGATAGTCTAGATTCTTCTAGTGCCTTGATTCAAATCCTGACTCTGCAAACCAATAGTTGTTTAATTTTGGGTAAGTGACTTAGTCCGTCAGTCTTTGGTTTCCTTATATGTAAAATGAGATAATAACCAATCCTACTTTATGGTATTGTGATGAGAATAAAAAATAAGTTAATATCTATTGAAAGCACTTAAAACAGTGTCTGGCACATAGTAAGTGCAAAATAAGATTTCGATAACAATGATGATGATGATGATGATGATGAAGTCTATCTTTGATTCTTTGAACATCTCTATGACTTAGGTCTTCATATGCTTGTTATACTGAACAAAGAAAATGTGGAATCATAGTTTTTCAGCCTCTGCTAAAGGAAATGGCTCTGAGCTGTGCCAAGAGCAGGAAGATGCCACATAAGCCCATCTCCCCACTACAGCCACCAAGAGGAGGTTAGGATCACATCCACCTGTGGGACAACTTGAAACAAAAAGCTTTGAACAAATGGGAACTACAGTAACAAGCTGGGGCCACCTGCTTCTTTCTCTGATGAGTTGGAATGAGGGGCGAGAGTGAGGCGTCTGACAGCAGTGGGAACAAAGTTGCAAAACACTGCAAAGTAAGAGAAGTCAGGATGGGTCAGGAGTGAGGTGACATGATGAGTAAGTGGAACTTCCACCATATAAAGGCATCAAAATGGAGCGAGATTTATAGAGCAGACAAGACAAAGAAGTGACTCATAAGCAAGAGGAGCAGCAGAAACAGGTGAGCAGAGCCACGCCACACACCACGGAGGCTGGTAACCTGGATCTTCAACAGCCTTCAGTGCCAGCCTTAATGAAAATCTGCTTTTTGATTTTTTTTTAAATCAGGAGAGTGCTGTCTCCTTTATCTCCATATGAATTTCTATGGTAAAACGCCATTTCAGAAAAGGCCTAAGTGGATCTCCATTCCCTAAAACTAAAAAAACCTAACCAGTGTATTCATTTTGCAGATGAGATAATGAAGCTTCCAAAAAGGCCAGCAAATTACCTAAAGCAGTAAACCCAGGATTTGAAGCCCACTCTTCTAACTATAAAGTCTTTCTTTCCACTACACCCTAGCTCTCACTTTACTGGAATGCGGGAGGGCACCAAACAACCGCAGAATATATGGGCAAACAAAACAGGACTCACATGTACTTGTGCCTTGTGAGAGATGCAGATCCAACCTGTGGTGCAGGTGAAGGTTTGCAAGCCAAACTTCACTTGGCTTAGTCCCTAAATGGACCCTGGTATTTCCAGATTTTTGCACATCAGTCTTTCGGAGACAAAGAGCAAAGAGGTTTTGTTTCAGGGATCTTACTGATTATTTTAGGAACTACCCACTGTTTTTCTAATAGAAGATAAAATACACAGTGATGACAGGTGGTCAGTGTGATCAGTAAGTCAGTCCAGTCCCATGATGGATAGCTTAAATTTCAATAAAAGTCTTCCTTGAAGTGAATGGAGATCTATCTTTTGGTATTTCCAACTTACTACTCTAGTTCTATATTTTTTGGTAACATGAGACATGTCTAAATGTCTCCATTTGTTTCTTAAAGATCAGGAGGACTCGATCTAATAAATTGGGCATACTAAGTTGAATAAAACAAAGAATATCAATTGACCGTAAAGCTGCAAAAGTGACCTTGATTAATGAATTTGCTAATGAATTTTTGTAACAGATTTGCTGAAGGCAAAAGGTACTGACAGAAAAAACATCTAGCCCTGCCTCCTGTGCCTGTGGACACTTAATAAGTTGCTAAGGATCTTGATGACACACAATGACGGCCACCCTTGGAACTGCTCTTCTCTACCCCGACAGTGGCTATGCTCTAGGAGTGAAACAAAGCACATCTGTAACCAAGTCACGTGTGACGTGTAAGCAGCTGGATGGAACTTGAACACAACAGTGAGAGCAAGGATGGGGGTTTGGCGCAAAGTTGTTATGCAGCCCTGGAAACATGATCCTAGAGGCCCCCATCTGTGGGCTTTGTGCTAACTCAGCCCCAAATGTTACTTTTCCAGGATGGACCTTCCTAGAATGCTCATTCTATCTGCTGAACATTGGGACTCTGTCATAGCACCTTTAACCTCTTTTGTCTCCAAACTTTGTTCTCTACATTGTTTCTCCCAAGAGTGAACTCTGTACCTTGGGCTCACCTGGGGGCTCCCAGAAACAGGGGTCCTGGGTCAGGCTAAGACCTCTGATGGCAGCCAGCAGTTGAAGGCCATGGGGGCCTGCAGATGCTGGCCAGTGAGCTTAACACAGTGGCCTAGTGGTCCTGAGCTGCACCCAGGCTTGAGTGATGGGTTCTGTTCACAAAATGTTCAGGCGGACAGACCTCACAAAGGTTTTTTTCCCCACAATTGTGAATTATTCCAATTATGCCAAAGAAGGCTGAACTACCAAAGATATTCTCTACCAGTGGGAGTTATTAATACAAAAAAACTATATATATATACACACACATACACATATATATGTAACTGAAGCATTTTTGAAAGGCTGCTTGCTATGAAAAATGTACTTAACCAGCCTATATGCATATAGGAAATCTATTAACATTTCTGTAATTAATTACAAAGATGAAATATATAGATAATACATTTAAATTCTATTATGCACCATTAAATTCCTTTGCATACTTTAAGCAGAAAAATGTATTTTATATGGTAAATTAACAAAATATAACATGGAAGTTTCATCTCCACAAAGTCTGAATACCTGATATGAAGTCATATTAAAACCTAGTCTTCTATGGAGTAAACAATTTGCCTTATAATTGAAGAATTTCTTGACTTTGAGTTTAAACTCACACTCAGTTTTCATTTACTGATTCTGCTTTCACTTGTCCAAGGGTTTGCAAAAGAGTATCCTTGTGTACTTTCATAGTTCTGAATGTCAATTATCTTGCAAAATTTGAAATAAATCTCTTCAGCCAAGTTTGAATCATGCAGGAGGTTAAAATACGTCGTTTGACCCTCAAAGCAATAATGTAAGATTTCAGTAGGGAAATCCAATTATTCTATGCAAGGAAGAAATAGTACCTCTTTGGAAAAAATAATTCAAACATTTTAGGATGTGATTGAAAAATAAGAAAAGCAAAAGGTTTTTCAAAGTTTTAAATTGCCAAGCTCCCCACTGGGGTATTGGTTTTCTGCAAGCCCATGATTTTGCTGATGGTAGATTTATACTGTGCACCATATAAGAGAGGACTTGCAGAGTCTCATCTGTACAATGTCATAAGGATACAAAAAAGGTTTTCTTTTATTTCTCATTCTCTCGTTACATATAGTTTGTGTTTAAAACAAAGCATAGTCAATGCAAAATATAGAAATGAACAGTGATCTCTGCACCGAGGCAATATGGATGAGAAAAGGATAAATAAAAAATAAGAGAAATGTAAACTTTAAGGTTTACAGAACCTTTAACTCCCTATACACATATTGGGAATATTTGGGATTACCAGTTAAGCTTTTAAATACACATTTTCTTAACAAGAGAGGAAAAGTTGGACATATTTCATGTTTTGATAATAACTTTAACTTTCCTCTTCTTCAAATTATACTATTTTGATCCAATCTGAAAACTGCATCAATACTGATTGATACAGTTAATGAGAAATAGCTTTGTTTCTGTTACTTCATAACTAACAGAGTTTGGGTAATAAGATTTCACTTAAGTGCTTTCACTGCACAACACTGTTATAAGTCAAAGAATTTTGCTACCTTCTGACATTTATAATGCTGTCATCCAGATGCCTCAAATAGCTGCCTACTTTACCTCCAAAGTATACAGTATAATGTGTATCAAACAAAGTCTGCCAAGCTTTGAGTATCTTAAGAAGAAGCCATCAGAGACTCTAAGAATGACATCTTCAAACAGGATACCCCCAGGCTTGATTTCTAAGCTGAGGGCAGATACACAACTTCAGACTTTGAAACTGTTTTTAGAATAGAGTCCTAAGGATAAAGAGGCAGTGTGTAGGATATGTGTGTAGAATGGGAATGGAGGCGAGGTGAGATGGCCAGGTGGGCTGCATTCGGCTCCACTGACCAAACCGTCTTTGACAAGGATGGGAGGGAATACTTACTTACATCTTCAGTTCACCTTGAGATCCCTGTCCTGCAGAAGTCAAAGCCCTTCCCGCAGATGTGAGCCTGTCCACTTCCAAGAGGCCAAGCCAGAGACAAAATAAGACTTTCCCACCCTCACCCTTTGCCTATGCCTTTTTAACCTCTGTTTCCTCCAGCCCTGTTGAAAATAAATTAGAAGAAACTAAAATAAAGCTGAAGGAATAATCTCTTTCATTTTACTTGAAAAATAGAATGTCACTGTGGTCTGCCATGGGTGGCCAGTGGCATATGAAGGAAAGATCTCGGAGATAGGGTTAAGGCTGACTCTTGTGCTCTCTCCATATCAGTGTCCACTGTCCATCAATCCCTGCCCAGGGGATCTCTTAAAAAAATTAGTCATGATGGGCTTCTCACAGGGGTTGTTTTTTTTTTAAAGGTACAGCCTATTTCCTAAAATCCTTTGGCATTTTTGATCAGCACAATTCTATCTTTTTTTTTTTTTTTTAATTTCAGCTCATCATGGGGGTACATAAGTTTAGGTCATATACATTGTCCATGTCCCGCCCATCTCCCCGAGTCAGAGTCCCAAGCGCGTCTGTTCTCATTCTCCAGACAGTGCGCCTGGTACTCATCATGTAGTCATACCTCCATCCCCTCCCCCCCCACCTCCCCAGGTCTGCACCTTCAAGCATGACCATTCCCCAGAGGGTGTGCAACACACTCGTCATGTAGGCATACACCCATCCCCTCCCCCCTCCCCCCATCCCAGTCTGATATCCAATTGGTATCCTTCCCTGATGTACATTTAGGTGATGATCAGGGAAACCAGTTTTCTGGTGAGTACATGTGATGCTTGTTTTTCCATTCTTTGGATACTTCACTTAGTATAATGGGTTGCAGCTCTCTCCAGGAGAACCAAAGAGATGTCATATCATCGTTATTTCTTATAGCTGAGTAGTACTCCATGGTATACATATACCACAGTTTACTAATCCATTCGTGGATTGATGGGCACTTGCGTTGTTTCCACATCTTTGCGATTGTGAATTGTGCTGCTATAAACATTCGGGTACAGGTGTCTTTGTTAAAGAATGACTTTTGTTCTTCTGGGTACATGCCCAATAATGGGATTGCTGGATCAAATGGTAGGTCTAGTTGAATCTGTTTAAGGTATCTCCATATTGCTTTCCATAGGGATTGCACTAGTTTGCATTCCCACCAGCAGTGTATGAGTGTTCCTGTCTCTCCGCATCCACGCCAACATGTGTTGTTTTGGGATTTTTTGATAAAGGCCATTCTCACTGGATTTAAGTGGTATCTCATTGTGGTTTTGATTTGCATTTCCCTGATGATTAGGGATGTTGAGCATTTTTTGATATGTTTTTTGGCCATTCTTATGTCTTCTTTTGAAAAATTTCTATTCATGTCCTTTGCCCATTTTTTGATAGGATTGTTTGATTTTTTCTTGCTGATTTTCCTGAATTCTAAATAGATTCTTGTTATCAGTCTTTTATCTGATGTGTAGTATGCGAAAATTTTTTCCCATTCTGTAGGCTGTCTGTTTATTTTCATGACTGTTTCTTTGGCTGTGCAGAAGCTTTTTAATTTAATCAGGTCCCATTCATTTATTTTTGTTGTTGCTGTGATTGCCTTAGGGGTTTTCTTCATAAATTCTTTGCCTAGACCAATGTCTGTAAGAGTTTTTCCTACATTTTCTTCTAGAATTCTAATCGTTTCCCATTTAAGGTTTAAATCTGTTATCCACCGTGATTTGATTTTTGTGAAAGGTGAAATCTGTGGGTCCTGTTTCAGTCTTCTACATGTGGCTATCCAGTTTTCCCAGCACCATTTATTGAATAGGGACTCTTGTCCCCAGAGTATGTTTTTGTCTATTTTGTCAAAGATTAGATGGTTATATGAGGATGGTTTTATATTTGGGTTTTCTGTTCTGTTCCACTGGTCTGTGTCCCTGCCCTTGTGCCAATACCAAGCAGTTTTAAGCACCACAGCTTTGTAGTATAGTTTGAAGTCTGGCAAATCAATACCTCCCATTTTGTTTTTATTGCTTAAGATTGCTTTTGCTATACGGGGTCTTCTCTGATTCCATACAAAGTGTATAATTATTTTTTCTAAATCTGTGAAAAATGATGTTGGTAATTTAATAGGAATTGCATTGAATCTATAGATTACTTTGGGTAGTATAGACATCTTAACAGTGTTAATTCTTCCAATCCATGAGCATGGTATGGATTTCCACTTATTTACGTGTTCTGCAATTTCCTTCCTTAGCGTTTCATAGTTCTCTTTATAGAGGTCCTTTACCTCTTTAGTTAAATATATTCCTAGATATTTTATTTTCTTTGTTGCTATTTTGAAAGGTATTGAGTCCTTAATTTGGTTCTCCGATTGAATGATATTGGCATATATGAATGCCTCTGATTTGTGTGTATTGACTTGTAACCTGAGACATTACTGAATTCGTTAATTAATTCCAGGGGTCTCTTGGTTGAGTCCTTGGGGTTTTCCAGATACAATATCATGTCATCAGCGAAGAGTGAGAGTTTGATCTCTTCTGTCCCTATTTGGACACCTTTGATTCTGCTCTCTTGTCTGATAGCTCTCGCAAGGACTTCCAATACTATGTTGAAAAGTAATGGGGACAGTGGGCAGCCTTGTCTGGTTCCAGTTCTGAGTGGGAATGCTTTCAATTTTTCCCTGTTCAGTATGATGTTGGCTGTGGGTTTGTCATATATGGCTTGTATTATTTTTAGGTAGGTCTTTAAATCCACTCACCTCCACCTACACACACATACACACACACACACACACACACACACACACACTTCTCTAGAGAACTTATTGGAACACCTCATTCTGAGGACAGATGGTAGAGTCCTTGCTACACTGAAGATATGACGCAGCAACTAGGACAAGCTTCACACTATTTGTCTTTCTGCAGATACTCATACTATGCTCCCAGATCCCCCACTAAACTCCTCTTCTGACATATCACCTGTCTTAACTTCTTGTATTTAGGGATTGTCTTTCAGACACAATCATATCCAATATTCATCTTTGGAGATATCTAGGTACTTCTTCACCCTAAACATTCCATTGGTGTGACAAAGAATGGTTCTTTGAAATGGTCTTAGATCAAGAAAAAAAAAAATGAAATCCGAACCAAACAAAAACCACACATAACCACAATTGCTTCCCACATTGATGGCAAGATGTGAATGGCTGCTAGGAAAATATCCCTTTTCTTAATCAGACCATATTATAGATGTGATGACAATCTGGCCTCTACATTTGTCACCCTAGTCAATGCCAGGGCTGATTCGGCTGACTTACCTAATCTCACCACTCTCTGGAAACTACAAGCTACAAAGAAGACAACCTTTCATGAGAGTGGAAACATTGGTCTTTGATTAAAGATATACAAGTCCTATAATGCCTATGCTATAAACCTCAATTAATTTGTCAATATGAGGCAGAGCAATCTCATTTATTCTCCTGCCTCTGGCTTTATCTGGATATTGAGGTTTAGATTTGCTATTCAAAGACTCTTCTCTACCATATGGTTTAAACAAAGTGTATTATGTACATGGAAGTAACCTATCAAGCCAGTTATTTATGGGGACAATGGCTGAAGAAGAAATGAAAGAATTACATCCTGAGACTTTATCAGAGATTTTATGGGGAGGCTTTTCATCTCAAATTTTTAGATAATGGACATTTATATATACCTAAAATGTACTCGGTTTCTCTCAGTCTCGGGTACAAAACCAAACAGCATATAGTGATAGTACCAGACCAACAGATGAATTAAGGTTTAGACTGAAGCCTGAGCTGGCTCTGTGCTCTGTGTTGAGTTTCCCTATAGGGAAATGGCACACGCCCTCCAATGCTTATGTCTGTGGATAACCAGCCAAGTCCAAGCCTACCATCATGCCACCCTAGGAGCAGATAATGTGTTGGTTTGTCAATACAATATTGATACACAAAATATTAAATGAAACAGGTATTTTCTCCCTCTACTGGGAAATTCATTGACTTATTTTACAAATATTGATTAAGTATCAACTGGTGATACATGTATAAATACAGCAGCACCAAACAAAACCCCTGCCTGCCATTGTAGCACTTACTTTCTAGTGAGATTCTAAAACACAAGTTCCTGGGATTTTACAAGAATATTTTCATTTTCTAGGCTTCAAAATTTTAAATAAAAGAGAGGCTGATGGGAAAGTTTCTGAGCTGAGCTAGAGAGAGGAGCAGGTATCTATGGACATGGCCTTTTTTGTAAGAGTAGAGAAACCCAGGTTGCTGACCTCCTCCTAGCTGGGAGAAGAGGAAAGAAGGCTTGGTAGCAGCAAGCAGCTTGGAGATTCAGTTATTCAACAAATATTTATGGCACAACTATTTAATACTTTATGATATTCAGATATACAAATATTACCTCTGATTAGTAAAAGCTACTCCATATCTGAGCATTTTTCTAGAGAGAACAGTTGGGGAATGGTACTATGGAAACAGCTGCAACTTTTACTTATACCACAAGTGGATGCATTTCCCACAAACAGGAGATTTGATTATTAACATGCTCAGTGATCATTATGGACTTGGGTATTATAATGTAAAGCTACGTTGATGGCACCAAGACTCACTGTCAAGTAACATAAGCTATGGCCAAGAGGCTAAGGCTGTGCTGCTCTTACCATGACAGAGATATGGAGGATCCTCAGCTCCTCTTCTGCGGACTCATTCTGGGGCTCTTCAGTTGGGTCTTGTCCAGGGAGGCTTGGGGCACCATCTTGGTGATGGATGTGAAAAAGCAAAGTGCCATTCTCCAGCCACTGCTGCCTCCAGCGCACCAGAGGGATGTCCTCTGTGTTCCCTGAGATCTCTAGAGGATAAACACCACAAGCATAGGTAAGAATTTGGACTGGACCAAGTTTTACACCTTCCTAGCCACTGGTATCAATTAGCCAGTTTTGTCTGAAGGTAACAAAGGGTTCCAACCACATATAAAGTCAGACTTTACTGCTGCTCCAAACCTCAAGGAAGGAAGAGACTCTGAGAAGAAGAGAAGTAACCCCCATAGACTTCCCACCATAAACCTACTGATCCAGGCTCTCACCCATTGAGAAAAACTCCAAGGTGAAAATTCAAGTTCTTTCCCTTATTTCTATGATCAATCACATCTTTTACACAGCTCAATTTGAATACCTGATAAGCCCCTGAGGTAAATACAAGGTTGTTTGCCTCTTGTATATTTGAAAGTGTGAGTTCTCCAGCAATTACTCCTAGACACACTAGTAAATTTACCAAGGATAGAGTTGGTAATTACTGTGCAGAGAACTGGCATTTATGGAATAGTCCTGGGAGGTTACTGTGAAGCCACTGGGGCTGACAGGTTATTTCTAAAACCATAATCATTTGCTGCATAGTCCACTGGAGATGTTGGATAACTTGCTGTGACAGGTAAAGTAATGTGTTAATTCCCTTTCATTTTTCTCTTCTGTTTTGCAGAGCAGAGGTGGTGAACATGCAGAGGGCAGGGAAGAAGTGGGCCCTTATCACAGACATGCTCACCTGCTTCTCAGGGACCTAATTCAAGATGGGAATATCGTCAATGAATTAATAGCAAAATGCCAAAACCTACTTTGCCTTTTGCACTGTAGTAGGTGCTAAGCTAGTGTTGGAGAAGTACACTCTGTATGTGCCCCTCTCTCATATTCCTAAGCAATATCATATCAAAGCTTTGAGACATCCCACAGCAGAGTAACCCGATTAACCACAGCCTCTCCCAAACTTCATTTGGCCCTAGGCCATTTATTCCTTAACAACTAGTCCCGCACTAGGGAACTAGTATTCAGCTGAACACACTTTAACAAACCATTGCCTTATAAAATCTCATTTTTTTAATAGCATGGTTTCTTCTCCCCAAATTTATCACCTTTGACCAAAAACAAAATTCCACAGACATAAAAAAGATTTAATAAGACACTTTTAGAATGTATTCTCATCAAGTACCACCAATCATAAACAGGAAAGCAATTTTAAATATTTATGGAGTTTATAAATATCTTCCAGTATTTGTGGGAGGGCACAAATGATGTTATTGATTGATTCAATCATTCATTTATTCAGGAGACACACATCGGGTACATAATGCAGACACCAACCTAAATGAGGCCCTCAGCACTTGTCCACAGCAGCCCACTGTGAGTGAGCGTGGCCAGCCTGGCACCAGGTGCATAGCAAAGTCTTGTGGGAGCACAGAGGAAGGAACGAGTGATCTCGCCTGGGTGAAGGGTGGAACAGGGGAGGAAAGCAGCCTTCTCAGAGGAAGGTGGTACTGGTGCTATGCCTGAAGGGTACGTGGCTTCCTTACAAGAGGAAGAAAGCAGGTGAGGGATGTTCAGGTACTGACAGGAGAATAAGGAGGAGGAGAAAGGGGAAGCCGGTCACTGGTCCTCGCAAGGTGAGTCTGTGAGAGGGCTTTGTATGAGCCACAGGTCCTCAGCCTGTCCCAAAAGACACTGATATGAGTCCCTACCTTGCCCTCTCATCCCACAGACCAGGAGCGAGGGTGAGGGGGCAGCAAAGACATAGTGATCATAGGTCTCCTTCATCCTTGGAACCTCTCCCTCATCACCCAGGGCACCCAGTCAGCCCACTGGGTGGCTAGGCTGTCCGTGATCTGGCACATGGCTGGCACAAGCACCCAGGAAGCTGCAGTGGGCACAGGGTATGTGCATGGAAGACACCCTGTTTTCTGTAGGCACAGCCCCATCTGTTCAGTGGGGCAGTGACACAGGCTTCTCCATGAGAAGGAGCTGCCTTTCCGCTAAGGACACTTCCAGATTTCCAGGTGAGGTGAGTGCTCTGGGCATTTCTCTGAGGATGTTTGTGGAGCAGCAGGAGCTGGCAGCTCTCCAAAGGAGGCCCAGCAAGCAAGCCCCACTCCCCACGTGGGCACTGACTCTGCCAGCCGCTCCTCACGCTTTCACACCAGAGCCTTGGGAGCCCACCCTCCTTCCCCAAGTCACTGTAGGAGAAGCCAAACGTCTCCTCACCACAGATACAAAAATCATTAGCAGTCATAGCTCCTAATAGAGCACCTAATGGCATCATTATATCACCTGGAGCAGCACAGGTCCAGCCTCCTGCCCACACCCGCTCCACCCCAGCCCGGGATTTACTCCCAACACATCTGGGTGTTACTCCGTCCTTCCTGTAACTACTCAGAAGATCTTGCATCTCATACCTCTAAAGCATTTAACAAGATTTCTGTTTCCTAGGACATCAGAAGATCCTGCATCTCATACCTCTATTGCATTTAACAAGATTTCTACTTCCTGGGAGATCCTTATCGAGTAGGTCAAGCTCCTTACCTCTGTTCTGACTGTGTAGGCAAAGGCAAGGAAATACCGAGACCAAGGTCCTCCCAGTCTGACACAGAACAGAGACTGAGACGGATGAGCTATTAGAGCCCCTCCAGCCCCAACATGCACCGGACCACATGACCTCAGAACACACATGGAGAGAGGAAGCACTTGAGTGGAAAACCCATGTGGTCTTTCAGGACCTTTTGTGTTGCAAAATTTTGATTTTTTGTGCAAGATTTTATTATGCCATGATTTCTTTTAAAACTGGGATATAATTCACATACCATAAAATTCACCCTTTCAAAGTATATAATCAAATAAAGTTGTGCAACCACTATCACTGCTAATTCTAGAACATTTTGCCAGCTCAAAAAAAAGTACCATATCCATTAGCAATCCAAGACTTTTCATGAGGGGGAAGGTATTCTGCTACAGCGTCCTAGGCATGGTGTCACCAAGGAAGGAGCAGGGTACAGTGGGGGTTTGACAAAGCCCCATGCGGAGGTGGGCTGAGAGCACAAAGTCTCTGGGCTTGGCTTCCAGGCCAGCCCTCTGAACCTCCCCTTGGGTTACTCCTGCCCATCTCTGTGGGTGTGAGATCATGATTCTACCTTGATTAGACTCACCATGGACAGCAAAGGGTGAAAGAAGGCAGGCACCAAGCCTGCCAAGGGTTCATGTCATCCTTTAGTCTCAAGATAATTACCGACTGATAGCTCCTTCCTTGGCTTTTTTCCCTCTCTTGGCAAGACCTGCCACAGAAGTGCTAAAATGTTAAACCAGGAACTTATTTACTTATGCTATATCTGGCCTGGGTCAAGCAATAAAAAACCATACAGGGCACAGTTAATGTCTGGTGAATTTCTTCACCAATGGGACCACGATCACAGCTTGGAACATCAACGTAATCATGCTGGCCTGGATGTCAGTAGAATAGCTCAAGAAGAGGAAATTCTCAGAAGTTGCTTTACCAACACAAGCCTGCCCTGCGACTCACAGGAAGCAAATTTGGGAGGTGATAAAATAGTTACTGCAGTCCAAGGCCAGCTGAGGGTTGTCAGTGAGGCTCAGAAGAACCTTGGCCCCAATGTACTGAATAAAATAAGTGCCCACAGGATCCTATACAGTCATCTCAAGACACCACAGGTGGCAGGAGCACCAATGCCAGCATCACACCATGGGGCTGAGACCTCTGGAAAGGTAAAGCTGTCCCGACTTTTAGCACATCCATTCTTCCCCTCCACAAACCTCACCTCCCTCAGCACCTTCCAAAATCATGAAACTGCCTGGAACACAAGGAAACCATGGTGTTATTTATTCTTATAGACAGTAGGTACTTTTGGAGCACACTATATTTGCCACATTCAGCAAATTGTGCTATATGGTCCCTCCTCTCAAGGAGCTTTCAGTCTGGTAGGAAACTTGATATGTGGCTATGAACACATACTCTACGTAATGGCAGTGCTGAGTGAGATGGTGGAACTTGGCTGGGCAAAAGCAGATGGGAAAGAATAAAATGGGAAAAAATGTTGGAGAGGCAATTCCAGATGAAGAGAGCAGTGTGCACAAAGGAACAGAAGGGTAATAATGCATGTTTTCTGAACCACAGGAGGTCTTGTTAAGCAGCAGAGGGCGACGAGGAGAAAAATAGCTGAGGACAGAAGCTAAAAATGCAGATTGGTGTCAACTATGAACATTGTGAATACCAGTTTCAGGAGTTCAGAGCTAATGGAAAGTCACCCACAGTTAGTTAAGCAGAGGAGTGAACTAAGCCACAACTTAGAATGGTCAGGAAGACCACGAAAGAGAACGGCATTCAAACCAGACTCAATCAGGGTCTCACTATGACTCTGATCCTATACTCTGCAGTGAGTAAAATAGTGAACTAGGGCTCAGGAGGCCTAGGCATGGTTTGAGTTTTCTCATCTGTATAAGGAGGATCTGTGTAAAATAACTTCAAGATTCTGTTGTAACTTTGACATTCCATGATTCTAAGTCCAAAAGGTTATGCCTCACAAGACCACCTATGCCGATCAGTTCAATGTCTCAAATAATGTCCAACCCTCTCTCAAGTCTAACCTGTACTCCATCCCTCTTTTCCCTCTGCACATAGGGTGGACAGGCTTGAGAGAATTTGATCAGAGCCAGGCCCATCTTCATACTGGCCCCAGGCTGGTACAGATACATGGCTTCTAAGAAAGAAATCTTAGAGCTTCTGTATGCGATAGAGAACTAGAATGATGACACCTTGGGCAGGGAAAGTCATGGTACAGCATAATCTGGGATAGGGAAAGGCAAAGGGAAGGAGAACGAGATAAAATCACTTCTAAATTAGCCTTAGTCATTGTTCTAATGTTAGCTTGTGGGCTGTGAGTTTTTAGCATGTCCTTTTGTGGGGTTAGTTTAGGACACCTGAAACTTTGCTGCAAAAATTCTTCTTCCAGGCATTACAACTTCCCCACACCATCCAAGAACGCTCTTCCTTCTGTGGGCATCCTGCCATGCTGAGATACCCTGAGCAAACAGAGCTGCCAAGAAAATATGTCATGTCAGGATCAGAATTTCCCCAAAATACAATCTCATTGAGGACCAGATCATGATACCCTCTTTCAAAGAATTTGGCAATTTAAATTCAAATATGGATTTGAACTGGGGAAATTCTCAAGGTCCTTTAATTCACCGAATTGCTCAGAGTGGCTTAGAGCAGTACTGGCATTCTGGGGCCCTTTTCTCCCCTAGCGAGGCTGAGTTTCAAACTGAATCCAGCTGGGTAGTAATGAGGTTGCTGCGGTTGCCGAGGTTGAGGCAGGAGGAAGCATTAACCAGTCCATTTTTAGCCTCATGTAGCGGGCACCTGATGAACTGACCCTGCATTCCTCCAAGGTTGTGGCTGACACCTCTGATGGCCGTTGCTGACTAATGAAAGACCTTGTTGAGATCAGGATTTTCAAACTGGCTGTTAGTCTTAAAATCTTTCATCCAAACCAAATCTAAAATAGTTTCTGAGGGGGTTACCCATATCATGGTTGGAAAAGAGTGGGATCAGTCTCACAAATAAAATCCACTGCTATGGAGGGCCCCTGGCTTTAGGAGGTGGAGGATGTCTATGGGTTATTACCTGTGCTTGGTTGTTTTTCAATTTTATCAGTTGTGGTATTATAAATAGCCCTGTATTCTTTCTGAAAGAAATATAAGGGAAAAGCACATCTTTAAAAATAGCATCTAGCTACACCTTCACCCTGTGCTATCTCAGTGGCCATTATGAGTTTCTTTATGTGAGAAAGATTCAGCTCAGAACTTTAGTAGTGGTAAGCCTACCATCTAAAACTAACAGTATCAAATGGGTCTTGTCTATCAGATAGTGACTATCATTAAGGTTACCAAGGATAGGCCTATGATAGAACTATCCCTCTTTTCTTCTGTTCTTTCTTTCTTTTCTTTCTTTTTTTTTTTTTTTTTACTTTTCTTTTTCCCCTCTAATGTCGGGGTTTGAAAGATATTGATGGTAGATATAGTTTCCCACATGGTTTCATAATGGTCTTCTGGCTGAAACTATTAACAGTGGTATTAACTTTCAACACCTTTGTAAGAAAATAGCCTGCTTAAGTCAGGGGTTAATAGCAGTAGGGGATCACTAATTATCCTGCAAATCTTGACCTTCGTATCAAATGTGACCCAAGTCTTTAATATCTCTAGAACAGCATCCTCTAAAGGCCACAACTTGTTTCATAAACATAATGACAACAGCACATTTACATCTTGGCCATCTGTGAAGGAAGACAAGGGACAGACGAAAGCTAAACAAAGGAGAAGGATGCAGAGAGAATGGACAAAGTCAAGAGAAGTGAGGAAATGAGACTAGCCAGAAAAACAATGGCCCTTGGGCTGAGTTGGCTGGGCCGCCACACCTCTCACCAGAGGGACCGTCTGGCATGGAGTTCTGAACTGACACAATCTTATATTCCAGAGTGAAAGCCACATAAAACAGGGTGCCCTGCTGGGCCTGAAGTCAACCAGCACAGATGTCAGGAACACTGATTGTCTGCATGAAGTTTGTGCCTATCTAGACCTGGCGAAGTGAACAACAAAATGGGAGCTAGCATAGCCAGGAAATTCTTTTGTGAAGATGTTCAGAGACCAACTGGGAGTGGAGCTCTCAGTGTGGTTCCTGTATTCAACTCTGTCTGTCACGGAGCTACTTCCTCTCATTTCATTCCCACTCCTCTGCCTCCAAACAGGCTTCAGCAATGGCTGTAGAACTATGTGGAGCAAAGGTTTAGAGAAAAATAGCTTAAAATTTCAGAACTCTCTCACCCAATAGAAGCACAGGAGGTTCATTTTTCAAGTAACTAGAACCTTGTTGACTTGCTGGGATTTGGAATAGAAATTTCCACCTGTGACCAGGTGAAGGATAATTGAATTTCTATATCCTCTGCTTGGTGACATTTGCCCTCAATGGCAAAAACAACAGAGACTCCAAACATAAGTGATCGTGATGAGAAACGGAATGGTAGATTAGAGAGAGCATTGGTCAGGAAGCCTAGAGAAGGAGCTCATTTTTCTTATTTTCGAATCATGGGACTAGAAAGTCTCTGGGAACTCACCAACTCTAACCATGTCATTCAATGACACAAAACCAGACATGACACTTGGCTCTACTTAGACCCCAAATCAGGTGCACACTGAGTATATTTCTGCATGCCAACTGGGTACAAGTCTCTGTGGACGTTTTTTTAAATCAGACTTTTCTCTTGGTGTTTGGAATGTTTCCAGCTCAGTCCAGCCTATTAGTTTATAGGTTAAGGATTGTCTGTATTGAAACTCAAGAGAATGACCTATTAAAACTCTGGTCGAAGGTGCCCAATAAGAAAAAAAAAATCCACATATAAATGCTTTTAAATGGTTTACAATAAGTTATTAACCTTTGATCAATCATGTTTATGAGGATGAGGGTAGCCTGATCTCTCTCGGTGGCCCCACCCATATCCCTTTATAGAGCTATACTCTAAAAATCTGAAATGTTAACTTCCTTTGAAGTTGCCCACCCACCCACTTCTCCTTTTCCAGAAGAGGCTAAGATAAACTAAAATGAACCAACACGGGAAGCAGGAGTGATGAGAGAAAGAAAATAAGCATCCTGGAGAGTCCATAATGTGCTGTCTCTGGGGGCAGTTGGGGGTGGAAGCTGCAGGAAGCAGAGGGTGGCTTTCAAATCAGACTTGATGGAAAGCAGTGAAGCTTTCTATGGATGCTGCTTGGAAGTAGGTCAGGCCGCGCTGCTCTGTGCTGGCATGAATAGCAATGGAGCAACCACACGAACATTCTATTTACCTAGCCATGGAGATGAAAACATTCCTGTGGGGGAAGAATGCAGCCAAAGGTTCTGACACAAGCAGAGAGATGAGGAGGCATTCAAATGGCTTGTGATTTCATCCAAAATGATTTGCTTGTTCATACTACCGTGTTTCTCTGGATCTTTTCAAACCTCTGCAAAGAGTTTATCCACATGATACTCATTAAAGTCGCATTTGAAAGGGAAAAAAAAAGCCCAAAGTTCTTTGAAAAAGGCACGGTTATCTGAGCCACAGATGTACTGGTAAAAGGATTTTTTACATATATCTATTTCTATTCTCCACTGCCACTCAACTGACCTTTGTAAATTGAGATAACAGTATGCATTTAACAAAATCTGACATCAAGAAAGATGAGTAATAATATTTAAACTCCATAATGTTAAAATATGTATTTACAGATCATTTCATACATCATAATGAGAATAAGTCATTTTGAAAGCTGAGGTTTTAGGATTGGAATTCTGATTTGAGATTCACAATCTTTGGGGTCTACTTCCCTGTAGTGAGGAATTGGAAGCAGCATGGACATCTGGGTCTTGGAAAGCCGGAACACGGGTGCAGGATGATCACAAGGAAACTGCCTACTAGACCCTTGGAGAGCTTGTTCATTCTAAATCCTCTCTCTTATGCTCTTGGTCTTCCATTAACAAGGAGTTTAGTATTTATTATAATTCTCTGATCCTGAACTATTTCAGTAATTTCCCCTCTATGGCTCTTGCTTTATAAAATGAATGGAAAAAGGAACTGATAATGACAAAATATCACCTATAAATGACTTGCAAAGGGGGAATAAATAGCATGTTGTTTGTCTTAAACGATCTTGATTCATCTCCATTTCTAATTAGTCCTCATCCACTTGTTCTTATCATCTATGAATTAACTCAACAAGTAATGATATACCCATTATGTACTGGCCCTGCCAATAAGCTCTTTCAATACTCGTGAGCTAACTTAACCCACATGACCACATAATGTTAGCATTTATATCCCTATTTTACAGATAAGTAACTTGAGTTCCAGAATAGTCAACCTACTTAATGAAGTTCACCCAGTTAGTACATACTAGAATGGGGAGAGGGACCTAGGTCTCCTGGTTTTAAGGCCACTGTCCCTTTCACTGTCTCAACATCCATTCCCTTACTTTCCAAATCTCAGTCTCAGGATAATGCAAGCAAAGTGCTTAGCAGTATCTGGCATTTAATGAACAACAATAAACATCAACATCACCACCATCATTATTAACTCTGTTTTTGTTGTTGTCATTATTAATATCACTCACATAAATCCTAAAATTGAACAATAATCTTAGGCAGACTTAAGCAAATAAATAGCTCCAGCTGCTTAAAAGTCTTCCTCAGTCCAAGAACTCTAAGTCCAGGAATCAGCTCAGTTCCAGTTGAGGAACCTGTGCCAAGTCATATTTGTACATTTCTGTAAGTGCTTGTTAGCAAATTGAACATTTTTTAGATATTTGATAAAGCTCCACTTACACTATCTTTGCTTTAAGACCCCGCCACAGGGGCTTTCACAGAGTAATGCCATGCTATCCATGCCCATCCAAGGCTGGCATTCAAGGCCAGCCCTAGGGAGCTTGTTGGCAGGCACTTAGCAAGACATTCATGAATTACAATGAGCAGTTCTTCCAAAGAAACCTGGGAGGGCTGTGGTCAAGGAAGAGGGAAGGGGTAAATGGAGGCAATATTAAAATAGCAGCTAAGCTTTCTTCAGTGCTGAAAGGAGTCCTTCTCTGCAGACTAATCTGTATAAGCACCTGCTATTATAAATACCAGCCCACTGCACTCAAGTAGAACCTTCCATTCTCATTTCACCCTGGGAAACAAGGTTTTCCATCCAATTCCCACAGATGTGGAACTTGCTAATACTTTGCTGACCATGAACATTGCCTTTTTGGACATACACATAGTTCAGAAACCCGAGGCTGGAGGGCCGATCATTTCTCAGGCTCTTCCCTCTAAACCATTTTCTCCACAGAAAAGGGGGCCTAAGTCACCTCTATAGTCTCTTCTCACTCTAAAATTCTCTGATTTTATTTTATTTATTTATTTTTTATCTCCCTGTGATCTGCAGTTGCTGTCATGGGGGCTGGGCCTCAAGTTCCTTCAAAGTGAAGATGCGATGTGGTAATGATCTTAGGCATCTGTCGTGTTACCCAGCCTAAGAAAGTGGAGTGGAGAGCAAATTCCACAGACTCAAGCATGTGAAAAGTGCATTGTCTCTCCTGTGTACAGCTGTCAAAAGCCTTTCTTGTAAGGCCCCCTTTTCATTCATCAATCCTGTGTGGTAGGTCTTAGAGAAGTACAATCAGAAGGCCAAGGAGGGTAGCTGACGATTTCAAGGGTTAGAGCTAAGGAGATGGAGATAGCAGGGTCCGATCCCAGCCTCTGACTCCTAGCACAGTTCTCTCTCTATCAGACTGTGCTGTCTACCAAAGCAGTGTTTACTTACACAGGGAAATCTTGAGCCACTGTGCTCGCATTTCAGCTTAATGAATTAGATACACAGAAGATATACATCAATAGTGAACACTGTCAGGATTTTGAAGAGTTTGGCCTTATAGACTCAGGAATGAAATGGAGTTATTAACCAATTCTCATTCGCATACAGATCATATGACAATCTGATGAGATTTCATCGTGACAGGCTCCCCTGAAGGATCAGATCTGCTTAGTCCCTGCTTCCAGATACTGGTGCGAAGACTCTCCACACTACCTTGGGCCATTTCTGTAGGTTAACTTGTGTAACTGCTCATTACAGAAGGGGTTGAGATGATTTCTAAATGACCTGACAGACAGGTCCCCATGTTGATCTAGCCATCTAGTCACTGCTGAGTGATTTAAAAGAAATGCAGGTCACCTGATTGCTAAGGTGTGCTGCGGATCAGCTGGGAATAACCCACATGGACAGGACCTTTTCCTCATTATCATCCTTTCTGCATTTTCTATCTTAATTCGGAAGCCCTCCCACCTCGATAAGCCCCTCCCCCCAAAACACACTTTAAGGTGCTGGCAGTGGGAAATGGGAGCCATGCATGCCACATGAAGGATGTGTTTTAGAGAGTAGTGACGTCTGTGTGCCATTTTGCATTCATCGGTGGTGCCACTCCTCACACCTTGGTTCTTCTATCCCTCCCTTGTGCTGGTCATGGCATTGCTGTGTGTGTCTGAATCTGTGTATTTATATTCTCACATACACTTCACAATAGCTCTGGCCTATTAATTAGAGGCTCCAACTAAAACAATGTTAGTTGAGTTCGGTGAAATGAAAAAAAGTGCTGGTTTTCTGCTTCTGATGTATAAGAGCACACTCAAAAGGAATACGGCTGTAAGTTTCATAAATAAACTGGATTGTGAATAGAAGTGGTAATAACTGAGATGAATGAATTATTAGACTTAAGTCAGGACATAAAGACAGGAACTTAGGGACGGCTACACAGCATTGATAGCTTCTCCAGCTACTCCTCCTCCTGTAGCCAAAAAGACACAGAGCTGGCAGGCGATTCTGTGCCAGGGGACTTTATCCTCCCTGCCATCGGCCTGAACTCCGAGGGCAGTCTCAGCTACTTAGCAACTAACTCTGTCTCTTTCATTTGTAAACAGTTCAGTATCTTTTTTCTTTTATTTACTACACGTGTATTTTCTGATTGTACGACACCTTGGGAAACAAGTTTCATATGAATAATATCCATTTGCCCCCCCTTCCTTGGGTTTCCAGAGCGTGGGATGCTAGCAGTTGAGTGTGGTGAGCAAGGTCACATATATTGTGAAGTGATATACGTGAATCACGTTTCTCTCCTAGTCTTTGTCTTCTATCAGGAGACTCATTCATATTTCTTTCGTCCTAATTTGGTTACTGCATCCAGTATGTGTCAAGCATTTCATTCTCCCTTCACAGAGCCACACCCACTTCCTCTGACTCTTGCAGCCAACTCTCTGTGCACTCTCAGTTCATTAAATGCATTCCCGAGAGTGGAGTCATGTAACACTGCAGAAATAGGAAGAATTCTAATATCAGTCTGAGGCAACGCCTCTGTATGTATGTTCTGCCTCTGAAATCTTTATGCCTCAGTTTCTCTATCTTTCAAAAATGAGGAAAATAAAAGCATCAACATCACAGTGCTATTAAAGTGACAGTGCATATGGAAAAGCTTAGAAATATGAGTTATAGTTATTGTTAATATTAACATTATTATTAAAGTTGGTGACAAAAATACTATAATAACTCATTTTATTCCTGCTTAAAAAAAATCAATACAGTTCTACATAAGTGTAGAGAATGGTTAGATTTCACGTGTCCTTCGTAAAGACATTTTGTTCTCCTTTTTCAGCCGGGACTTAATACTGGGTTGATGTTTTCAGAGAATGATTTTAATGAACTCTAGGTTATTTTTCTGAATCATTAATGGTATGGAAGAGATCCTTTTATTTTATAAATATAGCTGGAGTCTTTACCTGTGAGGGCATTACCTCAAGTTGGTCACAGGAAAACCATCTCCCTCTCTTCCACCCTCTAACACAGATTCTTATGATCTTCTTACAGTCTGTCTCCATTAACTTGATTTTTTTAGTATATGAAGTTCAGTATCATCTAAATCATTTATAAAGACTGTTAATTATACTGCTTTCATAACCGAGGCTTCATGTCTGCAAATATGGTGGTAACTTACCATTTAAAAAAAAAAATAGATTTTAAAGCTAGAACCTGTCAAAAGCTTTTTGAAAATCTAAGTTGATACCCTGATCAATATGTACAGTACACACTTAGAGAACATTCCTCATTCGGGATTAGTTTCTCTTTCTAGATTCCCACTGTTACTATTCCCCTCCACCAACATGCCCCCCTCACACGCTCGTGCTAGTTTCAGTCAGTGTTGGAGTATTCATGAATCTCATCCGTCAGCTTCGACAGCTTGCCTTGCTGTGGGGCAGCCTCCTCACAAACAGGACCTCCACTGGCTAAGGCTGCGCTGGGTGCTCTCACACCAGCTTTCCCACCTTCAACTCCGAAGTGCTTCAGGATGCATGGGAGTGTTCTACGCAGCTTTAGTGATTGGACTCTTCTTATTTGGTTACCTTATTTGGAATATTCTTAATATTCACTAGTACTTGTTTTAATACTTCAATTTCAGAAGGTAACTTGCTTGTTGAGGTATTACAAATTCTGTAAAAACTGAAAAAAATGTATTCCATCAGTTACTTTTTTCATTTTTTCCCTCCACAATCACACTTGATCTTAGCTATCAGGCAGAGAAGCGATTCCTTCCACAATCATAAGAGTTTGGGGGTTTTCTGACTAGCGTCATTTCCTCATATTTTGTGAGGATCTCTTACACCTTTGATGGTTACAAATATCTATTTTGCCTCAATTTCTATTTAACACCCATTGTTTCATACCTAGTCATTTAGTAATCTATTAGATTTTTCCAAGTTCTTGCTTTTTTTAAAAAAAAAATGATATTTAAAAGTTTCCATTTGTCCAAAACATGTACTTTATTTTCTTTGCTAGAAGTTTCCTTAGTCATTTAAGGGAAGCATTATACCCCACTTGGTGTTATCTTAGGTTTTTCATAAAAAGCTAGACCTGGATTTGGCGGGAGAAAAGCTTCTGGAATAAATATTGCTTTTCCTTTTCTGGGCAAACCTTTTGGTCTTAGAGGACGGATCCCAAACTGCAACAGAAATCCCTCATGCCACCCACCATCCTCACAGAAGCAAACCAGCTGCGTCCCCTCTGGAGGGAGACAAACTGAGTGGGAAATCCAGCCTCGCCAAGATGGAGAGCCAGAGGCTTGAGGAAGGGTGGGAGAAGGAAAGAAGTTTCCCATCTAGAGTTTCTGAGACTGTGTTATGGATGATAAAGCTGAGATGAGGGGACTTTGAAAAGTAGCTGGCTCTGCCTCTTACCCTGTCTAGAAAGAAAATCTGTCATCAGGGCCAGAGACTGGCTGTGCTCAAGAGATTGATTGAAGTAAGAGACTTTTGCGTCCAATCTCAACTGCTTCAGTTTTCCTGGAATTGAGGCAGGCCATAAACCTATCAGTGACTGAAGAAAATTGAAGCAATTAAGTCTGCAGGTATGCATATTTGTCACATTAATGATGAATCTGTGTTAATATAAGTCACAGAAAGCTTCCGCATGGCACACTCACTTCTGCTGGGGGTGAAACGCCCCAAAGGAGGCACTGCAACTCCACAATGCTGATATCGGGGACCCTCACCCCCTGCCCTGCCGAAGTGACGCCCGCCCAGCACTGGCTGGGGATGCTCTGCCACCGCCGCTCCAATTCCAATCAAATTATTTCAGGGATGCTTGATTTGACTCAGGTGAAGAACATGCTAGTTAGAGATACCTAGTTAGATGCAGGAGTACAATTTGCAGGCGTAATTTCAGAGTCAGACAGTCCTGGTTTGAATATCAGCCTTTCTGCTTCATAATGGCTCGTCTTGAACAGGTTATTTAAGCCCAATAAGGATTATAATATCTACTTTATAAAGAGTTGTCTTGAGGAGGAAATAAAATAATAAACGTAAAGCTCTAAATTCAGTGTCCACCTGGTTTTGGTTACTTTCATGAGTTCTCCTTTTCTGATCTTAGAAATGTTTTAGCTCCTAGAAATTATTTTCTAGTCGTCCCTCCCAGGCTGCCAGACAACTTCAGAGTGAGGAACGGTATGACTGAGGTTCGTGGAAAGACAGGCAGGCCAGGGCACCGCAAATGTCAGTCCTGGTGCCCACCCTCTCCTCCTCCCCTACTTTGGCAGCCTCGCCTTGGGCCCTTCACTCCACGCGACCTCTTCGGGGTGGTCACCTCACCCGAGAGCAGCCCGTCTACAGGCTGGGCAGTGACCCACGACATGGTTTGGCACGAAGAGGTGAGCAATCCGGTCTCACTGTGAGGAGTGTGAAACAGGGAGCACGGGACGGAGCAGGCATTCACCAGCAGGAGCGGAGCTCGGGCGCTGCAGGGTGACAGCGCAGATGGGCAGTCTGGGCTATAAGGGCCACTTCAAGCTGGAGAGACACGGTAACAGGAAACACATGAGAAGCAAAGCTATGAGGTGGAGAAATGACACGGGGTGGGGAGGGACCGCTGGGCGAGGTGGCAGGCATAGCAGCAGGAGCAGACACACGGGAATCCCCCAGAGCCCCGCCCGGAACCCCAGCTGTCCCAGATCCATCTCCCCCTGCCCTGAGGCTTGGCAGGTGCAAGCCCCTGTGTCTTCCTTCTGGTGCTGTCACTGCCTCTCGCTGACGTGTGCGTGTCCTAACGAAAAGTCCTCACCTCACCATGGAGTGACTTGAGTGAGGAGCCCCAACCCCCCTGAGATGTGAACACCCTTCAGGGGCTCTGCAGTGCTCAGAAAATCCCAATCTCTGGCCCCTCACTCGATGGCCTTGATCATAGCACCCCATGTAGGCCCACTCTGATCCTGTCACAGTTTACGGAAAAATATTTTTCCCCCGAAACAACAGGTAAATATATGCCACTCTACATGACAGAAACCATAAAGAAATGTTTGTTTAGACAATGAGAGCGTAAACTAGATCCCAGAATCCTTCATTATCATGTCTTTTCAAAGTCTAGGTGTGGCCCTAAAGTCTATTGGTAATACGCACATATATATATATATATATATATTTGTTTTTGCATCTGCAAAACGGGAGTCGCCATGGCACCAACAGTGTCAAACCGCAACATGCCGCATGTGTAAGGTCATACAAACACACAGGTAGATAATGATGCTGGAAAGGCAATACATTCTTTTTTATTACAAAAGAAAAGATTTTCCTTTGCCAGCCCACATAACTTAACAGTCAGCAATAATGAAGAAGGAAACAAACAAACAAAAAAAAGCACTGTACAGGACAGCTAAAATCGGAATTTGATAAAATATCCTACATCTAAAGGGATGCTGTCTTGTAAAAAAAAATCAGTTTGAGTAGAAAAAAATATGGTTTGTTTATTAGTTTTGCTCCTAATGCCAACAAATGGACTTCAATCTGAAATGGCTTTTGAAATCAAATTTGCTGTTCTCCAATTCTGCAACTTACTCTTTATGCTAATTTGTCTGCACCTGCAGGGACAAAGAAACTGGCAGCATCAGGCATGAGATCCAGGAAGAAAAAGCAACACAAAGATTCAGGAAATGAAACCAGGACTAAATCATATTAGGTGTATAAAGGTTGGACTTTTTATAAAACAAGGAAGGGGTAGATTGAATGTCTGAGAGAGTATTCTGACTGTAGAAAATGCTAGAGCCTTGGCAAGGGAGCTGCTTTCTTTCCCAGGTCCCCGGAGGACTGCACATGGGGTGTGGGGCAGCCCCAGAAGCCAAGCGCGGGGCCAAGCAAGGTCTCTCTCAGCCTTCACATCCCTTAATCATGACAGTTACTGTAAGCACATCTTAAGGAGTTTCCTCCTTCAGGAATTTAGCCTCTAGGAGTTAGGGTTAATTGTTCCTTCCAATTTAAAAATCTCTTTTTGGGAGGTTCTATTTTGAAAGAAGAAAAACCATGATTTTGAAGAGAAGACCCAGTCACCATTTTCCCATTGTTCTGTTACCTGGGCCCCCCAGTGTCTCCCTTCTGCTTTTCCCTGTCACGCAGCCTTCAGGTGTGGTCTAAGGGTACCTGGAGAGCAAATCAAGTCTCCCAGTCATCCTACAACCTGAGAACAAGGATGCAAGTACTACAAAGGGACTCAGAGATACCGTCCTCATTTCACAGATGTTCAGTCTTTCAACAGCATAAACTGCACACTCCCACTTAAATTGCAACAAAAGCTCAGAGAGTTAAGTGTTGAGTCCGAGGTTACACAGGACGTTAGCTCATAAGAAATCCAGAGGAAAAAAATCCCAACCTAGGCCTCTTTCTGTTATACTGCCTCTCAAAAATCTAGAAAAATAAATCAAAAATGTAATTTTTATATTTTAGGATGCTTCTACTTTGACTATTTTATCTGTTGCTCTGTCCAGCATATTTAATTTTAGATTTTCTACATTATATAAAGTGCTGTCAAAATTCAAGTTCTATCCATAGCTGGTAACTGTTGAGGTCCAATGAGTGCTGTGAATGCTACACGCTCAATGCTCAGGCAAAAATGTCAATGTTCACCTTGGAGTCATTAGACTCAGGGAAAAAAATCAACTGGGCACGTAAAATGTTCCACGTCCACATGCCTACTGTCCTTCCTCTTCCCTCCTAAGCAGCTCTTCATTCCTTTCTTTTTTTTTTTTTTTTTTGCTCCGTTGCCAGGTGTAAAAGAATGCAGCGATCACACCACTTAGCAAAGGTTGTTTAAAATTAAATAAAATGGGAATCAATTTTTTACTCACTGTTTGATTTTCATTAGACCAGCTGTCTTATTTCCTTTAGACCAATACTAGTTGGTCTTACAGAAATAAGGGTACTTTTATGGTTAGTAATTGTATAAAATGCACTTCTGTAGCAAACAACACAAACTCATTTGGAAAGTGACTCCTTTTCGTTAACTGATGAGGAAAGTCAGTGAATCCATATTTGTGAATTTAAGGAAATGGGAAATAAAAGGTTAATTAACTTTCTCCAAATCACACCATGGAACAGGCTTTGAGTTAGGGCTCATAGTTCCTGCCTCTTCAGTCGAATTTGTTATTGGAGTCACAGAGGAATGTCTTTTAGTGAAAGTTCTTGAGATTTTATGTCCCTAATTCTGTTCTGTTTTCCTAGGGAGGAAGTGTAGTGAAGGGGAAAGACAATGGGCTTTAGAATCAGGCAGACGTGGTTAGACTCCCAATTCTGACATTTGCTAGTCATATGATCCTAGGCAAGTTACATAACCCCAAAGCCTCTGGGTCTTCAATTGTTATATGTAGATAATAAACACACTTCAAAGGGTGTGTAAGGACTAAATGAGACCATGTATAAAGCATACAGAAGGCACTCAATTCATGTGTGTACCCCTCCTTTCTGTATCTTTTTTTCTTGGACAATTAAAATATAATTGAGTCACAAGAGATGATAAACTCTAGAAATTGGGGACCCATTCTTACTTATTTCCAATTTGCTTGAGTTTTAACCTTTAAACCTGAAAATAATATAAATTTTGTAGAGAAAATGCATCCATGGTACCACTTTAAATGCCAGGGCTTCCTCACTGGACAGCATAGAATAGGGAAGATATGAACTAGAAGAAGGAAAACCAAGGATCTCTTGCTTGACTTGGCCACTGATGGTCTGTGTGAACCTGACCACTGGTGCACAGTGGCAGGGGGAAAACATTAAGAATGCAATGAACAGACAGTGGTAGAGGTATCTACGCAGGATGGGGTGAGGATATAAGGAAAAGTGGCCAGTCTTCTCAAGGAGAGAGCATCAGGAAGGCTTAGAAGAGGAGGTGATATTTGCACTAAGTTTAAAGATAAGTGGCTTATACAGCAGGGCGTGGGTGGCAAGGGGAAGACATGCTCGCCACAGTCTTGGCTAAGATGCAGAGCCATGTAATGCCAACAGGGCACCTTCTGAGAACATGCACAGGGCACTCAGTGGGCTACACAAAGATGGGGGCCCACTGGAGACCAGGTTACAGAGGACATTGTATGCCACATTAGAGTTTGAACTTTATACCCCAGACAAAGAGGGGTGAGGGACATGGCTGGATTTGTGCTGTTAGAAAGATAGCTAGGTAATGTAAGAGCCAAGCTAAGAATGGTTAAGGGCTTGCCTTATGGAAAGAAGAGGAAAAAGGCAAAAGAGAAATGGGGGGAAAGGAATTAGCAGAGTAGGTCACTGCTTGGATGTGGGGGTGTGGGGAAGGGAAGGCATGTGGACGATACTGAAAGGCCAGGCCAAGGTTTACACCATTAACCAGAGAGGAAACACAGGCTGGAGAAGCGCGCTTGGCTGGGGGAGCAGAGATTTGGCTGTGCTAAGTGTGAATTGCACAGTGGACCTCCAGGTGGGAACATCCCATAGATATTTCACTGGAAACATCTGAAGTGCATGGGAAAATTCTCGTCTAGAGGCACACACGAGTCATGATATGCTGTAGTCAGGGAAATGCATGAATTTACCCACGAGTGTGCAGTATGTCAAGGAGAGGGGCCAGGGATGGTATCTGGGCCAACACTACCCCTTAAGGGAAAGGCTTCTCTGGACCTCAGTTTTCTCTTCTATTAAATGAGAGGGATGGGCTCTGTGTTTCCTTGGGTTCCTTTCACTTCTAAAATGTCTCATTCAATGCTTTTTAATTTGGCTCGAGTTTTACTCACGCGGCTCTTTTCTTTCTTCCACCTTTGTTATTTTTGGAAAAAGCTGTTTGAAGCTTAAGCTCCTCTGAAGTGGCCCCTTGATCTTTCCATCATAAGGGCACTCATACAAAGAGTGCAGCAGGGAGACTTCACAGAAGAAGAAAAGAAGAGCGAGAATCAGGGCAGGTCTCAGTGCCAGGACGTGGCCCTTCTCGTGCCTTCAAAGAAGCCACAATAGCATGGATTTCCCTCCCACTCTTCAGTTGTTCAGGGGAGGTGTTTTTGATGCAAACCAGAAGAATAACACTGGCATCTTGCATTAAATACTCCTGGCTTCCCTGCAGTATGCTCCCTCCTGTACTCGAGGGAGTTCCGCCACTACAGATTGCACCTAAGGTATCGCTACCTCATTACTTGCTGGTAGATTCAAAAATTATTAAGACCATAAAATTTTCATTGGCTATATCCCCATTTATCATTTTACCCACTCTTCCTCTTATTGATGCATGATATTTCCTATTTTCCTACATCCTGCCTGCATGAGGCACATGTAGATGTTCTCTGTGGAAAGTACACCCAAATTCCTATTAAAACCCAAGATAAAAGAGAGAAAATTCAATTTATTTTTTGTATACTGCCCGTTTCTCATTAGCCTTGACTTCTTAAGCCCTCAGGTTATGGACCAATGCTTATTTTCATGGCTACATTACTAGATTTTATTACATTTGTACTGAGAGGCAAGATAGTCTCGTTTTATATCTGGAGAAATAGGTTTAGTGACCTGGTGACAGCAACTGGCCACGGATCAGTATATTTTCCTTATTATGTGAGTCTAGGGCCATATGTTTTGGGTTGTCTGGGCAGAGTATAAAATGTACTGCTCATCACATACGAATTCAACTCTGGTGATGTGTCGCCCTCTCTCGGGAGCTACCCAGGATCAGGAGGCGATGGGCCTCAGGATTCTCTCCAGTTCCGTAGGGAATCTGTAGATCCCAAAGCATCATTTTTTCCTCTATGCCAATTCAGGTCCTGTGCCACTGAGAAAAAAAATGCTTCATCTCATCTTTAAAAATAAAAATGTTGATTTTCGGTTTTGGAAGTTAAGAATTCCAAGTGTGAAGTCAGAAATGAAAGAAATTGCAGCAACTGGGGCTTTCCCCAAAGCTGTGACTAGGCATTAGGTTTCTAACCCCTGAAAGCACAGGCTTTCTCTATGCTAAGGACCTTTGCACATCAGGCTAGCAATAAGAGTCTTTCCCCCTTTTGTGCGGAGATAATGGGATTCAACAAACTCCCCCAAATCCTGAATTGTCAACACAGCCTCTTAAGTGGACAACTTACTCTCAGTGGTAACCAGCTGGGGTCAAGAGCTCAAGATCATAGATTAAATACACAACTGCAAGGAAGTTCTAACACCACCTGGAGCAAACTCCTGCGGGAAGCCCTTCTGCTTCGTAGGTACTCAGACAAATGAGGGTCTGGTGGTCTCCAGGGACAGCTGCTCTATATCCCCCTCCAAATCCTTTTCTGCAGCACATTCATCCTTACCGACTAAGATATTTTTCTTCTTTTGTCAGAGTACTATCTCCCTTGCTGTCATTAAGACTGTTCCTTTTAGCATTGCCTTCTGCGGAGATGGAATGTAAGTAGTTCAGAGCTTCCTTACTCTATCTGCAAATACGTGACCACCGCCCTCTGGAGTGCCATGTGCCTCTGACTCCACAGTATAGCACTGCTGCAGGTTCCCCTGAGGGGGACTTAAGTTTTCATTGTCATACTTCAGAAACTCCATCAAGGAGTTAGTGAGTTGAAGGTATCACGATTTGCACTTGGAAGAAAAGAAGGACAAAGGTCCACCTTGACCAAGGCAGGCGAGCCATCTAGTTAGGCTTCACCGCAGTCCCCGCCCCTGCATGTCTTCCGCCAAAGACAGACGGCTGCTATGTGAGCTTCAGGGTTTATGCAACTTTCCAGTCACAGAGGTGCCAAGCAGCACGACCCCTCCCCAAAAATAAGAATCTCCAGAATGGGTATATTCTGAGCCCCGTTCCTATCTTCATAACAGAAACCTGTTATCCCAATCCCGATCTATCTGTAGAAAAAGTTAGCTTGCTAACTTCCTGGCTTTTGCTTCAAGATTTTTTCATTTCTTCACTTTCCCATGTATATCCTTTCCATCTGGGAGGGCAATCTATTCTTTATTCTATTTCTTGCCAAGGGTGACACCTCTTCCTGAGCCTTTGATTCCCCCCCCCCCCCGCCCCCAATCCCTTGCTTGCCACCTCCAGAGATTCTGCTCTCTTATCCTGCCTCTTTTAACTTCAGTCTCTCTATCTACTGTTTCTCCCTTCTTGGTCTAAAATAATACTAAAAGTCAGCCTTACCCCCACCTCCTCAAAAAATACTTTTGACTCTGATTTTAGCTTTTCTTACTGTCTTCTTGTTTTGTTTTGTTTTTCCCATTAATTGTTCAACTCTTCTAAACTTGAGCCTGTGTATTGTTTTTTTCTATTCATTCTCCCATTCACATCTTAACCCACTGACATCTGCTTCTGCCCCGAAGAATACAGGATGTGGACAGAAGGTATCTGTGTAAAATACTGTGAACTACTAGCTGGGCCAAAAGCCTCTCGAAAACATGACCAGGGCACAGCAAGTGACTGCAAATGCAGGAAGGACTGAACACAGAAAAGGGATGGCTCTTGTTACACGGCTGATACTAGTCCATGCCAGATGCCGTGTTAGGTGTTATAAATACTTGTCTCATTTGATTACAGATGACTTGGGTTTTTAATTTGCTTCTGCTCCTAACCATCTAAATGATATGAACAAATCAATTAGCTTTTCTGGATCCTAGTTTCCTATCTACAAAACAAAGTGGCTGGACTAAAGGATTTCTCATGTTTTTTGACATCTAAAAGTGGTGAAGGAAATGTATTTGATTGTATACACTGGCGTAGACCTTAGAAATAAGATAGTCCCATGGTTTCTTGGGCATTTTTATTTTAAACCTGACAGGGATCCTTGTATCATATTTTTCTTCCTGTTTACCAAACATTTATTGGGTAATAATTTTTTTCTCTCTTTTTTTAAATGATGTATATATGATTGGGGCTATATGGGCCCAGGGATAAGATCATAGCTTTGCAGCCAGGCAGTATGAACTTAGACCCCACTTTTTCACCTATGAGCCAGTGTGACCCCGGGCAGGTTACTTAACTGATCTGAACCTAAGATCCTCCACCTGCAAGATGCAGCTCGAGCAGTGCGGTGCACCTGCAGAATCCCTGCCTCCCAGGACCGTGGTCAATATGGCTGGGATAAAGGATGGAAGGCCTTGTTCACCTAATGCTTGGCACAGAAAAGGCATGAAATAAATATGAGTTTCCCTGGTGTTCTTTCTTTTCTCTTTCTTTAATAGCACGGGCATTGTTTTCACCAGGTTCATACTTTCTCAGAGGATCTTAGATGGGCTGCTATCTTTCATGTGAACCACTGATCTGCTCTAATCTCCTCATTTACATGATGAAATAACAGAGTTTGGACACATGCCCAAGCCCACAGGGTTAGTTAGTGGCAAAGTCAAAATCAGAAATCAAGTTGTTTTACTATTCATGTGGTTCTTATTCACCCCCTGCCATGGTGCTCCTCGAGGGGGATTTACAGGACCAATGTTGGGTTCCTTGTGGCCCTCAGAAGTGGAATATTTTTCATACTCAATAGTTATGATTGGATCTCTGTATTATTGATGTTGTCAGATGTCCTGGTCTTTTATAATAGCAGAGAAGCCCTTCCGCTCTCCTTGTCCCCGCCACCCACCTTCTCCTAGTGGTTTTCTTTCCTCTTTCTTGTGTCTCTAGTGGCACCTTCTCTGTAGTGTCATGAATCCCTTCAACCAACTCCCCTTCACCTTTTAACTTTCTTCTCATGTCAACTAGTTTTAGACATAACCCCAAACTTTTGAAAAAGGGAAAAAATAACAATAACTCTAAAACTAAACAAGCAAATCAAACATCAACAATTAAATTTTAAATATATATTCATTGTGGAAAATAATTATTCTAAAAACTTTCCTTCCTGGGATTAAACTAGCAGACACTGCAGTCCATTTAGTTGCTCAGTAGAAGGGACAGATAAAAGATGTTATGGACACATGACGGAATGCTATGTGACACTAAATGCCATTGACCATCATATGTTTCAGAGAACATTTAATGACGTGGCAAAACACTCACAATACAAAGTCAATTAATTCTTTAAATAACAGTTTTAAAATTTGCAAAATATGAGCTCAGTTTGTTAAAAACATATTTTATATGAACAGAAAATTGTCAGAATAATATTTACAGTTTATCTCTAGAAAGTGGAATTATGGGTGATTTTAAATCTCTTATTTCTTGTGTGTTTTTCCCCTAATATTCCGTGTTCAATAAATAGATTTTAGTGAAAAGAAAATAATAGTTGTAATTTTGAGAATACAGATTGTTAGGTTCCTTTTATGATAACTAATGTGCATACTTTGGGTGTTTTGTTTGCCAAACTGCCAGCTCTATTTGCATGGACATAGACTACTATAGCTAGAAAGAACTAGAAAATAGCATCTATTCTCAAACCATTTTGTTTTTATAGCAACAATGATATAAGAAGAGCCTCATCCCAGCAGGGTTAACGGGCACTGACTGCCATCATTTCCCTTCCTCCCGGCAGTTGAAGCACATTAGTGAAATCCTTTGGACTCTGAAAAACATAATTTGTAAAGATCCTGATTTGGTACAATGTCTCCATGCCACAGGTGAAGAATCAGGTGCCAAGAAAGGCTGCAACCTGTGGAAAGCCATCAGGTTTCCTGCTCAGGCTAAAACAGAAAACTCTGATTTTCAGACTCCTAAGTCAGTTGCATTAGCGACTTGCCTAGATGTGGAAATCATCTTTCGGTGGTATTCTCAGGATCTAAGACCAGCAACAGTACCTGGGATGCTGACCATGAATAGTTAGCCATCCTCAGCAGTATGCTCTGCAAGCCGTATGCCAAATTCTGCACGTTCAGCAAGAGCCTGAACATTATTTATTATCTAGAGGTGACCATGGCCTCTTTTACAACCTTCACACTTTGTGAATCTCCTCTAATCCCCACCTCCACCCGCAGGCTGCCTAGGTTTACAAGAAATACTAGTAAATCCTTTCCCCTGGTTGCAATGAATCAATGTCCCCATAGTCTGCTAGTCCTCAGCCGTGTTTTACGCAGAGCCAACTTTTGGATGGAAACATAAAACCTCAAATCTTGCTGAAGCTATTCAGAGAGCGCAAGGTGCTCATGGGAGCTGGGGAGTGTTAATCCCCACTTGCGAGGCCAGCTCCTACTCTGGTAATTACATTTTGCCTCGGAAAAGTGTCCCTGCCACTGCCGTTAGATGCAGTCTTCATTTTCACCTCACTGAGTGAAGTCTGGAGCTAAGGTCTCTCTGAGGGTGGCTTGCTGACACAGGAGGCTGCTTCATTCAGGGGAAGGCTGCATTTCAGCACTGTCTGCGCTGGATTCTCAGTCCTGGGATTTGCCGAGCTGTTTGCAAAGAGCTTTGGATTAATGAAGTTGTGCACCTGTAAGATATTATTATCATCTAATCTTTTTCCATCTTCGACTCCAGTAATGGTGATGGGGAACCAACCTCATGAGCCTCAGAGTTTCAGTTTAGTATAAGCCTAAAGGTTTGGTTTTTGAAAATATATCTGAGCCCTCAGATATGACAGAATTGGACTGGAAATCTATTTAAGCAGCCAAAGATAATAGAAGGCTTCCTACTGTTACACATGGAGATACCTGCCTGCCTGCTGCTTCCACCATCTCCAAAAAGCCAAAGCAAAATTCTGTTGTCAGAGATAAATAATAGCCACTCCTCAGTGTCCAGCCAAGCTTCCTTGGTGCTCTCCATTCCATGATAGGGGAAACTGAGGCAGTTCTTTTAAGCTGGGGAATCAAGCCAATAAGCCAAAGACATAGAGGGGTTAAAGCAGCTGTGACATTCACCACGTGCCTGACTAGATTCTCCCTCAGTGTGGTTAGTATCATGGTCAGTAACACCAGGAAAGGAGGATATTCACAAGGTAAAAACTCATGTTTTTCTGGAGTTACCAGCAATCCAAGAGATGCTACTTTAATTTTTCTGAAAAATCCTACATCCACTTGATAGAATACTACTTTAAAATTATTTTAAATATTTTCACCTAAAAATGTAACATGCTCATTCTAATAAGTCAAACAACCCAGAGGTTTTTGAAGAAAACTTCTGCCCTCTGCCTTCTAATCCCATTCCCAGAAGTAACTTACATCAAAATTTGAAACATATCTTACACTCCTTTCTCCAATTCATACAAATGTATACACACATGGAATTTTCTTTTCTCTCTTCTTCCCCTCTTTCGTCTCTTCCTTCTTTTCTTTTTTCCTTCCTCAATGAAACTGGGTATGAGAAACACCAAAATGCTTTCACTGAGGTTGACAACAGTAATCCTCATTTGATACGAACCATTTCAGCTGGCCCGGGGCCAGGACTAGTCAAGTTACCACACGTGTTTCCTCTCTCTCTTCCCACCACACTCCTCCACTTTATGAAAGGACAATGGCAGACATGTGGACGGTGAGCAAATGGGAGAGGATGAAGATTTTTCTTGGTTATGTAACTAGCCACAGCCAGTCCTTTGCCCCCAACCAGAGGTGACCCAGAAGCCCATATCCTAATCTCATCAGTGCAGAGGCATGGAGCATGCTGATCTCCATGTTAGATGCAAAGACTCCTTCTGTTCGGCAAGCAGCTCACCCTACAGGGTGATCCCAGAACTGGATTATTTCTGAAAGGGGCCCGATTTGACCCTTTCAATAACAAAAGCTCCTTTAATTTTCCCCTGTGAGGGAAAATTAAAGCCATTTGTTATCATTTGGTTGATCAATTCATCTCTGACCCATAGCTGTGATGTGAATGGGAGGGAGAGAGACAGAGACAGAAACAGAGAGATGTGCCTTAAGGACATCAAACCCTGAAAATGTGTGAGACAAATAAGATCAACATTTGCCTCCCAATTCTCAGAGTCCAGTTCACAAAACACTAGAAACCTTATCTGATGTCCTTCAGGATACACATATTTGCACATGCATACCATCCTCTCTCTCACACACCTGCTGCTCACGCATAGACACACGCATGAAGGGTTGCTCTGTCTTTATCCTCACTCTGTGGCCTCGTCCCTGCACTGCCCTGGCCCCCTTGTCTGCCCTCCACCTGCGTGACACACTCCCTGGCTCTGTCAGGTTCACGGGGCCCTCTGGGCTTCTTCTACAACCCTACAAACCCATCAAAATGGACTGTTAGAAAAGAGTTTGACATCAGAGACACTAAAATAGAAATGTGAAGTCACTGACATTGGTCACCGTTTCTAGGGGGTGTTATCAGTCAGTGGTTGAGCAAAGCTTTCACTTTGATTAATAAAATAGGGCATCCTCTTCACTTCTGACACCAAAAGCATGAGCTGCCCATATATCATTAACAATTTGGCCCTGCTCATGTGAGCATGAATGTACTCGTGTAAAACGCACACAACACAAACACACCCTCAGTCAGTGCCACCATGATCAATACAGTACAAAACAATGCAAAACAAAGTTCTCAGCAAGTTAGAAAGGTATGATTTACACACAGTTATAATTTCTGCAATCAAGTTTTACCTTATGAGCCAACCATCACCATATGATAATACCCTAGAATGAGGGACTTCACAGACCTGAGAATCAGTAACCCACACAACAGCACTCTGTTTATCCACTATAGATATTTACGGTATTATTTTGTTTCTCTGTCTTCCCTATTGAAAAGATCACTAACATGGAGCATATATTACATGCTAGACATACATATAGCTTTACGAACATCACATCATTTAATCCTCAAAGTAACTCCATGGTGTTGGTACTCTTACTATCCTTTTTATACTGTGAGCTCCCTACAAGATAACATCTATGAAATAGTCTGATGTTTTCAGTCCCTGGTAGAGTGTCTAATGGGTAAATAAACCATCAGAGTTGCTTGGTGGATAATTAATATCATCAATAAACCTTAAAACTAGAAAAGATTGCAAAGATCACATAGACTAATATCTATCCGACAATAAACTCCTTCTAAACAGTCATCAACCTTGTGCCAATAAACCTCAGCCAACTCTCACCTTTGGATGAAGACCACCCATGCCCGGAGAGCCCTGCTGAAATGCTCTCCATGTGGAGTCAAAGCATCTCCTTCTCTGAAACTTCAGTGCATAAATCCCTCGTGATACTCATTTGTCCTTTCCCACATCTGTGTGAAAACCGTCAAATATTTGAAGTCAGCTTCCATGGCTCCCAGATCTTTTTCTGATCCAATATAGCCAATTTGTTCAATTATTCCTGTCTTTCAACATGCCTTGGGACCCCTTCACCATTCTGTTTACAGGCCTTTGTTTCCTAAATTGGGGAGGGGAGGGGCAGTGAGTGCAAATTTTATAAAAAGCAGCTGTGATGTGCAAGTGTGAGTCCCATCCTGCTGGATAACGGAGGGATAATGGGGCTGGTGGAAGGAAAAACCCTGCCCTACCAAAGTGCCTTCAAATGAGAAAACAGACTTTGCAGAAGCCAAGTATAGTACGTGTTTGGACTGGGTTCACCTACTGAACTAGATGCTTCCTGAAACACAGCAACAAGAACTGACCTCAAAATTCTGCGTGTCATTTGACGAACTCTCAAAACACTGATGTTAATTCCTCTTCAGAGCAACTATACTTCTATTAATGCTGCAAACATTGCATTAACCTTTTAGAATGTGACATTCTGTTGACTCACATCAGGCTCTCTGTGAACTAAAGCCTGGAATTATTCTTTATAGGGCTGTTATTAGTTGTTTTTCTTGAATGCAGTTTTAGGATTCTATGTTTATTCCTACTAAATTTCACCTTGTCAGATTGAGCACATCTTTCCACTCTGTCAAGAGTCCTCTGAGTACTGACTGCCATCTTTGCCATCCAATGCAAACACTCCCTTTGCTAGTTTCCTGTAACCTACAATTATGATAAACATATCTTTTTTTTATTGAGACATAATTTACATACCACAAAATTCACTCTTTTAAAACATACAATTTAGTGGTTTTTTAAAATATTCATGAAGTTGTGCCACTGTCACTATTCTCTAATTCTAGAACATTTTCCTGTCCCCAAAATAAAACATTCCCATTGGCAGTCCCCATCTTCCCTCCCTCCATCCTCTAGCAACCACAAATCCACTTCTAATCTGCATATGTTTGCCTATTATGGACATCTCTTATAAACAGGATCACTTGTGTCTGATTTCTTTCACTTAGCATTATCTTTTAAGATTCATCCATGTTGTAGCATGTTTCAGTACTTCATTTCTATGGCCAAATAATACTATATGGTACAGATATAACACAAATTGTTAATTCATCAGTTGATGGATACTCACTTCAATTTTCTGAATATTGTGAATCATGCTGCTATAAGTGGTATAAGTTTTTTTGTGTGGACTGACATTTTCAATTCTCTTGGGTATGTACCTAAAAGTGATATAGCTGGGTCATATGGTATCTCTGTGTTTAACTTTTGGAAGAAATGCCAAATTGTTTTCCACATCAGCTGAAGCATTTTACACTCCCACCAAGAATGTACAAGCATTCCAATTTCCCCACATCCTCCACAACACTTATCACCATTTGTAGTTTTGATTGTAGCCACCCTACAATCTGTGGGTGAAGTGGTATCTCATTGCGGTTTTCATTTGCATTTTCTAATGACTAATGATGGTGACCATCATTTCATGTGCTTATTGGCTATTTATAGATCTTCCTTGGAGAAATGTCCATTGGATCTTTGCCCAGTGTTTAATTGTATTGTTTGTCTTTTTATTATTGAGTTGTAAGAGTTCTTTATATATTATTATTACAAGCTCCATATGAGATACATGATTTACAAATATTTTCTCCCATTCCATGAGTTGTATTTTTATTTTCCTGATGGTATTCTCTGAAACAGAAAAGTTACAAACTTTGATGAAGTCCAATTTGTCTAGTTTTCTTTTGTTGCTTTTGCTTTTGGTATCATATTTAAAGCTCATTCCCTAATTTCATATCACAGAGATTTATACCTATATTTTCTTCTAATAGTTTTATATTTTTAGCTCTTACATTTAGGTGTTTGATTCATTTTGAGTTCACTTTTGTATATGGTATGAGGTAAGGGTCCGATTTCATTGTTTTGCTTGTGATATGCAGTTTTTCAGTTCTCCCAGCACCATTTGTTGAAAAGACTATTATTTCTCACATTTAATTTTCTTGGCACTCTGGTCAAAAATGAATTGTCTATTTCTAGACTTTCAATTCTATTCCATTTCTGTATGTCTATATTTATGCTGGTACCACACTGTCTTTATTGCTGTAGCTTTGTAGGATAAACAAGTCCTTGACTGTTACAGGAGTCAGTCATAGAAATGTTAAATAAGACAAGGCTGAAGAAAGAGCTCTCTGTGGCAAGACATTAGAAGCTAAGCTTCATGAAGGCAGAGACTTTATCACCTTTGGTTACTGGTGCATGACAAGTAGCTAGAAAAAGTCTGGCACATGATGCTCTGAATAAATATTTGTTGGCTTACTGAATGAATAATTGATGGAAAAATATAACTAGAATCGACTTTCAAATTTCAACCATATATGAATCTGCTTAGTTGGACCAGCATTCTGCCTACCTTTTCCATCATGTCTGTAAAGATAGTATGGAAGACCTTGCCAAATGCTATGTAGAATTCCAAAAGACATTTATTTTAACCTCAGTGCCAGAATACTGTATGTGACATCCATCATCTTAGAGTCACCAAAAGAATGATTTTTGGACAATCCTGGCTCAAGCAGGACTTCACCTAGTCATTTATGAAGGAAATCATCTACTACCTATTCCTCTAAAACCATTATTTTACCAATCTAGAGGAACTGCAAAATTCTAGGGCAACCACACTGATATCATTTGGTAGGTCAAGAGGAAAAAAAGAACCACTGTCTGGGACCTAATATTCTGAGGTGGCACATTTGCCCTTTGTGAAAGAATGAGCCCAGAAAGCAACAATGGAAAACACACAATAGAAGACCCTGCACGTACCTTCAGAATTGGCTGTGCCAGGGCTCTTTCTGCTTCTGAACAGGACCTGAATGAGTTCAAAAATGACCCAGTGGGAAGTTTCATCAAAAGATAAAAGAAAAATCAACAAAGAGAAGGCAAGATTTCAATCATTTCCCATAGATTAATGACTCTGACAGAGTTTTGTTTTTGAAAATTCAGTTTTTTTCTTAATTGTATGTGTCAGATGACTTTTCAGTTGAGGGGGGTGCTGTTAGGTCTCTGCATTTAATTGGAGGTTTATGCTTGAGGTTTATGTCTTGGGTGCTGATCTACATACAAATGTTAATACTGATGTTGGCTCCCTAGAGAGCCTGCCTTGTGGAAATGTCCTTGCCAGAAATTTCAGGAACTTTTGGGCAAATCCTACATCTCAGATAATCACATCAGCCTCATGTACTAGCACTGCTTTCATATTAATACATGATCAACACTGTCATTTGAGATTGCTACAGAGCTTATCTCATTTAAGCTTTCAAATGAGACAGACATTATCCTCCACTGTATAGATGAGAACATCAAGCCTCAGAGAAGCTAAGAAAATTGTCAGTTCATAATTAGAGGAGCAAGGACTCAAACCCAGGTCTGTCTAACACCAAACGGCGTGTCATTAATTACCATCCTACCCTGACTTTTTTAAATGACGAGAGGCTTCCTGTGCACATGATTGCTTCCTGGATATAATCCAATTGTTCCTCTTCCTCCAGTTCCCCATGCTACTCTTGGCCAATCCAAAGCTACATAATCCCAAGACTTTCCTGCTTATGCCTCTCACATTCTCAATATGTACTTTCATTCTTCATGTTGCTTATTTTATTGTGATGAGAAACATATAACATGTAATATATCTTCTTAACAAATTTTTAAGTATATAGTACAATATTATTAACCATATACACAGTGTGGTACAAGAAATTTCTAGAAATAGTTCATCTTGCATGACTGAAACTCTAAACCCATTGAATAGCAACTCTCCTTCTGCCCCTTTTCCCAGCCCCTGGCAGCCACCATTTTACTTTCTCCTTCTATGAGTTTGACTACTTTAGATACCTTATGTAAGTAGAACCATGTAGTATTTGACCTCTGTGACTGACTTGCTTCACTTAGTATAATGTCCTCAAGATTTACCCATGATATAGCATATAACTGGATTTCCTTCTTTTTGGCTATATAATATTCCATAGTGTGTGCATATCACATTTTGTTTATTCATTCATCCATTGATGGACACTAAGGTTGATTCCATATATTGGCTATTGTGAATGCTATTGGGAGTGTGAATATCTCTTTGAGATACTATTTTTAATTTATTTGGATAAATAGCCAGAAGTAGGAGTTCAGGATCAAATGATAGTTCTATTTTTAATTTTTTGAGGAATTTCCATACTATTTTCCATAGCAGCTGTACCATTTTACATTTTTATCAACAATGCACAAGGACCCCATTTCTCCACATCCTTACCAACACTTATTATTTGCTCTTTTTTTTTTGTTTTATTTTATTTGTATAATGGCCATCCTAACAGGGATGAGGTAACATCTTAATGTAGTTTTGATTTGTATTTCCCTGATGATTAGTAATGTTGAGCATCTTTTCATATACCCATTAGCCATATTTATATGTTCTTTGGAGAAATGTCTATTCAAGCCCTTTACTCATTTTTTAATTTGGTTATTTGGGTTTTTTTCTATTTGTTTGCTATTGAATTGTAGGAGTTTCTTGTATATCTTTAATATTAACCTCTTATCAGATATATTGTTTGCAAATATTTTCTCTCATTCCATAGGTTGCCTTTTCACACTGTTGACTGTTTTAGTTTGCTTTTTAGTTTGATGTAGTCCCACTTGTTTATTTTTGTTTTTATTGCCTGACACCATTGCCAGGATCAGTGTTATAAAGCTTTTTTCCCTATGTTTTCTTCTAGTAGTTTTATAGTATCAGGTCTTACACTTAAGTCTTTAATCCATTTTGAGTTGATTTTTTTATATGGTATAAGATAAGAGTCTAATTTTATTCTTTTGTATGTGAATATCCAGTTTCCCAAAGCCATTTGATGAAGAGACTATCTTTTCCCCATTGTGTAGTTTTGGCAACCTTATTGCAGATAATTTTACTATATTTGTGTGGGTTTATTTCTAGACTTAGAGTATATTCTGTTCCATTGTTCTATATGTCTGTCTTTATGCCAGTACCATACTGTTTTGATTACTGTAGATTTATAATATTTTGATGTCAAAATGGAAAGACATCCCATGTTCATCAATTGGAAAATTTAATACTGTTAAAATGTCCATACTACCCAAAGCAGTCTACAGAATAAACAGAATCCCTATCAAAATCCCAATGGCATTTTTTACAAAAACATTAAAAAAGCTCTTAAAATTTGTATAGAACCACAAATGACCCCAAATAGCTGAAACAATCTTGAGAATGAACAAAGCTCAATGTGTGCTTTTAATCCTTGTTGCTTGTTAAAAACCAATCCCCTCATGAGACCACAGCAGGAAATTTCACACTTCTGTGACACTCTTTGGACACTAGCTTTGAAAGGAAATTTGGAGGTCATTCAGATGCATGTATCCCAGAAAACTGGAGCCGATTGAACAACTCAAGTACTATAGAGCTAACTCAAGTACTATAGAGCTGCTATGGTTTAAATGTTTATATCCCCCAAACTTCATAAGTTGAAACCCAACCATCAGTGTAATGGTATTAGGGGATGGGCCTTTGGGAGATGATTAGGTCATGAGGAAAAAGTGCTCATAAAAGGGATCAGTGTTCTTACAAAAGAGGCCCCAGAAATCTGCTTTGCCCCTTCCACACATGAGGACACAGTGAGAAGGCACCATCTACGAACCAGGAAATGGGCTCTCACCAGACACCAAACCTGCTGGCAACTTGAACTTGAACTTCCCAGCCTCCAGAACTATGAGAAATAAACTACTATAGTTTATAAGCCATTTATTGTATGGTATTTTATTATAGCAGAAAACAGACTAAGAACAGAAAGTTGGTACTGAGAAGTGAGGGTGCTGTTGTAACAAACACCAAAAAATGTGGAAGTGGCTTTGGAACTGGGTAACAAGTAGGGGCTACAAGAATTTCAAGATCCGTGATAAGAGGGAAAAAAAGCTTATATTGCTATAATGGACTGTTACGGGGATTCTGGTGAAGGCTTAGAAGAAGAGGAGGTCAGCTGTAGGAAAGCCCTGATTTTAGAGAATACGTGAATGATCATGAACAGAATGTTGGTAAAAACATGGATGGTAAAGGCCATTCTGATGAAGTCTTAGGTAGAAATCAGGAACATGTTACTGGAAACTGGAAGGAAGGTGTTCCTTGTCATAAAGTGGCACAGAGCTTGGCTGAATTATGTTCACATTCTAGTGTTTTGTGGAAGGTAGAAGTTGTGAGTGTTGACACTGGAAATTTAGCAGAAGACATTTCTAAAAAAAGTATTAAATGAGTGGCTTGGCTTCTCTTGAGTGCTAATAGTAAAATGCAAGAAGAGAAAATAACTTAAACATGGAATTGTTTATCAACACGGAAGCAGAACTTAAAAATTTGGAAAATTCTCAGCCTATCCATATTGGAAAAAATGATGAGAAAGCTTTTCCAGGAGAGAACAAGGGTACAGCCAAGCAACCTTTTGATAAGGAAATTAGTATGGATCTGCTATCTCAATGAAAGCCTGCTGCTATTCATCAAGATAATGAAAGAATGGCCCCAAAGGTATTTCAAAGATCTTTGAGACTGTTCCTCCCATTATAGGCCCAGAGTGCAAGGGCCTAGAGGGCAGAATGATTTCAAGGTTCTATTCCCCACTTTCCAGAGCACTATACCCTGATGGTCCCAGGTGTATTTCCACTGGGCACAGGTGCCGGGAAGGCATTGTGCCCACCACTTGGGAGGGTACAAGTTGGTAAACATTGGTACAGTCACTGTGGTGCCGTCTCTGTTGGTGTGGAGCACAAGCTGTAGGGGCATGGCTACCTCCACCTAGATAGATCTGAAGGATGAAGCCACCTAGGGCCTTGGGATCACAACCCAGGCAGAGGGGCACTGTAATGGTAGGGCCACCTCAGAGAGTCCCCACTAGGGCAAGGCCCAGTGGTGCCATGGAGGCAGGGCCAGCCCTGCAACTGCAGACCAGTAGAGTCATTGGCTTGCAATTCTAGCCTGGGAGAGTCCCAGACAAGCAATGCTGGACCCATGAGTGATGCCCCATGGGTCCAGCAAAGCCAAAGGATAAGGCTGCCAGGAGCTTTGGGGCCCAGCTTCAGTCGCAGTATTTCCAGGAGGCAGGACATCAAGTCAGGGGAGATTATTCTGGAGATTTAAGATTTAATGTTGCTTGCCCTGTTGGATTATGGCTTGCTTGAAAACTGTTGTCCCTTTCTTCTTTCCTATTTCTCTCTTTTGGAAAGGAAATGTTTATTCTATACCTGTCCCACCATTATATTTTGGAAACACATAACAGGTTTGATTTCACAGGTTCGTAGCTGCAGAGAAATTTGCCTCAGGATGAATCATTCTTTGAGTCTCACCCATATCTAATTTAGAAAATATTTAGATGAGACTTTGGACTTAAACTTTACATCAGTGCTAAAATTAGTTAAGACTTTGGGGCTATGAGATAGAATGAATGCATTTTCCACGCAAGAAGGATATTTAGGGGGCCAAAGGTAGAACGCTATGGTCTGAATGTTTGTGTTCCACAAACTTCATATGTTAAAACCCAATCACCAATATGATGTGGTGTTAGGAGTTGGGCCTTTGGGAGGTGATTAGGTCATGGTGGTAGAGCACTCAAGAATGGGATTAGTGCCCTTATAAAAGAGGCCCCAGGGAGCTGCTTGGCCCCGTCTACTATGTGAGGGCACAAGGAGAAGGCACCATCTATGAACCAGGAAGAGGGCCCTTACCAAGCACTGAATCTGTTGACACCTTGATCCTGAACTTCGTAGCCTCCAGAACTCTGAGAAACAAATTTCTATTGTTGATAAGCTACCCAGTATATGGTGTTTTGTTATAGCAACCCAAATAGACTAAGATAAAAATCCCAATTTAGAGCAACCCATAGAAAGATCTTAAGTGATTCCCTCATTTCTTCCCCAGTCTTAACAAAACTCCCATCCTTTTTACTCACAACTATCATTTCTCTCATTATCACCACTGAAGGGAATATGTTGTGATATTTTGTAGGAATAGTTAGTCCCCTTATTATTTTTTTCCCCAACTGCCAAATGCCTCCACCTTATTTCACACAAAACTTTCTCAATATGGGTTCAGTCTGATGATTGCAGCTTTCATGAACACTCTGAGGTCAGAACCTGTGTCTCTGGGGTTAGAACCTGGTTTAAACCCCAGTCTCATTATCTACCAGCTATATGTCTCTACATAACTCGTTTAATGAACCTAAGCATCAGTTTCCTCATCTGACAGTGGCTATAATACTGCTATGATATTGTGATGTAATAAGAAGTATGTCTTTGGTCTTTGTCCCCTTGGTTCCTGGCATAGAGCTTATGAAACACTTGGAATTTCCTGAGTGACAGGGGTGAGAGGAGCATCTTTTGTTATTCATAATAAGGCCCTTTCAACTATCCTTGAGTTTATGCTAATGGAGTAACTCTAGACGAGTACCTAGATTGCTTCAGGATGGGGGCTGGTTGCCCAAAGAACCAAATAGGTGTTAGAGGTTGGAACCTTCAGCCCCACCCCTGACCTCCAGTAAGCGAAGAAGGGCTGGAGATTAAGCAAATTAATCACCCATGAGCAATGATTTAATCAGTCATGCCTGTGGAATGGAACCTCCATAACACCCCTAAAGCACAGGGTTCAGAGAACTTCTGGGCTGGCAAACGCTGAGGTGCTAGAAGGGTGCATGCCTGGGAGAGGGCGTGGAAGTTCCCACACCTGTGCCCATTCTTTGCCCCATCCATTTCTTCCATTTGGCTATTCCTGAGTTGTATCCTTTATACCAAACTAGTAAATGTAAGTAAAGTGTTTTCCTGAGTTCTATGAGGTACTGTAGAAAATTATCAAACCTGAGGATGGGGTTGTAGGAAATCCTCCCCCCCTCAACTTTACAGCTGGTTGGTAGGAAGTATGAGTGGCTCACATTTGCCGCTGGGGTCTGCAGTGGGGCAGTCTGTGGGAATCTGTGGGATGGAATGCCACCTCTGGGAAGGTAGTGCCAGAATTGAATTGAATCATTGACCACTCAGTTAGTGTCCAGAGAGTTGGAGAATTGGTTTTTGGTGTGGAAAACCCCCACACATTTGGTGTCAGAAGCATTGTGAATAGAAACAGATCATAGCAGAAGCACCTATATCAAAGGATTGTCATAAAGATCAGATAAAACAGTGGAGTGCCTAATACTTAGCAGAGCCTGCATGTTCGCCATTCTTAGTTGGTACTATTGACTTCTCTGGATCCTCTGACCCACCACATTGCTTTGCCTGATGGCAGCCTCTCTCCACACTGTGACAATGTGACTTCTCCCTACACGGCATCAGGTGTGTGGGGTCAGTGCAGCAAATGCTGGGTGGGAAGAAGGAAGCAAGGAGAAACACAAGGAGTCCAGAAGAGACAATGAGGGTAGAAAGCAGAGGGACAAGGTAAAATCATTGTTTATAATCTCCTGTAATAAACTCATCTCCCTTTCTTCACTCCATCTGCCTTAGGATAGGGACATTAATAACACTGGGCAGACCATGAGGAAATGAAGGTGAGAATGCTTCTCCCCTGACCTGTCACTAACTGGCTGTCTGCTCATCCAAACCTCCTGAATGACCCAGTCTGTGATTCAGGTTCCAAGAGGTCATGCAGGAACCCAGATCCTCTTCTCTTAATGTGAAATGAGCCTCTAAGTGCACTTCAGGCAGCAAATCAAAACCACTGTTAGCAGCTACTGCAATTCAGGAGGCTCTGTCTCTTAAAGGACCAGCTGCCCTTTCACGAAAGACAGTTTCTTCTATGAATAATACATATACTACTAGGGAAGAATGTACATTCCCATTAAGCAACATTAATTCTCAACACACTACTTATAATTTCTTGTATTGCTATAATTAAAAATTAAACACAAAGTATAATGTTGAAGAAACTCCAAAGCCAATTTTTATGTACTCTCTCTTTTCTCCAAAAGCATCATTCTTACCAGCTTTTTAATATAATTATATTCCAGGGAAAACAGGCAGGCAAAAAAGAATAAATCAATATATAATCTTTCTTTAAAGTCCTAGCTTATATTTTATGATCTGCACAGGCTGTTAAAAATAATCAGGTCTGAAATTTTCTATAATGAACATATACTATCTTTTTTTTTATTTTAAAAAGGGAAATCACATAAAAAATCAAATCAACTGTGATCTTAGACATAAGAGATGGTCACAGGGTTTCATTTATTGTGAATTCTTCTGTTAACCTATTTTTTATCATAAGTGCCTAAAATATAGCTGGTGCTTAACGGATTTTCCAAATGAATAACATTAATGCTAGTATTAATATCAAAAATAAAAACTAATAAGATATTTGAAGTCTGGGAAATTCAATATTTTGCCTATATATTAATAGTTGCCTGGTAGATTTTCCCCTCCTATGCTGCACTTCCCCTTTTGCTAAACAAAGAAATAGAGAAATCCCAAGGAAACCAACACTGGGAATTGGGAGGATTCTTATTATTGGCTGTAATCTACTTAGGAGAATCATTTTCATTTTGTTTATCTAAGAAGGCCCATGAAAAAGCTTATTGAACTTGGAAAAGTGTGGGTACCTATCTTCATAAGCTATGAGGGTAAGGAAAAAAATCATATATTTCATTAAAAGGAAAATTGGACTATGTGCACTTCAATCGACATATCCAAACTGCTTACAATTTAAAACAAAAAAATTTTAAAGCTAGATATGTTTTTACATGTCATGGAACCTAGCCCTTCCTTCTTAAAATTGTGGAGGCTGAGATGAATGAAGTTAAGTGATTGTCTCAAGGATGCAAAACTAGTAAACGACAGTCAGGACTTATTCTTAGGCACCTAATTCTAATAATTCTAACACATGTTCCATTGCATCACACTCTCCTATAAACCCCTTAGTGCTTTATGGGCAGATAATAAAAAGTAGTTAACAAAGATGATGATGAAAATGAAATTTCCCTGTACTAGAAACAGAAATGAGGTCAGTTAGTTGGCATTTGGTGATGCTTTTGTTAAGGCATAATGCCTATTACTTTCCAACACACTCTGCATTAAAAGAAAAAATCCGTGTACTTTGCTAGGAAAAAAAAGCCTTAGGCAACTAAATATCATTCATTAAAACATTTAAAACAAGTGACAGCTCTTGGTAATACATTTCCAGAACAGAACAAGCAGGATAAAGATAGCTTAGAAACTGCATACACACAGAATTCTTCCACTGATACCCTAATCCCCTGCTGACCAATTTTTAAAAGTGGGCTTTTATTGTACCATAAAAATGAACAAGCTAAGGTTTGACATCACGAGAAAGGTTGGTACCTCCATGGAAGATGTTTTGCCTTCAGGAATCTAGGATGAGAGAAAATTACCATTGGGTAAGTGCAACTATTGTGATGGAACTTGTGAGTGGCACAGAAACTACAGCTGAAGGAAGATGATTCCATTTCTAAGTAGAAGTTCATTACTGATGCAAACTGGTTTTGGGGTCCTTTCACAGTGTTACCACTAATATAACCTTCTCCTTTAAAAATGTGAAGACCTAGCTTTGGAGAGCTAGCTGGCCGTAGCTATGAAAATTCAGCACTTGCACCCACGATAAGCCAGAAATTCCACTCATTGGTATATATCTAACAAAAATGCATTTATATATGAGTCATAAGATGTCCACAAGAATGTTCATAGCAGTCTGATTCAAAATAGCCCCAAACTGGAAACTACCCAAATGGCCATCAACAGTAGAATGGATAAATACATTGTGATACATTCACACAATGGAATACTATTTTTCAATGATAATGAACAACCTACACCTACTCTCAACAATAGGAACAGATTTTCACAAAGGCCATAATATTGAGTAAAAGAAGCCATATCCACAAAAAGTTTGCTCTGTGTGATTCCTTTACAGAATATGAAAAACCATCACATTAATCATTCAAGTTAGTGGTTCTCCTGGTGGGGGAGTGGTGACTGGGGGGTGACAAGGAGGACAGTGGGGTTGGTGCTGTTTTGTTTCCTGATCAGGGTTCTGGTTATACATGGTTGCTATTTTTGTGAAAACTCTGTTGACCCATCTGCTTATGATGTGTGAGTTTACATGAATGTGTGTATATGTCATTTAAAAAATCTGAAACTCTAAAAATTGTCCTATAAAAACATGATAGGGAGAGAGTGACAAATTAGCAGGAGAGATGGCCCATTAATAAGGCAGAGAATGATTGCACCCACGGGCAGCCTTTCCTCCCTTGTCCTTGTCTTCCCTCATCATTGATATGAAACTGGTCACCAGCCTGCAAAGGAGGAACACAAATGTATAAATGTCACATTCTTACTCAGGAACCAAATTGCTCACTTCTCTGTGGCCCAAGGCAAGATTGGGTCTCAGTTTTCATATACTAAAAATGGACCTATTAGGATAATGAGTGAGTTCATGTCTGTCATTTTCAAATTGATTGTTGGCAGTCTGCAGTCAGACACATTCAGGAACATACATCATTTGGGAACATGGACTAACTGGGCATTTGTCCTTCGTGCTCCATCTGTAAGATCTGTTGAGAGAACACAGAAGTCTATCCTCAAGGTTAAATAAAGAAAGGAAGGAAAGGGAAAAACCTTTTTAAAGTATCTGTTAGAAGTCAATACAGGGTTAAACAGTAGTAGAATCTTCACCATAGCTTTCCAAGGTAGGTATTATGCTTTTGCCCTCATTATACAGATAAGGAAACAAACTCCGAGAAAGGATGAAACCTACGCAAGTTATACTCCTAGTAAGTGAGGAAAGGTTCAAATTCCAGACCATCTGACGCATCAGGCTCTTTCCATGCCATCATGCACTTTCCTACCCAGGTTGATGGCTTTTTGCCAAAATGTCTGCATTCCTCAGCACGGGTTCCTTTCAACTTCACTTCAGTACCGTCGTAATATCAGAGTATTCCAAATGCAAGGAAAAAAATAACCATCATCTTGCCTGAAAAAAAGTCTTAAATAGCTGGAGTCATGCAAATACAAAATTATAGTAATTGTCATCATTGAGTCAGACCACTCTCTCCATCCAGACCAATGTTTTTTTATAAATGGTGATATCCAAGGGGTGGTCTATGAAAGACCTTCTAAAAAGCAGGCCTCAAAAGGTTAGATATAGGACTGGTTAATATCCAAAGAGGAAAAAACCACTGATGTCATCCCAAAAGACTTCAGAGAAACTGAAAACCAGATACACTGCTTTGAGTTTTCAGAACTCAGATAGGGAACAGGCTGTTCCTGGACCATAATAGCTGCTGCTATGACCTGGAATGAGTGTTTGTTTCCCCACACTGCAAAAGGATAACAACACCTACCTGCCTTTGAGTGTTACAAGAACTTAACTAGTATCTACAGAAAGCTCTGAGGGTAGAATCACCACGGCAGTGCTAAGTGCCATGTGACCCTCGGTGCAGGAAGCCCTGAGCAGTGCAGATTGGCTGGTCTTTGACAGACCTCACATGTGCACAGGTCCCAACAGAGAAGGTTTGAGAATGACTTCATGACTCATAATGAGATGCAAAGGCAAACAGATGATGTGAAGTTGTTTTGGGAGACTGAATGGATCTAGAAGACAGAAAAAAAAACTTACAGTGGAATGTGCCAGGCTAGAGGAGATCTATGGTGAGCCTTGCCTTTGCTCACAGCATAGACATTTGTCCTCAGGACTCTCTCTGGCAGGCTTAGAAGGATGGGGCACTGGGAGAACTGGCTGAAACCACATGGGGAGGCTGGTAAGGAGAGAGCAGCCACAGAGACTCTTAGGCCTAAAACCCAATTTTACATGAGAACAAAGAGGATATGCTGAGCTACAGAGATGGGGCAGCAGATACCAAATGATTATGCAAATATAGCAGAACAATAGATCAGTCTAACTTAATAGCTGGTGCAAGATTGGATGACTCTCTTTGCTAAGGCTTCCGTCTTGTGTCAAGCAGAAGTGAGTAAGAACAACCTCCTAGACCCTGAGTTGGGTCGTTTTCCATGTTTATTGCAGACCTCAAACCAGCCCTGGGGAAGCGGGTATTATCATTTTTAAAGAAATGAGGGTCAAAGTGACAAAGTAACTTGCCTAAGACATTAAGAAGCAAAGCCATCACTAAAATATAGATCTGGCTGACACAAGAGCCCTTGTGCATTAAACTTGGTCCTCCTGTCTCTCAGTACAGTTATTCACAGTGTGGACGAGCTCTGAGCAGATCTCTAGGCCAACTTGGTAAGACATTCAAACCATGGCTCTGCTTTGGAGGTAAAGGGGTGGCCTGGAGTGCAGTCACTCATCCAGCAAGCGTTTATGGAAGGCCTCGAATGGCCCAGGCCTGTGGTGGGCCCAACTGATGCAGAAAAACAAGGCCCTCTCTCTGGCCTCCGCATTGCCCCCTGACACCCTGACAAGCACAGCAGAGTAGACATCTGGCACGGTCCCCGAGGCCAGACCTCAGCCGCAGCCGGCAAGACAGGTAGGCAGCCTCAGAGGTCACGGCCTTCTTGAACGCCATTCTCAAGGAGGCCCTTAGCAAACAGAGCATATGCTTTAGTCTGAGTTTTGACAATTCTTTATTAATCTCCTGAGGATTATGGTTAAAAAACTGCTGCACATTCCTTTGCTTTTAATTACTGTCCTAAGAAAGGTTTGATCTTTTTTTAAAAACAAAGCTAGCAAAATGACTGCAGAAGAAAGAGAAAGCCCTTAATAATTTATTCATAATGTTATTAAGACAAAGTCATGTTTTATTGGACCACGTGTGTTTATGTTGTGACGCAAGAGTCACTAAGGGGGGGCGTTAGTCATATATAATATCCATTAATATTCTCTGCATGTGTTCACCAAACAGTGTCTTAGCATCAGTACATGACTCCAATTTAAAAGACGTGATTTTCCCAGTTTAACTATTTCCTGCGGCAACACGGCCGCAGACACACGCCCAGCCTTTCCTTCCCGGGAAAGCAACTGCGCGTGCGGGGACGGAAGGCTTGTCCAGGAAGGCGTTCTTGCCTCAGCTCCAACACTAGCTGCAGGTGACCTTGAGGTCTAGACCCTCTGTCCTTCATCGGCAAGATGAAGCGATTCAGAGGAGGCGGTGCTCCTCTCCCCCAGCCCCGCAGCTGCGCACTAGCACTCCTCCGGGCCTGCGGCCACCCCTGCGTGCTCACCGCTCCCTCTCCCCAAGGACCATTTTGAAATGAGTTTCCTTTTTCACAGACGGGCGTTCCCCACGCTGCGTAGTAGCCTGGCTCCCGGTCTTAGACGGTGCGGACCTGGCTGGGGAGGCAAGTGGTGGTTCTTTCTGATTTGCTGTGTGCCCTTCAACAGTGAGGCACTTAGGAATTCCGGGCCCGTCGTTTCCTCACTGATGGGGGATTATGTGACAACACTCAGCTACCACAAAAGAGGGAGAGAGGATTAAATAATGTGCTTGTACGAGATTTAGCCAATACTTGATGTCACACTGGATACTCAGTCGTAATTACCTTTTGAGTCCTCAGAACTCACCTGAAATACCTTCCAGATTCAAGGGCAAATGGTTCCTTAAGGGGGTTTAATTTCTTTTCAATCCCCAAGGAGACTTGTGCCAAATACTGAGAGCCTTGATCTGCCACTGGAAACATGGATTTCCTTCACCTCAACGACGCCTTCTTTCTCTCCTCAGAGTCACTGAAGAATCAGGAGCACAATGTTCTATATCCCCAAATTATTTTTCCCATATTCCTTTCCAGATAGCTGCTTATTATGCCGAGAACATAAAGGAGAAATATCCTGTGGCTGTTTCAGCACTATTAAGGCCTCCCTCCCATACCACGACTAACTTAGTCATCCCTCTGTAAACTATATTTTCACCAGGCTATTGAAGACAGTATGGCTTCAAGAAAAAAAACTCATGTTCATGCAGGAAGTAGACCTTGGTTAGATGATGATAATTATTTTTAGCACTGATTATGCAAAATTGGCATATTCTAGGATTGTTCTTAGTAACTTTCACTTATAAAGTCCTTTATTCCTCAAGACGACCCTAGGAGGTTGTTACTATTTTATTTCCATTTCAACGCATAAAGAACATGACGTGCTAGCCGGGTATGGTGGCCAGAACACATCTGTAGTCCCAGCTACTTGGGAGGTAGAGCCAGGAGGATTGCTCGAACCCAGGAGTTTGAGGCTTCAGTGAGCTATGATCGCACCTTTGAATTGCCATTGCACTCCAGCCTGGGCAACATAGTGAGACCCCATGTCGTACAAAAAAAAAAACAGAAAACATGCAACTCGGCGAGGTTAAGGGCTTCATGAGGCCATGTTTTCAGGAATTGGCACACATCAGATTTGAATCAGGCAATCTCATTTAGAGTCAGTACTCTCCATCATTATGCTGTTCTTCACAGAAGGTGTGATGATCTGAAAGAATATGTGTAGAGAAATGACCATATTGTGAGCACTCTGGAAATAGTATTTTTATATTATTTAGGTTAAAATAGTTATTTTCTTAAATGTTGCTGCCTTTTCAGTTGATTATGACACAAAAGCATCCTTTATGTTCCCCTTCTCTTCCTTAACTTCCATATTTTTAACTTTGCTGGCCTCATCTCTGTCTCAATCTATGAATGCAATGTCCCAGGGGCGTCCATGGTCATCCCAGAGATATCCTCCCTTATATCTTGCTGGTACCTTCCCTAGGTCCCGGCTTTCAGAACTCTGCTGCAGCTTACTGTCTGATACAAAGTTCAGAGGAACAAGTCCCTCCTCTCTTCCACATACTTTTCTCACAACTTGTAGAGGCTTAAGCCTCCGGTAAACTGGTCACTTATTTTACAAGTGCTGTTTATAAATTTTGCTAAAATCCCATTGAACAATAGAGTTGAGGATACGTTAACATACCCCAAATTTTAGTCTACAGTACCTTGCCCTGTTAAAGGGAAGCTTACTCTAAGATTCCAGACTCCACATTTCCTGCAACTCACAGATCCAGTCACCGAAACATCATCGGCTTATTTGGCTCAGATAAACATCCACCTGAATTGTGTTCCAACAAATGACAGCAACAGCGAGGCAAATAGCAGGATTTATGGGGCACCATTCTCAGAAGATAATCATAGTAATTTGCTGTCCCCATTTCCTCACAAGTCCAGGAAGAAGAGCAGTAGGAAACAGCATACAGAAGGCAGAAATGTTGAGGTTTGGAGAAGTACCTGGTACACTTGAATCCTGGGAGCTACTGGCAAAGCCAAGAAATAATTAAGCAGCAGAGGGCAGGCCATGCAGCAGAAAGGGGGACCCTCCCACCACCTCACCTAACTAGTTTGGGGCAGCTGGTGGTTTATCTAAAGACCATTTCCAAGTGGTTCAGGGCCTTACTCTCCAAATTAGGTCCATGGGCCAGCTGCATGGGTAGCACTTGGAGGCATGTGTATTTCAAATGAAGACTCCTCCCAGACCTGCCGAATCAGAATCCGCCTTAGGAACTGGTTATTCCTGAGCACATTATGTGCTGAGAGGTGCTGATAGAGGATTCATAGCTCGGGGTGAGCTAGGCCTGACCTATCTATACAATAGACTCCACTCTGAAAATTCAAACAAATAAATAAGTGCATATAATAGGATAAAACCAAAATGAAGGGGAAAAACATACTGTACTCAGTATACATGTGGAGATGGCAAGAGCTCTACATGGAAACCCAGTAAGGATATTCTGTTTGCTGCTCCAGACTCGACAACTGCTTTTCTTCTCCATGCTCTGTGCCTAGGGAGGCTGACTGGTAAGGAATTTTGCATAGCTCCCTTGCCATTTGGCTTCTGATTGGGTTTCCAGGAGAGTAGCATGAGATTCCCCATGGCCTGGCCTTAGGCTGGCTGTGTCCCTTGGTGAAGGCCATGGCTCTCTCCAAACAGCCTTCACCATCCCTGGGTTCCAGCAAGTACCTCCTTCTCCACTTCAGGCCTAAGGCTGGCTGCTGCACCTGCTGTTACTAGCCACTGTATACTGCACTATTGCTTCCTGTACCTTGCTAGTAATGCCTCAATAAATGCTCTCTATAATACTCAATTGGAGTATGTCACCTGTTTACTGCTGGGACCCTGGCTGATAAATTTAGACAAAACTTCCTACTCACAGAAACAAAGGACAATGGAAAGCAATAACCTATCACAGGGGAGGAGACTTTAAAAAAAAAATAATAATACAGAATGAAGAGGGTTGTAATCAATTTAACCAAGGGCTGATACTCCATCACACCATAGCTATGAGCCTTTTTGTTTCCATCGCAACATAGGAAAATGTTGTGAACATGTCTAAGAATAAACTACCCCTTTATCTGTTAAGAAACCCTAATTCTAAGAATAGGGTTCCATTGCATTTCAATTCAGATTTTCCATCCATCAAGCATCTGCTATGTGTGTCTTCTGTACAACATCCCCATAGGTGCTTATCTAGCTTGCACCAAAAAAACAGCCTCAGAAGATAAGCTGTCTCCTGAAAGTGTTCCCTCTCCTCCTGCCCTTCTCCCTCAAGTGCAAAATTGATTAAATAAGTCACTGGTTTCTCTGTAAGACCATCCTTTCATAATCATCAATTTATTCAGTCCTGCTTCTCCCTTAATTAACTGATTCCTACTTTCCAGAAGCCTCCAGTAATTAGATATGATCAAATTTCTCTTTGACTTTCTCATATCACAAAATGTGTATGCTCATTGACTTACCTACAAATCACAATGTACCTCCCACAGAGTGGGGTGTGGCACACACCCTTCCAGAGGGCCACTTCAACAGTCAGTGCAAGCAGAATGGTCAGGCGCAGATGCTTCCCCGCAGCCCCCACACATCGTGCTGCTCCCACTGCATCCCAGCAGCCTGCATCGAGAATCTTACCTCCAGCAACCGCTTCTTAGCTAATTCTACAGTACCCAGCACCCAAGGCCCTTAGCAAGGCCCCACATTCTTTGTAAAGCCTTCCTTGCAACTCTAAAACATAAAAATGTCTCCTTTATCCAACTCCTTTAGAGCTTTCTCACTTCTAAGTCAGGACCCAGGAGATTTCCTGTAAGCAGAGTACATGTGCAAATATATATGGCTATACTGGGCAAGGAGATTCAAAAATGACTTCTAGGTTCTGTGTGTGTGTGTGTGTGTGTGTGTGTGTGTGTGTGTGTGTGAATATATACGTATACACCAGGGCTGTCCATCCAGCCATTGTTACTATAACGAAAAAGTATTCAGCCAGTTTACATGGCTGGATACTTCCTGGACAGCCCTCATGTATGTGTGTGTGTGTGTGTGTGTGTGTGTGTGTGTGTGTGTGTATGCATATGAATGGCACATTTTGTTTATCCATTCATGTGACAGTGAGCACTGGGGCTGCTACCACTTTTTGGCTATTGTGAATGATGAGTAGTATCATTTATTGAGGTAGGAAAAGCTAAAGGAAGAGATTTAGAAGGCAAAAGGAGAAACAGGGAATCTAGCTTAGGGCATGTTAAATTTCAGTGCCTGTGAGATATATAAATGCTAATATTCAGTATACAAATATAAGGATTTCAAGCTCAGGAAAACATCTGGACTGAGGGATATAGATTTAGCAGTTGCAGGCATTTAGGTAGCAATGGAAACCAAGAGAGTGGATGAGATCATCTAGGGAGAACAGGCAGAGGACGTGGGCTGAGTCCTAGAGAACTCTAATTTTGTGACTAGGTAGAGAAGGATGAGCTGGAAAAGCATACAAAAATATAGAAACAAGGCCAACAGAGTGTGGAGTTATTTGATTCCAAAGAACACCTGGGATAGACACAGGAATAGAGAGATTTCTATAAATACTTGGATGTCAGTCCTCATCAGTTTGGTAAAACTAAGATTGAGAATAGATATAATTAAAATGTATTAAATTAAGAATATTGGTTTTCACATATGATATGTCAAAATTAAAAGAATCCACTTGAGGCTTGCAGATAGTACGTAGTAAACCTAAGAAACCCATTTATTCAAGGACTAGTAGGGAAATATAAATACTAGGAAAGTGTCTATAAAATCATTGATGTTACATTTGTGACGAATTGTTAGAAGATGTTTGAGATGCACCTGGTAAAACTTTGGAAGTGGTTTTAAAGGAGAGAAATAGTGCTTTCACACTCAGACACACACACACTCTCTCAAATAATATCTCAAAAGACAGACAATTCCATTGCTGCATTGGATGTAAGAATGCCCTAGGATGAGGTTTTTAAACTCTATCCTATAGCAACATACTATCTATAAAATTAAGTGTTGAATAAGAAACATGGGACTTTCAGGATGAGCTTTGTGTGGCTGAAAATTGTTAAAAACTGAAATGCTGGGCCGGCCTGGCTCCCCTCCCCGGCCCCGACGGGCGGGCGGACTGCCCTGAGGAGGCGGGGAGGGGCGGGCTGGGCCGGCCGGCGGGCAGGCAACGATGCCGAACTTCTGCGCTGCCCCCAACTGCACGCGGAAGAGCACGCAGTCGGACCTGGCCTTTTTCAGGTTCCCGCGGGATCCGGCCAGATGCCAGAAGTGGGTGGAGAATTGTAGGCGAGCAGACTTAGAAGATAAAACACCTGATCAACTAAATAAACATTATCGATTATGTGCCAAACACTTTGAGACCTCTATGATCTGTAGAACTAGTCCTTATAGGACAGTTCTTCGAGATAATGCAATACCAACAATATTTGATCTTACCAGTCATTTGAACAATCCACACAGTAGACACAGAAAACGAATAAAAGAATTGAGTGAAGATGAAATCAGGACACTGAAACAGAAAAAAATTGATGAAACTTCTGAACAAGAACAAAAACATAAAGAAACCAACAACAGCAATGCTCAGAACCCCAGTGCGGAAGAAGGGGGTGAAGAACAGGATGAGGACATTTTACCTCTAACCCTTGAAGAGAAGGAAAACAAAGAATACCTAAAATCTCTATTTGAAATCTTGATTCTTATGGGAAAGCAAAACATACCTCTGGATGGACATGAGGCTGACGAAATCCCAGAAGGTCTTTTTACTCCTGATAACTTTCAAGCACTGCTGGAGTGCCGGATAAATTCTGGTGAAGAGGTCCTGAGAAAGCGCTTTGAGACAACAGCGGTTAACACATTGTTTTGTTCAAAAATACAGCAGAGACAGATGCTAGAGATCTGTGAGAGCTGTATTCGGGAAGAAACTCTCAGGGAAGTGAGAGACTCACACTTCTTTTCCCTTATCACTGACGAAGTAGTGGACATAGCAGGGGAAGAGCACCTACCCGTACTGGTGAGGTTCGTTGACGAATCGCATAACCTGAGAGAGGAGTTTGTGGGCTTTCTGCCCTATGAAGCTGATGCAGAAATTTTGGCTGTGAAATTTCACACTACAATAACTGAGAAGTGGGGGCTAAATATGGAGTATTGTCGTGGACAGGCTTACATTGTGTCCAGTGGATTTTCTTCCAAAATGAAAGTTGTTGCTTCTAGACTTTTAGAGAAATATCCCCAAGCTATCTACACACTTTGCTCTTCCTGTGCCTTAAATATGTGGTTGGCAAAATCAGTGCCTGTTACGGGAGTATCTGTTGCATTGGGAACAATTGAGGAAGTTTGTTCTTTTTTCCATCGATCACCACAACTGCTTTTAGAACTTGACAATGTAATTTCTGTTCTTTTTCAGAACAGTGAAGAAAGGGGTAAAGAACTGAAGGAAATTTGCCATTCTCAGTGGACAGGAAGGCATGATGCTTTTGAAATTTTAGTGGACCTCCTGCAAGCACTTGTTTTATGTTTAGATGGTATAAATAGTGACACAACTATTAGATGGAATAACTGTATAGCTGGCCGAGCATTTGTCCTCTGTAGTGCAGTAACAGATTTTGATTTCATTGTTACTATCGTTGTTCTTAAAAATGTCCTCTCTTTTACGAGGGCCTTTGGGAAAAATCTCCAGGGGCAAACCTCTGATGTCTTCTTTGCAGCCAGTAGCTTGACTGCAGTATTGCATTCACTAAATGAAGTGATGGAAAATATTGAAGTTTATCATGAGTTTTGGTTTGAGGAAGCCACAAATTTGGCTGCCAAACTCGATATTCAGATGAAACTCCCTGGGAAATTCCGCAGAGCTCAGCATAGTAACTTGGAACCTCAGCTAACCTCTGAGAGTTATTATAAAGAAACCTTAAGTGTTCCAACAGTGGAGCACATTATTCAGGAACTTAAAGATATATTCTCAGAACAGCACCTCAAAGCTCTTAAATGTTTATCTCTGGTACCCTCAGTCATGGGTCAACTCAAATTCAATACGTCAGAGGAACACCATGCTGACATGTACAGAAGTGATTTACCCAATCCTGACACACTCTCAGCTGAACTTCACTGTTGGAGAATCAAATGGAAACACAGAGGGAAAGATATTGAGCTTCCATCCACCATTTATGAGGCCCTCCACCTGCCTGACATCAAGTTTTTTCCTAATGTGTATGCATTGCTGAAGGTCCTATGTATTCTTCCTGTGATGAAGGTTGAGAATGAGCGCTATGAAAATGGACGAAAGCGTCTCAAAGCATACTTGAGGAACACTTTGACAGACCAAAGGTCTAGTAACTTGGCTTTGCTTAACATAAATTTTGATATAAAACATGATCTGGATTTAATGGTAGACACATATATCAAACTCTATACAACTAAATCAGAGCTTCCTACAGATAATTGAGAAACCATTGAAAATACCTAAGAGACTTTTAAAATAGGCTTTCTCTTGTATTTGATATTTGAAAGAAGAGCCCTAATGTGTATGTTGGCCACTTAATCAGTGATTATCTTTGCCTACAGGCCTCCATTGAATAGTTTAGCCTTTTATAATCTACCTGTTTGAATGGCCCCTGTTTGAACTCTCATGCTTGGAGACCTATCTGTTGTTCCAGAAGATAGCATTGAAAGTGCTTTGTGATCTCTGCCAATGGCACTCTGGAGTTGTTTTAGTTAAGTCATTTTAGACATAACATTTACTATCACGGTAGATCCATGTCAGGTATTGAGTTATCAATTCTTTGAAGAAATACATTTTGAGGAGGTGTGGGAGGAAAGAATACATTTTATAAAATGTTACAATGAAGCCTGTGATTGACTTTTGACTAGTAGAAGTTTTAAATACATTATTAAAAAATCTATAATGGACAGTAAAAGAAATTATCAGAGAGAGAAGCTTGTGAGCTCACCAAACAAGGATTTCATTGTAGATTTTCTCTTTATCAAATGAACTTAAAGGAACAAGTGATAATTAAAGTTTGAATGGAAGAGCCTGCCATTGTTGTTCCACATCTGGTTGTTGCTGTTTACATTCCTTTGTTGAGCCTACATCTTCTTAAGCCTTTTAGCAGGTGTATGTTGAACGTTTCTGTTTCATGGTTAGGACAAAACCAGGCCATGGATACTGACAACTGACTTGTCTTTTTCCATGGCTTTATCTACTGCCTCGTCTTGATTTATAAGCAAAACCTGGAAAAGCTACAAAAATAAGTGTTTTGTGGTTTATCTAGAAATAATATGGAAAATATTGCTGTTATTTTTGGTGAAGAAAATAAATTTTGTATAGTTTATTTCAAAAAAAAAAAAAAAAAAAAAAAAAAAAACTGAAATGCTGATTGGACTCAAGAGACCATGGAATATCTTCCTCTAACATTGTTTAAAAGCAAAAATGGGTTCTCATCTGTCTGAAACTAAATGTAAGCATGCCTACAGATAAAGGAGGCAGACATGAAGCTCTCTCATGGGTCCTTCCTTTCATAATAGTATAATTCTCTCCACTGTTTTACTGCTTTGGGTGGAAGAGCTTTCATCTTTCCAATTTCCAATCTACTAGAATAGATAGTTCAGCCAAGTTTCTCAGACTCACTGATTTTTCTATTCCCTGAAAAGCTCAGTAGAAGGCGTCTTTCATCTTTAATTATACTTCTGAATATTTTCCCCTTCTCTGCTTAATAGCATTTACTTGCTGTTTGTCCTCCATTCTCATCCTTTCCCTACCTTATTTATCTACCAATAAAAGACATTAATATTTGATTCTTTCTCACTGAAGTGTTGTATTTTGAGAACTCAAAGTTGGTGGGTAAATATGAACTATACATGATGTGTGGAAAAAATATTAATAGGGATTTTACTAGGTCAGAATTGTACTGCTTTGGGCCAAAGGCCATCATAAGACTTACAGGGGAAGACTACATACAAAGAAACCTTTAAAATAACTTAGATCAAACAAGGACTAAGTTGTTATGGAATGAGTTCCTAAGTGTAAAAATATGTAACATTTCAAAGTGAATTTATTAAGACAAATCATAAGACCAATATATGATTGTACCATTTTGGCTGGAGTGTCTAACATAACATTAGCTCTGATTCTGAAGTGGCCAGTAAAAGCATCAAAAATAATGCACATGTCCCTGACACGCAAACTTGCCTTCTCCAGTGATATTCTAAAGTAAATATTAGTTTCATTATCTCAAAAAATGTTTAGAGTTATTTGTAGATACAAAAGGAGAGGAAACAAATATGTATGCAGCACCTACTATTTGCAAGGCTCTGCCATTTCACTGGAATATAACTTTTCACTTGATCTTGGCAATGACCCTATGAGATGGGGATTTATCAGCTCCATAAGGAAACCAAGGTTCAAAGAGATTAGGCAAATCCTCCAGGTCACACATTAGCAAATGGCAGAGCCAGAGTCTGGACCCAAGATTGTTTAAGCCCACAACCCATGCAGTTATACCAAGATCCACTTTTAAAAAAAGAAATGTGAAAGGTCCTCTGATTCCAGGTTGCCTCTTATACGGGCTCAATGGACCAGGAAATAAGCCAGTATCTTGCCTTTAATTATGAAGTAGACATGATTTAGAAAAAGATTGCAGTGAAAGCCTGGCTGAGTTTAAGAGAGGTGAGATCGATTAAGCAAAGTGAAATTCTATGTAACCCTCCTCTAACCCTTGCAAACACTGGTTTCTGTAAAAGCTAGCCTACTGGGGACAAGGGGAAGGGTATTTTATTCAAAGGTCCTTTAACAAGGTTTGCTAATAGGGAGAGAAACCTTTGTTAAGCCCCTCTCTTTGCCAAGCACTTGATATCCATGCACTGACTGAATTCTCACAACCACCCTGGGTTGTGATTTTACAGTGAAGAAACTGAGTCTCAGAGAAGTTAGGTTTTTTGATCAACATCAATAAGTAATGGAGATAAATTTGAATCTAGGGCTAATTACACAGACAGTGTTTGTTCCATAGTAATTCCAGTAGACAGAAGGAGTACTGATGTCATGTAAGGCAGTGCTTCGTGCATGTGAATCACCTGGGATCTTGTTAAAATGCATGTCTGACGCACTAGGTCTGGGGTGGAGCTTTAGATTTTGCATTTCTAACAAGCTCCCAGGTGAGGCTGATGCTTCTGGTCTGCAGACCACTCTTTTTTTTTTTTTTAAGATTTTTTTTTTTATTTCAGCATATTATGGAGGTACAAAAGTTTAGGTTACGTATATTGCCCTTGTCCCTCCTCCCCGCTTCGAATCAGAGCTTCAAGCGTGTCCATCCTCTAGATCGTGCACATCGCACTCATTATGTATGTATACGCCCATCTCCTCCCTCCACACACATCTGCCTGACACCTGATTAATGTTATTCCTAAATGTGCTCTTAGGTGATGATCAGCGAAACCAATCTGATGGTGAGTACATGTGGTGCTTATTTTTCCATTCTTGGGATACTTCACTTAGTAGAATGGGTTCCAGCTCTATCCAGGAAAATACAAGAGGTGCTATATCACCATTGTTTCTTATAGCTGAGTAGTACTCCATGGTATACATATACCACATTTTATTAATCCACTCATGTATTGATGGGCACTTGGGTTGTTTCCACATCTTCGCAATTGTGAATTGTGTGCAGACCACTCTTAAGAGTAGAAATGATGTTATTATTTACAAACCAAACCCTAGAAACGTGCGCCTGGACACAGCACTCCGCTGCTAGGTGGCTCCCGTGGAAGCTTCATGCTTTTTATTTGATTACTGTTCTAGTTGATGAGATGGTAATCTTCTCTGATACAGCTGCTAAGGTATGGAGGGTGGGCACATCAGAGATTGGTGTGGGAATTCAGCCTTCACCTCAGTTCTACAGACATTTGGACAGCTGCTAATATAGGAAGGATTCCAAGAGGATTAAGCAGCCTCGTTTTTTGTAATGTAGATTTGTGGTGTGTCTCCGCTGATCTTAGAGACTGCATCAGTCCTTAAAGTGATCAGGATCCATCTGACAGGCCCACATCCACAGGGGTCCACAGCACGCAGCTGGGGGAGGGGGCTGGCAACTTGGAGGTGTTTGGTGCAAAGGTGCTTTGCAACCCTTGGCTGTGTTCCAGCACTCTGCTTTGAACTTCACACTCCTTTTCCCCCCTCCCTCTCTGGCTCCAAAGTTTCAAACAGCCTCCTTATCAGAGCTGGGTGGCAGGTGACTCTCCTGCAGGCCGGCAATCCTGCTTCCAGGCTGGCTTCCATGGAGTGTTTTGTTATTTCAGTGGAAAGCGACTTCAGAGCAAATTGCTCTGGTTACCATTGGGGTCACCTAGGTGTTTGCGTAGTCTGTGGTAATTGCTTTATTTCAGCAGGAAAAAAAGTAGTTATTACCATGTTTTTGCAGCTGGCAGTGGCTTTTGTGTAGAAGAATCCTTCACATCAAAGGAAGAGGGAATATGTTGACGGTGCACACGCTGGCTGTTTCCAGGACCTCTCACTCCTACCTGCAGCACCTGCTCCTGGTGCCTGGCAGAGGCCCTGCTCACCGGGGTAGTTCCTTAAGACACTCTACATTCAGCAGGTGTTGGGCAGGGGAAGGTGTCACCCAGGCGACTATCAGACTGGGGACACTGACTCAAAGGCAGATGCAGGTAATGAGGTCTAATGGGAGAAATGGCTTCAAATAAAACTTTCTGCACTTGATTAATATTGCCACAATGAGTGGATTTTGCTCCCTCCCAAACAGGCATCACTTTTCTCTTTATCTCCCATCCCTAATGCCCTGGGGTTTGAGATTTTAGCCTTGGAAGGAAGGGAGGAAAGAAAAGCATGCAGTGCAGACATCCCCAGTTCTAATGAGATGACCGAGTTACTTTTTATCTGTACATTTCATGCAGCTTAGATAGTCCCGGGGTAGCCCAGAATCCTTCTCTCTTTCCCTGTTTTGAGTCAGTTTGTTATATCCTGTGCTCTTCTCACTAATTTTTTTTCCCACATCATCTTCTGCTCTTCCTTCTGCAATGACCTCTCTCCCCTGTGGCTGGTTGTGGAGGTTCTCTTTCATTTTCCCTGTAGGGCCATCTTTGTAGAGCTAACTTTAACTAGCCAGACCAATGCTTTCCCAACCCTGAACAAAGTGTTCAATGAAAAGGGCCACGTCAGCATACACAGAGCCAACCTGCACGAGGTCAGCAGCCCGCCTGCCTCTCCAGCCTTCTCCGCACATGCTCTGCACCTTCCCAACCATCGCCTGGAAACTGCCTCTCTTCATCACAAGCAGTTCAGGCTCGGAGCTGCACTGGGGCAGTCAATTTGCCACAGGAAACAATAACTCATAACCAACACACTTACTCCAAACCAGGCCATAGACACCTAAGGTTGTTTCCAGCTTCCACATGGCAGAAAAGAGCCCACTCTCCCCTAGAACTGAAAAAGATCAAGCACAGTATTAGGAAATTTAAGCTCAGTGATTAAAGTCTTCCAGCAATGTGGAGCCAGGGCTAGTGGGGGACTGTGTTACTGCCCACATCCCAGAACTGGTTGCTTCCCACAGGAAGCATATACCGGCCGAGTATCCCTTATCTGAAATGCTTGGGACCGAAAGTGTTTCGAATTTTGGAGTTTTTCAGATTTGGGAATATTTGCACATACCCAGTGAGATATCTTAGGGATGGGACCCAAGTCTAAAAGTGTTTCGTATATACCTTATACACTTAGCCCAAAGGTAGTTTTATACAATGAGTTTTGTTTAAAAAGGCCATGGACGGCTTGGCCTACACACGGGCCATTTTATTACTTTGTGGGACATTCGTGTGGGGGGATGTGGGCGTGTGCAGCAGTGACACACTGCAGCTGAAGGGCGCTGGGAGGGTCCTTCGTCCCTTGGGGACACTGAATAAACTGAATGTTATCTGCCTGCATTTTGACTGCGAGCCATCACGTGAAGTCAGCTTTGAAATTTTCCACTTGTGATGCCCTGTTAGTGCTCAAAAATCTTCAGATTTTGGAGCATTTTGGATTTCAGGTTTTTGGATTAGCAGTGCCAACCCGTATGACAATTTGAGTTGTGGACAAAGTGTCTTCAATACTGTCGACCCCTTGACCTTGGATTTGCTCTCCCTCTTGCCTTCCTCCCTGCCATCCTGTTTCCCTTGGATGTGCTGGGCCTGGGCTGGCCTGTTCTGCTCATTACCTGTCCTGTCTTCCCCCTTCCAGTGCACCTGCCGGGGGTGGGGAACCTGTAGCCTAAAAGCGAAACGTGGCCTCTAGGTCCTTAAGTGTGGCCTTTTGACTGAATCCAAATTTTACAGAACAAATCCTTTTATTAAAGGATTTAATATGAAAGATGAAGCTTTTCTTACCTCCTTTGGTGCTTGAAAAAGAACAATCTTGAAACCAGAAGGCCACAGGTTCCCCACCCCTGGAACCCACTTCTTTGCTCTCACCTATGACATGCTCACTCAACCACTGCTCTGGTTCCAGAAGCCTGGCTCTGCCCGTGTGACCAGTTTTCAGGCCCTCCCAACCCTGCCCCACTCTCCCAGTCCTGACCACAAGACTCACCTGTAGTTGACCACGTGCCCGACATGAGCAGATTATATAGACAAGCCCCACTTAATCTCAATAATTAATTAATGGATGTGGGGGGAGGGAAGTCTCCCACAGAAACCTAAGAGAAAGAGTTCAATTTAAAAGGACATACGTCTCTACATAGCAAGGAGTAAACCTGATTGACTATCGATAGTAAAATTAGTCATGTAACAAATGTAGTATTTAGATAAACTCCTAGGGGAATGAGCCTTAATGGATCAACGCAAAGAGATGAGGCTAGGAGGAGTCAGGACAGCCCTACCTCTCTGACTTTAATATGGCTCAAGGCAAACATGTTGCCCGGCAGAACACAGAGAGAATGTAGGATTCTGATTAAGTGTGCACACTCTGGAGTCAGACTGCCTGGGTTGCTTCTTCACTTTGCAATTCCTAACTGGGTAGGCGTTGGTAAGTGACTTAACTTTTTTGAGCCTCTGTTTCCTTATCTGTCAAAGGACGATAATATCAATAACAATGCCCATTACAAGGTTGACAAACTGGTTAAAAGAGAATAATCCAGGTAATGTGCCTAGTTATCATAGTGCCTAACACACAGCAATTTAATTGATACTTGTTTAAAAACCCTTTGTTTTTACTGTCAGAGCAGAATCTTGAGCCACTTGGGCAATGGATCTTACATGACATGAATAGTGCACATATATATATCACTTTTTAATTAAACTTGTAATTTTGGGGTCATTATAGATTCATTGTAGATATAGTTGTAAGCAGCAATACAGACATATACCATGTATCTTTTACCCAGTTTTCCCCAATGGTAACACCTGGTACAATTATAGTACAATTTCACTACCAGGTTATAGACACTGATATAATCCACTCATTCAGAATGTCCTGGTGTTCCTTATGCTGTAATTATTTGTTTCTCTGTGTATTGGGGGGGGCAGTTTGTATGCGTGTGTTTTAGTCCTATGCAATTTTATCACATGTGTAAGCTCGTATATCTACCACCACAGTCAAGATACACAATGGTTCCATCACCACAAATACGTACATTTTATAAATCAATTTTTTAAATGTCCTGATTAGGGTGACCACAGTCAAAATGTTCCCTTTGCCTTTCTTCTGGTTCCTGTTGCATTTTATCAATGATGCCCATGAACTTTTCCTGAACAAGCCCTTCATCCTCCAGTGCATATGTTTCAAAAGCAAGAAAGCATTGGACCGTTAGGAGAAGCAGTGCCAGGCAGAGGAGGAGGAGGGAGAGCAAGAGCAGGAGGAGGAGGAGGAGAGGGGAGAGGAGAGGGAGAAGGTAGAGGAAGGGGAGAGAAAGCATCGAGGAAGCAGGAGGAGAAGGAGGAGGAGGAGCAGCAGTCATGACAGCTTCTGCCCTGTCCAGCAGACCAGGAGGGGCAGCTCCACTCGCCCCACCCACAGGACACATTTGACCAACCGTTCTGATTTCTCTAGTCTAGAGTCTTAACAGAGCCTGTTCTGATTCCTACTGAGGGTTGGCTGTAAATGCAGGCCCCCAGGGGAATAAAATCAGGCCTCCAAAACCCAGACCCTATTCAGAGTGAAAATAAAATGCAAAGACAGATATGGGGGAATACATGTGCAATTATATTTTTGTGATATTTAGGTTGCAGTTTTAAATAATATTTAGGATTATGAAAATAATGTATGCTCATTATAGAAAATTTGGCAAGTACATATAAAATATAAAGAAGAAAATTATAATCTCATAATCCCAATATATCTATATTATTTATATAGATATAAAACAATAATCTCATACCCTGTGCTATCCACAGATAACTACTGTTAACATTTCTGGAGTATAATATTCCTTCGGATCTTTTTCTATACAGATGTGCAAGATTTAAGTTTATAAAACTTGTACCATACTACACAGAGATTTGTATCTTGTATTTTCCCCTGAACATTTTATTGGGTTTCCTTCATGTTTTTGAAGATGGATAATATTTGTATACAATGAATTTTCATGAAAATCTTCTGGAGGATGAGATGAAAGATCCAAAAACCTTCTAAGACATCTCAGCATCTAGGATTCCTAACATTTTTATGAAACCCAAATTCTAGAACGATCAAGTTCTCGCCCTACCAGACCTGACTTTTCTCTTCTTGGGACGACGTGGCTGTGACCGGCGCAAGCAGCGAGACAGGCACCGACAGGCTGCCGCATCACCACAGCTCTGACCCCACAGCAGTTACAGAAAGAAGCCTCTTTCCATAGCCAAAATCGGAGCCGGCCAAAATGATCATTTTTGGTAAGACTAAATATCATCTTTATGGATTGTGTTTGACATCATCACTTTAAAATTGTGCTCAGACATGTTATTTTATGTATAGATGAAAGGATGTGTTTTATAATGCATCTTTTTTCAGAACCAAAATACCTTTTCCTGTATTAGAAGAACAAGTAAGTATTTATCGTTAAATCGTTACATAACAGCTTCCTTCCCATTAGCTCACAAACGTACTTCCATTCATAAAAAATAAAATGTCTTTCTTCAACTCTGATTTCCCCTGAAGCTACCCTCACTCTCTTTCTTTTCTCTCAGTGCCAAACTTCTTAAAGAAGCAGTCTACATTTGTGCTCCATTTTCTCATCCAACATCTGTAATTTCCTATAATGTCTTCTGCTTCCACCATTCTATGGAAATTACTAGTGCCTCTTGCCTACCTACTCCAGTGGGCTCTTACCCACCCTACTCAGTTTTGGTCACACCCTCAATCAGAAAACCTTCCTCCTTTCGCTTCTTTGACCCTTTGCTCTCCTAATTTCAGTCCTGACTTTTCTACCATTTCTCAAGCTTTTGAATTTTCCTACCCATGAAACACAAGCTTTCCCTAGATTCTGTCTTCCTACCTTGTGAGTCTTGCCCTCCACTGCTCCTCAGGAGACCCAGCCCCTAATCCCTTTAGGGTGGTGACTGCCACTGTCCTAATGGCCCCCTTGCAGTGTTCAGATCCCATGCTGAGCTCTGCTCTCCAATTTTCCCTTCACATAGTGTTTATGTGAATTTTCCAAGTGCACCCCAAATTCTGCCTTTCCAAAAGCAAAGCCATCATCTCCCTCTCGTCCACCCCACTCCACCCCACTGAGTAGCAGCACCTCCTTGGGGTTCTGCACCTTGGCCAACGCTGGACTTCCAGCCCCACATTGGCTCGCAGCCACGTCCTCCAGCACTTTCCGCAGCCTCCCATCACGGTTCTTCTCTTCCTTTCTCAGAGTCACTCCTAGCTTCATTCTCGTAGGAATTCTCTCGAGCTTCTGGAATAGTTTTCTACCTTGAACCTCCTGCCAGAAATCCTTCCTATTTCCTAACTCTCACATCATCCCCAGAAATAAATTCCTAAAGCCCTGGTAGAATCCCACTCCACAGGTATTTAGTGACAACCTACTGTGTACCAGGCACTGGGCTAAGCTCTTGGGGTATATGAGTGAAGAAAACAAAAAAAAAGCCTCCCCTAATGGAACATATCTTCTACTGGGAATATACAGACAACAAACAATAAACACAATAGCATCAGCTCCTTCCTCAAACATCTTCCCCACTACCCCCATGTAGTCCAAATTGCTTAGCATAACATTGATATTCTCCAAAATCAAATGGCCAATATCCATGTTTCCCATGTTGTGTCCCTCACTGGGCCAGTCACCATTTCCCAGACACACCCCACAATATCCCACCTCCCAGCCTTTGCCCGGGCTGTTTCCAAAATCCATATTGCCCTCTGCATCTACACCCACTAAAATATCAATCACCCTTTGCAATTCTTTGTAAATGTTGCTTCCTCTATAAAGCTTTTCTATCCTGCAAGCCCTGGACACCCATCAAAGTGAATCATTTCTTCTCTGCATGTTTATTTACCCTATCAATCATTTTACACTTACAAAAAATGTGTTCTGTGTGAGGCACAGTGTTAGGTCATATAAATATGTGTGTGTATATATATATATATATATGTATGTATGTATATTTGCATATATAGCAATTGCTTCATTCTTCTTTGTATCATATTTATTTATACATCTCCACCCTCCTTTCCACAAACACAGTAAATTGTAGGATTCTTAAAAATAAGACTTCTTTTTTTTTTCATGTTTATATCCCCACATGGTACCTTCAACATAGCTGTGGAATGAATAAATAAAAGACTAAATGTATATATTAGTAGTCATATTGGTTGTGATAATGACAATCTGATTATTTAGTAAATCTAGATGATAAAAATAGTCTTTGCATAAAAGTGTTCAATCACCCGAGGCAATTTTATTCTTTAAGGATGATGGGTGTTATTTTTCAATTATCACCAATTAATATGCACAGAATGTTCATGAGATGACTCGCATTGATCCTGGGGAGGGGGGCTCTGTGGAACACTACTGAGGTGGGCCTTGCTCTCCTGTGCTCTGAAAGTAATTTATCTTTGTATTCTTGGTGTCAGTATGTAAATCAGTACATCCCTAGGAACCTGAAGAAAGCAGCTAGTTAAAGACAAGACCACTCAGGCACTTCAGAGCAGGTACGCCCCTCTTGAAAAAAGTCATTACATAGACAGCCAAACTAATGGTGGGGATTTCTTAAGGAGAAAGCATTCTAATCCCCAAACAAAAGTCTTTTCAAATATTTAATTACAAGTTGTCTTTACAAATCAGCCCTGACCACCCTCTCAGGCCCCACAGCATTTGGTTTGCCAATGTTACATTTCCATATAATCTTAGAAATACATTTGTCCCTTAAAGTAGGTATATAGGTAAAAGCCCTGAAGGTTTGGGAAATTCTGTCAGTCTGGGGATTTCCAGTCACCAAAAGTGGTAATGCCACAGCCAGAACACCCTAGCAGGGGGGTTGCAGCTGCACAGAGGGGAGACCTACTGGTTAGGGGACCTCAGGAACATGGCAAGAAATAGAAATCGTAATGTGGTTTCTTTTCTGCTTAATAGTTCTTATTCTCACAGGAATTCCCCTTTCCTTACATTCTCCACCTGGAAAACTCCTACTCACTCCTTTTTGCCAGTTCTTGAGTGTCATCTTCACTGGGAAGCATCCCAACTGCCTGCTAAAGTAAGATGCACCTTGCTCCGTGCTCGAGAAACACCCAGCACAGAATCCACTCATCTCATGGTGTATAACGTGCTGTTTCTTTGGCTGTGTGTAACCCCAAGCCCCACCATAGACAGTACCCTCACCACTGTCAAAGACTGTCTTATTCACCCCTGTGTCCCCAGGACTTACACAGTGCCGATGCCTGGTAAATGCTAAATACATGCACAGAAGTCATGTTTAACGTTGAGGAAGAATCGAGGAAGAAAAACAGCATTTGCTACTAGAATTCACAGATTCCTACATACCTCCATGTGTATATATTTAATGTTAATAATCCAGGAAACAAAACTTCCCCTATAACATTTTCTGGTTTGGCAGCACTAGCTCCAGAGTGGGCTGTCACAGCCCTGCAGGCTCCAAGTGGGTTACCATGGTAACAAGGTTCTGGCTGGAGGCTTTGGCTAAAGAGCCCTTCTCAAAAGAAGCTACAGAAATGCAAAGGGTGTTTTTGTTCTCCATCTTTCTCTCCTTCTTTTCTCCCAAGCCTCTCATCCTCAGCTGAAATGAGCTGAGTTCTGGGAGCCAGTTCTCCTCGGACGCCATGCACTCCTGGAATGGCTTTGCCCACCTAACAGTGTGGATTTGGTTCCTGCTCTGTTCAATGCCTCTGTGCTTCCTTTCCCTTTGCTCCTCCTGCCTTTCACTGCTGCTGCTCCTTCCTCTTTGCCTTACCCTCAATATCACTCAGAACTACCCCTGGGATGTCCATGACCATCCTGACTCTTCTCGATGATGATCAACCAGCGGAAGCAGCCCCTGGGTCCTAAAATAGCAGGGAAAGAAATAGGGCAGATTTGGGGAGCTGCTGTGGAAAGAACTCAGCCCCCATGAAGAAGCCAGATGCCCTGTTGCATGGTCCACTGGAGGGTCAGGCTCAAAACTTGCTAACAAATCCAATAGGCAGCCTCCTTCTCATTCTTAGCAGTCATGTTTTGCAGATGTTCATTTGTTCCACTCTACACAAACAGCAGCAGCAATGTGGCATCAGAGCTAGAAAATGGAGCATCAGTGGAGCTCCTGTAACTGATCTCGTGCTCCAAAGGCCCCGGAAAGTCTGTTTGTTTGATGGCTTGATATTTAATCAAAGTATTAAAACACCAAGCTGCAAAAGGATATTCACCTGAAAACATCCTCAGTCACCCTAGCACGTGTGCATCACTGGGAAGTTTTGCCTAAAAAGCACTGCAGAAATCAAGCACCGAGGAGCCCAGTGGGCTGTGAGCCCACTGCTTACAGGGACACCCACCTGCCGTCTGGCCACAAAAGGCTTCCTCCTCACCTGAGGCATCCCAGAGGGGTTTTCTTCATCTGGATTCACACAAAGCTAAAAATCCAAGGCAAAGCTCTGACAGGAACTCACTTCCACAGTCAAATTGAAAAGCCCTTCCTGAGGCTAGTTCCCAGGAGTTATTTAATTCTCCCAGCTTCTAGGTTTCTTTTTCCTTCTTTTAAATAAGCCTATTCTTTTGATGCAATATTCATGACTCCCAGACACAAGGAGGACCCTCAGTTGCAAAAAGACAGCACTTTCTTCTATAACGAGTTTTCGCCCTTCCTATCTCGCTCACGCAGGCTCTGGCTCTCGGTTTTTCTAAGTTGGTATCCGCCTTAGCTTTCCTCTTGGCTGCTGGAATTTCTATAGGAGAGACCCAGGCAGCAGGTCCAGGCACCAGAGAGTGGGCATGCCCCTCACCGCACTGCGTGAAGATGTTTTTCTGGTAGGGACCCTGGCAAGGGCTGTCCTCTCTCTTCTGAACTGAGCTTGGTGGATCTAACACCAGTATGTCCTCTGATCCTTCCATTGCTTATACGTTAGCCTGTTTTGAGCTGAGATTTGGAAAATGGAGACTGCTTACAAGTGTGGAGAATTTACATCCCAGAGAAATCAGGAGATTTGAGAATCAAAAACTCCAAAGGCAAGCTTCTGTTTGTTTTAGTTTTATCTGTTGCTGCTGTTACTGTTGCTGTTTTTTTGAAATAAGCTCCATGTAAAGTCCGTGTGAGCTTTATAATGAGGACAAAAGGCTTCAGGTTTTGATAGACTCAAAGACAGGGACATCAAAACGTCATAATCATCCCACAGAGGACGAAGGGGAGTGCTCAGTGCTTTGTGGGAAGGACGCTGGGTAAAAGACTGAGAGATCTATGCCCCCAAGAAAAAGCTCTGTGACCTTGAACAAATGATACCTAAATGATCCCTTTTCTGTTTGCTCAGCGCCAAAATGGAAGGATGGGCCGAGGGGAACTGTAAGGTGGGAAAAGGGCATTTCATGGGAGGAAGGTGGCCCTTGAAATCAGACAGACAGGGTGCTCAGCTCTCAGTGCTGCCCCTGGACGGCTGTGTGATGGTGGGCAAGCTACTGTCCTCTTTGAGCCTGAGCTTTCTCATCTTTAAAAAATGGATAATGATATCTATGTACTCAGTTTTACACTTTATGGAGTTTGGGGTAAAAATTAAGGCATTTTACTACTCTCAGCACACAGAAGTGATCTGTAAAAGTTAACCCTTCCTCCTCCTCCTCCTTCCCTTCCACCAACTCCTTGAAGCGTCTATTGGCTCTCACATTACACAGTTCCACGATTTGCTGAGCTAAGGGCCCCTGAAATTAGGTAAAAAGACAGGCCTATGCAGTCTATTCCCCATGTCTTTTTCAAAGCCTGGGTTTTGTGGTGAGGACCTAGAGTTGACCAGGGAGGTCGGTTCAGTGTGTTTAGAGTTCAAGCTGAGGGAGTACCAATGGAAAACCTGAATGGTGGCCCAGCTGGTGGCAGAGAACTACTCAGGGATGTTGTCAACAGGGTTGAAGCAGATGCAAGGAAACGAGAGGCCCTCTTGACCCACTTAGCACAAAACTGGCAGTTTCATTTCTTGGCTCGAGAAGAGGCATAAATGCTGAGGGCAGGAAGGGCTGCCGCTACCTGCAGCACTTTGAGGTTATTGGGTTAAAAAAGAGATCGATGGGGACCCACTGTTCCCTGCCAAATCCCATTGTCCTCATGCCGAAGTGGCTTTACAGTGAGTTGCAACAAGGAAGTCGTGAGGGTGAGCTTGGTGCTGCCGAGGGACAGAGGGAAAGCCTGGTGAGTGAGCGTGGACGGACAGAGACGTGGAGCAGGAGGGAGACAGGGATCAGAAGTGACAGGAGCCGTGCTGCCTGTTCTCCAAGAGGCAGAGCATGACGCCAGCCAAAACAAAACCCCGAGAGTGGAACTGTCTTTGCTTCCTGTCAGCCTGATTAGTGGTGATACCTGGGGACACTGGCGCTGAGCAGCGATGGCTCAGACACACCTGGGCGCTGCTGGAATGTGGCCGTAGGGCTGGGCCCCAAATCAAGGTCAAGGCTGCTGGAAGGAAGACTTCTAAGAAGTATCATGAGGACACTCCCTTTTCTCTCCTGTCCACAGCACCACACCCCGCACCACTCCACGACACCACCCTCAGCTCAGACTCCTGCAGGCACAACCAGGGTGACAGCTGGGTCCTGGCCATGTGGCTGCTCATGTCACCTAGGGTTTTGCATCTGGCTACCCGACACTCCTCACCTCACAGTGGTCAGCAGCATTCTGTCCAGACATTACCTAACTCACCAGACTCATTGCCTTCCCGCAAGGGAGGTGATGGGAATTATCCTACTTATTTCAAAGAACTGGAGGCAGAAATGCTCAGGATCCAAAAGGTCTCCTCAGCTACTTGCAATAAATTATGGCAACGCAGAGAGCAAGGAGCCCTTGACAGTGAGCTAGGATCGGAACGCTGAAGTGCACTGCCCCTTCTGGAGTCCTCAGCCCTCTTCTCTCCAGGGAGTATCACTACTAAAGCATTTCTTGAGGCACCAGCCCCCAGCTCCAAGGCCAGGGCACCTTGCAACACTCCAGGAAATGCCCAGTGCTGCGAATTCTGCCTCGTTTAATACCACTCATAAGCCACATGCCGCTGGGCTTGACCATACGGTCAGTTACTAGTCAGGAGTGAAGAAACACATTCTTCTGTGAGGTTTCGTGAAGGGAGTCAAGGAAACCAGTGTGTACTGAGCAGAATGCATCAGTAGTGGTCCCGTGCAGTGCAAGCCCTCCTTGTACAGGGGGTGGCCCCAGTCCAGGAGTCCATGGGAAATATGGAAGACCAATACAAATTTGCACAAAAATTTTCAAGGCACTCATTACAAAACAAAAGGGAAAAATTCACCTAATAATAGTTATTATTATTGGACTTTTCCCCCACTATGACAATTAATACTCAGTAACTGCCTAGAACCTCTTGTGATGTACTGAGTTCTCAAAAATACATTGGGGCATCTATTCTTCATCAGAACTCCATGGAGGAATCAGGGTGAGTACTATTTTTTTTTTTTTTTTTTTTGCACATGAGGCAGGTAACAGAGGCTCCAAAACATATGACCCTAACTCAACATCCCAAACATGGTAATCACAGATCACAAAAGGCAGAGCCTTGCATTCCTATCTGGCCAGCCCAACTTCCTACCCCAAGCCCAACCCAGTGCACTCCTGGTAGCCCGTGGGCTACTTCTTTATGCGAGGAGTTCAGGGTTCTCTATGGCAGACTTTCTCTGCAGACAGCAGCTATTCATGTCAAGCTGCAATTTAGCCACCCTGACTCTGTGTACTGATTACATCTTGGCCAGCAACAAACGGGCACAGCCAAGCCTTTGGGAGGCCTCAGGAGAGACTCGTGAGCTAACCTCAGGCAGGAAGCTGAATTCAGTGGCTCATCAGCAAAGAAAGGAGAGGTAAAAGAATTAAGCCCCAGAATGGCAAGTCTATTTCCATCTTGCCCAGGAGGGGACAGGTCCATTGTGTAAAAGGTTTGATTTAAGGGCATTTAATTTTGTTCTCTCTGATAGAGATGTTTTCGAGGAAGGTTTTCAGCCACACATCTGATTATCGCAGGGGCTTTGGGAGCTGCTTCCCATCAAGGGCTTGACTCTTCCTTCCAAGTATAGCACATTCCTCTTTCTAACCAGCACAGGGTGCTAGTTCAGTTTCTTTTCCCTGCTAGGATGAATACATTAGCTTAAAGCAAGTCACCAGAATTTGGAATCATGATTAGGATCCTCAACCTGCCAATGGAGTGAGCACCTACTATCCCCATTTGCCCAGGCATTTTGCATGTTTACATCTCATTTCACTTTCGCAAGAAGTATCTGGAAGATAAAGAAACTGAGGCTCATAGCAGTAGCATTGAACAGATTATTCAATATATTCTTGCTCTAAGTCCTTTCTCTGCCCCCTACTGCAGATGAATCCCCCTCACTCAAAATTCTCTCCAGGAGGGAGAAGAAGCCTTTGAGGGAGAAGAAGCCTATGAGAGATTCAGTAAAGGTGTGAGTGTGAGCTTGATGTTGCTTTGGCTAAACACTGTATCAACTCAGATTTTAGCTTGGGAGGAACTTAGTAATGATGGATTTTTGTGTCTGATATATATCGCTTGAAACAATTTGCTAACAGCTACCACAAAAGCCACTGCTCTGAGGAACAAAGGAAAAAGATAGGGACAGAAAATTCTCTTTTTAAAATCAGTAGGATTAGGTTCTCTTTATTATCAATTAGGAGGTCTTTAGAATTCATGGGCATGTTTTGATAGAGGAGGAGGAGTGGGAGTAAGTTAGCACCACTAAAAGGGGCAATAACTTTTATTGCTCTCAGTGAATATTAAGGACTACTTTCATTATCCAAAAGCAGTAAGTGGGTATTTTCACATGGGGCTGCAGAGAGCTCCCACTATCCCAAATCTGGTTGTATGGCAGCCCATGTGTTCCTCTCACATGCCAACCTATCACTCAGCAAGTGTTCAGCAAGCATCAACTAAGTGCCCAACATTGTGCTAGATGCGGGGGGAATATGAGAATGCTGTGAGACCTCTCTCCTCATCTTAACAGGGCTTAAAATCTAGTTAAAGTGACATGATCTATGTACAAACACAGTCATTAGCAATCAATTCAAGACAGAATAAAGCTGAGGATTTATGATAAAGGCAGTAAATGCCAAATGATTTAAAGCAGCAAAAGGGCACAAGGAATGAAGTGGTTGGAGAAGATTTTGTGGAGAAATGGGAATTTGCCTAAGTGTTTTGGTGCATGGACTGGATAAACAGAGAGAGAAGAGAATCCAAGAATAGAGATAAATTTAGGCAAAGAACTGGAGTTCAGAATGAATGTGATGAAACTAATATATTTTACATTTGTGTTTCAAATGACTATGCAAAGATCAAGTGGATTGATTGCCCATTTAATCTTTCACTGGTTTGTAGAGGAGAATTAAATGCTAATAGACTAAGTATTGACAAAGACAGAGTAGTCCTTAAAGTGAACACCATCCGTTTATAACGATGCCGGATGCTCACCTAGGCTGGAGAAAATTCTGATGAACCCTCCACAGATGTCACACCTCCCTCAGGGGGAAAGTCCCTGAAATTACTATGAACAGTGAGATAAAAATAGTTATGCAAAACACTCCATATTGGCTCAGACCAATGATCCATTCAGACCAGGATTAAGTCATTGAAAATGACACCAAGTATATTACAAATATTTAATGAAGGACATTACTATATTTTGTGACCTCAATCTCAAAAGGTTAGAGCTAGTACCCTAAACACCCTTAATTTCCCCATAGTGGCTGATTACAGCTCCATAAAATATAAACGTACCTAATTTATTCTTCAACCAATTTGTATTTTCTGACAGCATCACCTCTGAGGGTAATATATTCTATGTGTTTACTACCCACTGTATTCAGTAATAATAATATGCCCCCTATCATTTCACCCAAATTAACCCTCTCCTTCAAGCTTCAAAGGATGTCCCTTATTTCTAATATTTTAAGATGTTACAAACAAATCTCTATCCATTTACTCAGAACTTCTCTTGGCATTCGCCTATCTTAACTGAAGAATTTAACCTATCCTTACATTAAAAATGTCTTCCACATATTTGTCCATTCTTGTTGGCCTCCTTGGGTGCTTTCTTGGCTCCATGTCTTGTGGTGTTTTTATTTTATCATCATCATTCCATCAGGCACATCGTCTGATCCCCCTGGCTTCACTGGCCTCTGAGACCCTCAGCTGCTCGGTCCAATTCCGTTGCCTTTCTAACGGATGAAGTTGACCTGAGCCAGCAGGGATTTGCTGCCTGGGACCAGTTACTTACCTGGGAGTGACAGATCCTCCCCCTTGGCTAGGGACACACAAGTAGTGTGGCAAGCTGTACCCTCCTCCTGCAACTTCCAGATCAAATGCAATGCCATGCTTTAAGGTTTGAGATCTGGCTTGCTTAGTGGCCACTGCAGGGGCCGGATGATGCAACCCAGCAGCACAGGAGAGTTAATAAAGGACCAGTGGGAAATAGGAAAAGGGAAGAAGCCAGGCAGATAAACGATCTCTCCTTCCTCCCTTCCATGGACTACTCCAAAGAGTGGGATAGCTCTGTGCAAAGGTTGTCCATTTGGCAAAGCAAGTACAAGTACCAAGTGACTGGCTGAGTCTCCTTTCTGCTGTCCGAGGCAATGGCCATATGATAACATGTCATCGTACCTCGTTTCCCATTCTTTCCTTCTCACCGCCCTTTCTCTTCACTCTTGTGGTCCTTGCCATGCAGTGAAAGCAGCAGAATTTTGTCCTTGCCTCAGACCCTGTTTTCTAGGGAACCTGGGCTGAGGTGACCAGCAAGAACACCACCAAAGGGTGTCGGAGGACCTAGCGAATTCTGGGCTGTGTGGTAGGTTTTGGTGATAATAGAAGGAAAAATACAATGTTATTGAAGAGTCAAGATATATGTGGAAAAAGGGAAATAACATTTTCAAGCTAACATATTGCCCATGCCAAAGAAAGAGCATAAACAGTGAGCATAAAGGACTTTCAGGGGGTGATCGATCCTTGGAACAGTCAGGCAAATCTTAGGCGGGGAGGTCATACTCATCTGGGCTGTAAAAAAATGAAGCTTTAATTTTTTTAAAAAAAGCTATCCTTCAATTCTCTCCTTTAAGCTTCTCTGATAGTTCTGAAATTTATTTCTATTGGCTTGACATTCCTGTATGTGGAAGACTTTAGTGCCGATTGCACACTCAAGAAATTTCATTATGACCTCTCTCTTCTATAAAAATATTAAAATGTTAAATTAAAAAATTTGAAGTAGTGGTTTCTAGAAGACCCCACGGTTAATGCATTTTCTTCCGAGAAGCACTCATTTATTCTCTGCTTTGACATCTAAACCAGTTTGTCACCTATGTCACAGAATTTTCTGCCATTCTACCCATGCCCATGGCTTTTCCGTAATCAAGCAGCTTCCATACACCTGGCCTGCTGTGTCTGGCTGGGTCTGAAGTCCAAGACCCAGACCACTATACTATCCCTACACCCCTCCAGCTATAGTTTTAGAGCCACTAAACAACCCCTTCTTTGTCAGTGCTCACCTCCTTCCTGCAATGGAAAGATGACCTGATGGCCTGGGGGTCCCCTCTGCAGATCCCTGGGTGTCTCTGACACAGGCAAGCCCGTGACTCAGGTTTCTCACACAGGAGCCATCTGACATATCTGGCCCCCAGTTTTACAATTTCACTTTAAACTTCTTTCAAAATTGTTGGAAGGATGGAATCCCATTTTGATGATTTATTTAAACAGTTTGTCAGGTCAACAGCATCCTGTATGCATATGATTCAAACGTAAATGTGTGCTGTAGATGTAATTTTTCATGTCAACTTATGCAGCAAAAAAAAAATGACCTTTATTCCAGAAAGATGCAATTTCTTTACAAATGGTAACTCTCAATGCCCTGGTGAAGCAATTGTCAGGTTCTGATAAAAATAAAACAGTAATAATAATAATATAAAAGCAAGTTTCAATTGAATAGCAGAAATGGTTTAGGGGCCTTCATCTTTTCTTAATTACAACCCTGCATGGTGATTTAAGGGTTATTCACATAATTTTCTGTCATTACATGAATTTGAGCAAGCAATGCATTTCTGAAGAGGAGTCATAACTTGGAAGTAGCATATAAAAAAGAAAACAAAAGAGTATCCATTTCTCTTTTTTTTTACAAGACTCTCTGGAGATTACTTCTTAGCTTCATAGGCTATACTCACCCCAAATTATCTCATTATGCACCAGATGGCTTCTGTGCCTGGTACTAGACTTTTTATGGTGAGTTCAAAGAATACAAATCACATTTAATGTTTGCTTAATTGAATCAAAATTCTTAAAGTCAAAACATTATTAGAAAGTTAAAATTATTACCCTTAAATTCTCCATATATTGATTTCAAAAGTCAAATTACTTACTTTTGAACAAGCTCACAGTTTTTAAAATATTCTTTCCCTTAGTTTGGAGAACGAACAGTATCATTGCTATTTTTGAAGCTCCTGCATGTCTGTTTGTACGTGTATGCACCAAATATGAGATCCCATAAGCGATTCCCAAATCAAAATCTAGAAGAAACATCTGTGAGAAAATGACTCTTCTCTTTCTTCTGTGATTTCAACAGTGTGTTTATCTTCTTTGGGTATTAGATGAGAATCTAAAAGACTAATCTCCTGTGGGGGCAACTGAGGGAAAGAGTTGCTTGATGTTAGAGAATGGACTGCGAAGAGACTAGAGAAATGGGTAGACGACCACTCTGACCCTGCAAAGTCTGGGACGGTCACTCGTCTTGGATATAGCAATCACTTATCTCTGAACATATATGAGCACTGAAAATAGGAACATGATGAACCATCAAAAAAGAAGCATGAATCTAAGAACAGAGAAGGAATCAGCCTCTGAATGTCAAAGGTGCAAATAAGCTCCAAGGAAGGACGGTGTCACCATCAGGATTATCAGGCTTTAAGAACAGCAGGTCAACATGCTAAACAAAACTGGTAGATGTAGATGCCACATTTCACCAAATGGTAGGATTAATCTTACTGGAGAGACAAACTGATGAATAAGCTGCAGGCAATGTAGAAATTTCCCAGTAAACATGTGTAAGGGATGAGGGTATCTGTTCCAAGGCTGTATAATCATTGAGTTCATAGAGCAAGTTGGTGGGCATTCCAGGTGAGAAATTCACATCCAGGACATTGGGGACCACACATGAATGGAAGAGATCATTATAGCTTCACATGAACTAAAAATCAGTTTAAGAACAGTAGAACAGTTCAGGGAGGTGAAACCTGGAGAAATAAGACTCCAGAGCAGCTTTCGTGGGACCAGATGATTCCAGCAAACAAGGAAGCAGGTTCTGGAAGGGCTCAGTGCTGCTACCAGCTCTGCAAGCACTGTCAACCCAAACCTTCTTTGGACTGGGAGGCTGAATATCTTTGTTTAGTATCTACCTGAGAAAAGGAGCTGAACAGAAAGAAAGGAACAGGAAAATCATAGTAACAACCTAACAAATAAAAGAAAAATTCACCTATTGTTCTTGGGGCCCTAATGATATGCCTAAAGTCATGCCATATTCTCTTCTTTGTGCATTCCATCTTCTTATGCTAACAAGAACCCTGCAACATGAGGACTATTGTCTGCATTTCACAAAGGAGGAAACTGAGGCTCACAAATGTTAATTAACTTGTCCCAAGGTCACAGAACTCATAAGTAAACAATCCCATTCATGGCTAAAACTTCCTTTGCAAACTCATCTACATTTTCAACTTTATTTGATTTTTTTTCTTTTTCTATTATTATATTAATATTTCTTCTTGTTGAAGTTCCTTTTTCAAAACAGCAATCTTGCCTTGGTTAACAAAGAGGGCTAGAGATAAAAGTAGACCTTGCCAATTCATGACAGGGTGGTCAGTACAACCCTGGTTATAAGGTTAGGATATTCCCCCAGAGCAGTTAGCAGGTGCATCCCCCCACACCAGAACTATGGTATGTCAACAGAGGACTTTAAATGAACAACAAAAGGGTAAAATAGTCTGTGTCCCCAGGATGATGACTATATGGCAGGGAAGGTGATGTGGCACCTACTTAAAGCCGATATCTTAAAATTGCTCCTGGAGTTCTTTGTTTCTAATAATTTAGGACCAGAAAAATATCATGTGTTATCCCACTTAGAAACATCACATCACAGGTAACCGGATGGTACCCTGTCATTTGCATTGAATCCCTGAGCTGGAAGCTGATTTTCTTCACCCACCAGAGTTAGCCTGGGTGAGGGCCGCACCCTTCAGGTAATGCTCTGAAACCCCAGGATGCAGCTCATTAGGGACCCTAGCTTGTTAAGGCCCATCACACACTGTCGAGGGTAATTAAATCAGGGATTAGTGTCACCTAGAGAGTTTGGCGTGAGCCTGGTCCACATTAAAGTGTTTGACACTGAGTGGTAGAGGCAGACAAGGTTCCCATTAGCTCCTGGCATGGATCATCCTTTCTGAGGCTTGCGGGGGCTGGCCGTTAGGTCGCTTGAGCAGGCAAAAGCTGGATATTTCAGTCTCCCTAAAATGTTTTTTTCCTTCACTTCGAGACCCAGTTTGCACTTATTGGATTTTTTAATTAAAGGACATGACACATTCCACTCTTCAGATTCTATTAAAAAAAAAACACCTTCCCCTCAATTCACCAGGAGCTGCTCTTGTCTGTGTCCCCAGATAGATGGAGCTGCCCAAGTGGTATTAATGCTGTGTTCACTCCCTGTCTGCCTGGGGTCCAGTGCAATGTGCCTTTCATCCACTGCTGGTGGAAATATAAATTAATATAAACTTTCTGGAAAGCCATTTGGTAATATGTTCCAAGAACTTTAAAATGGTCATATCCTTTTGACAGAGTGTATAATTGTACTTCTGGGAATCTATCCTAAGGAAATAATCAGAAATACAAAAAAAAAAAAAAAAAACGGTTTGTTAAACCAAAGATGTTCACCACAGCATTAGGTAGAATTGCAAAATTTTGTAAATGTCAGTAGAATATTGAACATCCATATGTTAGGATATCATTATTTTATTTGACAAATGTTTATGGAGTGATTATACTGTGTTACAAACTCTGATAGGCACAGAGAATTTAATAATAAACCCATACCCTCCTGTCCCAGAGTTTATAAAATTAAGATTTTTAGATTTTTATAATATGGGAATTTGTTTATATTAAATTTTTACATGAAAAACTAAGTTTTGAAATTACATATACAATAGTATTTCAAGTAGGTAAAAACTATACGTAAAAAGAAAGAAATACATCAATACGTGAACAAACTTCTGTCAGTCTCTAGGGCTGCTATAACAGAATACCTGAAATTGGAGTTTATAAGGAAAAGAGACTTATTTGGCTCCTGATTCTGGTGGCTGGGAAGTTCAAGACTGGATGGACGGGGCAAAGGTTGAAGCCGCAGGCTGCCTCAGCTCACAGCAGGCAGCAAAAGCGGAAGGGGGACCACTGTCGAGAGAGGAAGTCAGGGGAGGTAGGGCTCTGTAACAGTCAGTTCTTGTGGGAGTTAACGGAGCAAGAACTCACTCAGCCCCAGCGTGGGTGTTAATCTGTTCATGAGGGATCCACCTGTGATTCAGACACTTCCTACCAAGCCCCACGTCCCAACACAGCCAGACTGGGTACCAAATTTCTGGTTAGTGAGATTAAATGTTTCCCCCTCTACTCTTTCCTATCTTTTCTGAAACAAATACTGTGCACATATATTAATATTATCTTCACAACTGAAGGAGATGGGGAAAGTATTGCATTTCTGAAAACATGCCAACAGAGACAAATAATCTAATCAATTCCTTTCCCTTGATGCTTATCTTGGCTAAGGAGACTCACTTTTGCCTTTTAGGCTACCAACTACTATCTTCTATTTGGACTTGATTGCCAAGTAGAGATGTGTAGGAAGCAAATGAAGCTGCCCAAGAGGAATTATGGCAGTCTGTCATCCCCACCCTGTCGTCCCCACCCTGTGGCTTTCTTCAGATGACCTTGGGATTTGGGGCCTAAATCTTTGCATGCCCTCTCCTAACCCCAACATCCCCTAAACCCACTCAGCAGGAGGAAAGCACAGGCATGTCAGCAACATGGTCTTATCTCTGCAGTAAGATAATAATTTCAACAAAACATTCAAAGTAATAGTCTGGAAGCAGTAATCCAGAATCCCACACAAGGATTCTGAGTACAAACTGGGGGATGGCTGGGTCCCAACTGGGACTGGATTCCAAAGGCCCTGAAGCAAAAACAGAGCTAATGTAATTCCTCTCTGCAAGCCACCTTGTATCCTGCCTTGGTTAGGTGTTGTGACACTTGCTTAGCAAACTGCCTGTGTTTAACAGCTGCAAACTGCTACGCTGCCAACAGAGCTACTCATCTAAGACCTGGAATCACACACGTTTGCACATGCATATCCCAAGTAGAACTGTAAGTACTAATGGATATTCATGCCCAGAGTAAGAAGGGGTAAAAAGTTGAGGGAGATGTTCCAATACCAGTATCCTCCCTCTTCAGGTGACCTAGCCTGGGTCAGATTCTTCAGGAAAAGAATCCTTTTTGGTTAGTTCAAAAAGCACAATGGATCATACACTACACTTTTAAAGACAGCTTTTAGAGTGGCTCTAACATCCTGGAATTATGGACAAAATACCTATCCTGTTATATCTTGCTTTTATGACACATCACCTTAGATGTCCTACTAAGATATCTATAAACATGCTTCTAAGTATTGACTGAAATAACAATCAGAATAAGAACTATTAAGCAACAATTATGTGCTAGGCACTTTACCGTTTCTACACTTCCCAGATATCAGAAGGAAATTTAGACTAAGAGTAGTCAAGTAACTGGAAAGAAATCACCCATAGATGCAATTCAAAAATGGGATCTGTCTGGGTTCAAAGCCCAAGCTCTTCTCTTTCCACAACATCCTGTCACCTCAAAAATATTAGAGTTTTTTTAAAGAGACTGAAAGGATGCTCCTGTACCTACACAACAAAAAATCCATGCATCATGTAAGCAGGAATGCCCCAAATCCCAAACACCTCCTGCCTTTCTCTTCCCTCCAGTGGATGATGGACTGAGATGGTCACAGCACCATGACGAGGAGGAATGGGGCCTTGGCTGGTCTTGCTAATGCTTGCACACTGAATACCGTCAGGACAAAGACAACGGCCCTTTGTTATTTCATCTCCAGTCCAGCTAGTGTGAGGATCTTCTACTTAAACATCCAACAGTAATTCGTAGGTAAGTGCTTCTACTTATCCAAGAGTGGAAATGGAATTTGGTAGGTTAGCCCTGTAAAGGTCTAGTTTATTTTTAGTTTTGAAGTGGAGAAAATGAGACACAAGAAGGTGACAAATAATTTTCTACAGATTGCAAGTTTATGAAAGCTGTATGAGGGTAAGGAACAGGTCTTATTTGCCTTAGCTCATACATTAATTCACTCAGACATTGATTTATTCCACCAACTTATCCTGAGTATCTACTATGTATCAGATTCCAGGGAAACAAAGCCATTTGTGCCTAGGACTGTTTTGTGCCCAGAGTAGTTACCCAGGAAATGTGTGCTGAAAGCATGTGATTGCAGAGAACAGTGGCAGAAATGCGGGCACGGATCTCTGGATCCACAAATCCCAATCTACTGTGCTAACACCTACAAAATTCATCATTCATGTACGGAGCTAGCCCCCACGCTTCCAATGAGCCCTGAGATCCACAGATTAGTAATGGATTGCATCAACACTAAATGAGTTACCTTTTCATTTTGCTGAGTGCCTTCTTGCTTCTGAAACTCAGGCCCCAGAAGGCAGCAGCACCTAGCTGACCTCTCCGCCACTCATCATCTCCTCCTGCTCCATTGCACAGGTCTAATCAGCTCTTACAGTTCTGGTCTTGTTAGAGAACACTGATCTCCCACCCCTGGAGTCCTGCCTAATATGCCACTGGGAGCAACCTCACTGGGGTAGAGGATCACAGGGCATCTGGGTTTCTATTCTTGATGGGGGTCCATTGCCCACCAGCCTACAGGAGTGGACTTAGGCAAATACTAAATTGCTATTTTTCAGTCTTGCTATTACTCAAAGGGGAATGAAAGGAGCTATCCTCCTTAATGCTTTAAAGAGATACAAAGGAGATTTATTATCTGATGCCTGCAAATATCCTCAAAGAAAACACCTGCGAAAAACAATGGGTCTTTGTTGCCTAAAATATTGATTCCTCCCCCAACCCCCTGCAAGTTTTAAAAATGGCTTCACTGGATGGTTACAGAAAGCAGAGAGGGAGCGGTAAGAACGCGTACAGGAGGGAGAGGAAACTTTAGCAATAATAACCATCCTGTGAGAAGAGGTATAATCATTATTTTCAAATAAGTTTTGAGAAATGCCTTAGAAATTCCCAGAGGGGTGTCCAAGGCTGACCATTTTGGTCAGTTATAACAATAACCTGAAAAAGAACAAGATGCCAGGAAAGACATTATAGCAGATGAATAATGAAGAGGTTCAAGTGAATGAAGGCACAGGTTTCCTCTCTCTCCTTCCTTCCCCTGTCCCCACTGCCCTCCAATGCAATGTTAATAAAAGTGCCGTCCCCAGGACTCTGAGAGGACTTTGCTGCACACGGAAGGACAGGTGGGTGTGCTCACGGCCACAGGACGCTGCTTTCGCTTTGTTGCCTCATTTCTCAGCAGCGAGGAATGCCAGTTCCCATTAAGTTCTGTGCATCTCGTCACATCAGCAGTGGCCCTGAGCCAGCTTGATGGGTGCCAGGATTCATCTGTGACAAGGTTAGAGCCCAGCTCAAAGTGGGGCACTCACCAATGAAGACAGCACCTGTGTACCCTGCCAGCACCCCAGCACCAGTCCCCAGCAATCTGCTGCCCACCCAGCCCTGCTTCCTGCATTGCTCAGACTCTTTCCTTAGAGGCAGCAGGAAAAGAGCCATGGGCAGCGTGACCATCGGCATCCAAATGACAGAGGCACAGAGGAAATGACAGCCCCGACTACAGCAGAATTTGCAGGGACTACAGCCCACTCGTTTTTAAAAAGAGAAAGCCAGGCCCAGCAACATGAAATGAATTGCCAAAAATTGTGCAGGAAGGCAGGCTGGTGGGGGGCAGGGGAGTGGGGACAGGGCTGGGCCTGGACGTGGGCTCACCATGCTCTGTCAACGACTGCCCAGGGTCTCCAGGCCTCAGTTCCATCATTGTGAAATACAGGCTTGGACTCAATGACCTTTAAAATACTTTCCAGCTTAAACATTTGAAAACCTTGTCACTAAAAGTGTGTTCATGGCCCAGTGGCATGGACATTATCTAAAGCTTGTTAGAAACATGTCATCTTGGTCCCCACCCCAAAAGGACTTAAAGAGTCTCTGCATTTTAACAATATCCCCAGATGATTCATATGCACATTACAGTTTTACAAGCATTTTTCTAGAATATTTTATCACAGGTTTATAGAGAATCACCAGCTCTACATTGAGAATTATAAAATAAAGCAAAACAAATGTCAAACTAGGTGACCGCCCTGCCTGAAGGGCCTGACACTGTGCTAAACTTTGTCATCAAACTAAACCCCATTCTACTTGAGGCTTCTGCTCACTGTTTTCACCCACAGCAGCCACCTCTATGCCTCGCGAGTCACTGCTAGTCCATGTGGCTATTGCCATGTGGAGTGTCCTCTTGAATATGTCTCCACTGGATTGCCTTAAGGTTGTCAGGCTTACTGCATTGAACTAAATATCCCAGTAGAATACTCTTTAGATGTTTCAAAGTATCATAAAATATTATAACTGTGGGGTTTTAGTCATACCTTCCTCTCCACCTTCCTGCTTGCAAGATGGAACATGACTGAATTCTATCCCTGGGCCATGGTAGCTTCGTTCACCTACCCAGGGGTTAGTTAGTCAAATGGTAGTAGTCATGTCTCCTCTTTCTTGTTGTGTAGCCCTGTGCTACATGCTATTCACATGGAAATGCATATACTCAGTTTCTGCTTTGACGGAATTAAAAATGGTTTTACTAGGTATTATTGACATTTTGGACCTAATAATTCTTTGTTTTGTGGTGTTTCCTGTTCATTGTAGGAGGTTTATCAGCATCCCCGGCATCTACCCACTGGATTCCCACAGAACCAAATGTCTCCAGTCATTGCCAAATGTTCCTTGTGGGGAGGCAGCAGTAAAATCACCCCTGGTTGACACCCACTAGGTCGGAAAACACTGGTGTGGACAATCAGGAAAATATAAAGAAGAAGTCTGTGGGGATGTGATTCTCAACAGCCACAACACAAATGCTGAGCAGTTATATTAATGGGTGAAATAAGCAAAGAGGTACAAATAACACACGCAAGTCAAAAAGCTGCTGAAGACAGGAGAAAGGATCAAGAGAGAAAATGATTCGAACAAGGAGAAACCAAGAGGAACAGGCTACCTCTAATTCCAGCAGACATCTCTTATTGAAGAGCATTGGTCTTCATCGCAGGTCTTTTCTCAGCCAGAGATATTATTAACGAAGATAGAAATAATATGAGACAAAGAAAACAGTTCAAGGATATCAGGCAAGAAAATGTTACTTTGAAGTATTAATTCCCAGAGGCAGGTCTGCTGCACATAGATTCAGAAAATTGACAGCTGCAATGGGCATTAGGTTCACCTGCTCCGATGCCATCATCTTACACATAATCCAGAGAGGTAAATGCAATTGTCCAAGGTCACAGTTACCTAGTGGCAGAGCTGGAACACAAGCCTTCCAGGTCTATGAAGGTTCAGCCTTGGAATTAACTGTCTTTGGATGCCCAGCACCCAGAGGCAGGCCTGCAAAGTACTGAGGACCAGTGCTAGTTATGCAGTCAAATTGAACCTAGGCCTCCTGACTCTCAGCCTGATATCCTACCATGCCATTCTGCCTATTGTGATTTATGGTAATTTTTATAGTATGGAAAGTCTATTAATGAAATCCTAACTAAAATAGTATCTAATGTATTGGAAAACATAAAACATGCATTTATGGGTCTTAGAATAGAAAATGATGAGGATAGGGTTGAGAATGAGGTTATGATATCAGCACTGAAAGGAGGGAAGAGATGAATTCCAGGGTATCAGTGGCAGGGAACATGGTTCCCAGAGGCTGGAAGGGGCCTAGGAAATGGCACTCACTAGAGCCCTTTATAATAGGGTGCTCACATCTCCACCCACCGCCTGCCAGTCACCAAAACAAGCTCCAGAACTAGAGCCCAGGTCAAATGTCCCCAGGAGGAGGAAGCCCAGCCATCAGGGAAGAAGAGAGGTGGCCCTTCTAAGCCAGCATATCCTACATGCTAAAAAGGCTAAATTTGGTTTATGTTCAAGGTCAACCTTAGAGACAACAGATTGGGCCTTTGGAATTTTCCTGCCCCAAAAAGTCTCTCTGCTTGCTGAGGCTGGAGCTCTCTTATCACAGCACAAAGCTTCTAATTCCACCATAGATATAAAAGCCTTAAAATACAACTGCTGGTTGGAGTAATACCCTAGCAGAAACTCCTTCATGTTCAACTATAATCAGTTAATCAAAGGGCAGTAATTATATCACATGCTTCAGTTTTTGTGGTGGAGTGGACAGGAAGCCATTGAGGAATCTCTGGTTGCTGAGGGCTGAAGGAAGAGAGGAAGCACAGAAAGAGGAGCCTACTGACCCAGATATATTTAGAACACTTGGTCATTTTGCTGAGCCAACATGGCTCCACCTTCAACTGGACTGGGACAAATAGTTGTGTCCCGAGGTTGTTTTGTCATGCTAATACACCCAGACAGCTCTGCTTCACAAGATTCAGAGGAGGTTTTGTGAGTTTGTTTGCACCAAGCTGAGCTTCCTTAGAAAGCTTTCATTAATCAGGATATCACTGAACAGAAAAGGAAAGGGCTCTTCAGTGCTACCTGAGGGAAGGCAGAGGAAAGGGTACACCCTGGGTGGAGTCCAAGAGAGTAGCAAGAAGAGACATCTCCTCTGTGCCAAACATTGTGCCAGCTTCCTTAAAACATGATTTCCTGCACTCTTGTGGGAGAATTACTATCTCTCCTATGCAGATGAGGCAAGGGATGTTCAGCAGCTTTGAATAAAACTTGGCCTTGGTCATTTAAAATAAGTGGTGGATTCTCTGACACCAGAGCCCTTGCTCTTTCCACTCCACCATGCAGAAAATTGAGGAAGGAAAAGACAGTCCGTTGAAAACCCTTCCTGTACGTCAACAACAGAGCTCAGGATTTAGTGAGTTTCAGCAGATGAGAACTCATGCATTTATTCTGTAACTATTCATTGAGCCTCTAAGATGAGCATAGCATTGTTCTGGGCTCTAACAAGGACAAAGGCTCTAACAAAACACACACAAGAAATAGTGCCTCCTATACATGAAATTACCATCTAGTTGGGAGGGGAAATAAATGCAGAGTGAATAGTTAAGTAATATAAAATAATGTGAGTTAGGTAACAATAACCGTGGGACGTCATAGATGAGGATTATCTACACTGACATAGGGCAATTGTGGGAGGGCTTGACCAAAGAAAGGGACTTATTTTGTTCTTTGCAGAATGACTAGTATTTCAGGAGGCAGAAAAGGGGAAAGAGCATTCCGGAAGGAAAGACATGACGTGAACCACATCAGGACCAATGTATGTAAATTCAGAACAGACCCTTAGGACTTGAATCAAGGAGGTACTTTGGATACAGTGATGAGGGCAGCCTTGTTAGAGCAGAGACATTGTGGAAATGAATGAGAACCTTGAAAGTCAGGAAGACTTAGAAATGAGGGCAAAATCTAGTGGGTTTTTAGGATTTATCTGGTAGTAATTATCATTCTAATTTAAAAGTGGAAGACACAAAGTGGACAGAAGTCCAGTGATTTTGTCTACAGAGAGCCACAAGAAGTTATGACAAAGCCAGGAAAACCTTCACTCATCTTTTTTGTTTCTCTTCTAGGGTTCCTGCTAAGAAAATGTTCCAAACAGGATGAGTCACAGATCGCTGGTCTGTCCCATCTAAATATCCAAAGCACTTTCACTGCTTTCTTTATCAGGATATTGTTATCACCCCCAAAATAAATCACTTTAAGAAAGTTTTTCTGTGTATAGCTGAAAGATGTTTGCATTTGGCATAGAAAGATGACAATATATTTGTAACTATGCCAAATCTCACTAACCACCCAATGAGTGAGAGCATCCCCCAGACGCCACCATTTTGAGCTCAAAAATATCCAATTGGTCCCAATCAAAGAGAATCCTAAAAAATAAATATATGGCTTCAGAACCATATACAAACATGTAACTGAACTAATGAATGAATCTATCATCACGGTAATGCTATAGGAACTCAAATGCAGTGCACATGTTTTTGAAAAGAATAAGAGTTACAATAGTGCAAATGTCTCTGCCAAGAAGCCACTGTGGATGAGCAGACATTATAATCTTTTAACTACCTTCCTTTCTAGGGCTATGTACAGAATTTCATAGTCCTGGATCATATGAGTATTATCTATCCCATCAAAGCATCCTAATTTAGCCCCGAGCCTCCGGGTACAGAGTAGACATCTTATAAGTGTTTTATGGATGGGTAAATGAATGAGATAATCTTCCAAGCACAGCATGACCCAACTTACCATTTTCTGGGAAACAAGGCTAACCTACTTCATCCAGCATGCATCAGCTCACAGATAAAGACAATTTTGAAAAGGGCCTGGTAACTGACACTCTGTTATCAACATTGTCAGTTCTTACCCTTCATCCATATGTGGATTCCTTGAGTATCCACATGTATATTAGCTAACTGTAATTCACAGCCATTCCTTACTATTTATTCCCATAAGAGTTGTCATCTAAGCCAGGATTGTTCTCCCATTGAGCAGATATGGAAACCAAGATAAAGAGAAATACAGCACCATATCCAGGCTGCGTGCTAAGGTGAAAATTGCTATTAAATCTAAGACCTCTGAGACTTCACAGAGCTCTGGTTAAGAGCACAGGCTTTCAGGTCAGGTAGACTTAAGGATGAATTTTTTCCCTCACTTTCTTAGCTGTGTGATCTTGGGGAAACTGTTTACATTATGAAGCCTTAGTTTCTACATTACTAAAATAGCACTTAACATCTTAGGATTGTTGTGGTGCTTGAGATAATGGAGGTGGAGTCCCTAGCTTATGACCTGGCAGGCAGTGAATGTTGGGGGCTGTGGGGAAGCTCCCTTCCCCAGGATTCATGTTTTCGTATACAAGAAGTCTCCAGTAAGGTAACACAACCAGTCTCTCTCCTCTTGCACTCCTCGTGGGAAGAAGAGAAATGGTTGATGAATATGGGGAAAGAACTGACCTAGCAGGGCTTGGCGCTTTCCACTTGTCTCTATATATTTTTGGCATCTGCACACTTGAAGAAAGTGCATCTCTGCACTGTTCTCTGCACTCTGTGGGGGCCTGCAGGGCCAGCTTTGTTTCCAAGGAGACTTGATGCTTGGGGATGTAAGTTTAGTTTAAAAGAATGCTAAGCAAGCCTATTGACCATATCTAAGACATATCTCCCAGCACAGTTTTATTAATAATAAAGATGATATCTTCATTTCCAACTGCCTAGCTCTTGTCTCTGTCTCTCAGTTGGTTCTGAAATTAGGTGGAAAAGATGGGTGACATTCATTGGGTTCGCTCAATCTCAATAACAAATATTTTGCAAATGGCATCTTGGGACAAAACCAAAGCCTAGTTATGTACTGTACCTTCTCACTTGACTATGAAATTGCCCAACAGGCTAGTCAGTATCAGTGGGAGTGGCTAGCAAGACATTACAGTCCACATGAAGTGGTAGTAGCTCCCACCTGCCAAGTTAGAATGAATAAATGACCAAACTTAGTGGATGTCCCTCGTGCATCCAGGGTGGTATCAGTCTCTACCTGCAGTACCACAATCGCAGGAGTCTGTGTGTGTCCTTACTCCGTGAATCCCAGCTCTAATCATCATGCAGACATGCTCTGATGATGGCTCCCATTGGTCATATTTATTCTGTACTTATTGTTATTTGAGGCAATAAAAATAATATTTACCCATTGCCAGAAAATTTACAAATTCTAGGCAAGGTGGTGAGCATGTGGCTCAGTGGTCAAATTACTGCTATATATTTTTTAATCATGCCTGTAGTACCAGTAGTTGTTACATGATAGGCAAACCCAAGACATAAAACAAAAGAAATCCTGAGGCAAATATAGACGATACAAATATGTCTCAAACCTTCAATAATTTAGGGTTTCCCTTCCAGATTATTTTACCTCAAAATCATTTTTTCAACTTCACTGTGAAGACCTGGTTACAGTTATCATAGATTATCATTCTATCCCAGAACCTCGAGCGGAGTTGGGGAGGAGACAGGGGATTTATTTCAGCAGATATAACCTTGATGAAACAATTTGCACAAGATCAACACCTAGATTCTTAAATTACCTTTTTTTAAATCAAGAATAAACTAAGATTCTATTATTGAATCATTCTATTGAATGATAATAATAAATTCTTTACTCTCACTATACAATCTGCAGAGTATGTTCACAGTAATTCCTATCCACAGAGGGTAGGTAAGACCATACTTATTTTAGCAGAAGGAAATTGAAATTCAGAGAAGTTAAGTAACTTTCCCAGGGGTACAAAAAATAAAAATTTAAAATTAAAAGAATAAAAAAAATAATAAAACAAAAGCCAATGCAGAAATAGAGGATCAAGTTAACTACAGTTTATGTGCCTGACATTTAGAAATCAGAATACTTAGCCTGTTCTTCCAGAGCCCCCCAGAACTTGGAAAAAGTACTTCAGAATACCAGATGATGTGGAGTCATCTAGAAATCCAGGTGAATATAAACAAAAAAAAAATACAGAAGACTGTTGAGTAGCAGCTTTCAATAAAATGGTCTTTTATTCATCACTGTTACTCTTCACATTCAAGATTTTTATATAAAAAATAAAATGGGGAAAAGGAAGAGGATCAGAAAGCCAGTGGGACTTTCTCTAACCAGAGAAAGATTCTGATTAGAAAGAAAAAATTCCAAAAGCGTACCTTGTACCAAAAGGCACTTTTGCTCTATCTGGAAGTCATTATTTAATCTAGCAAGTTCCTGATTTCTATAAGGACAATGAAGTTGGGGAGACCTTAGCTGAAGCCCTACGTCTCACCAAAGCTTTGCTCGCTAACAATGAGAGCATGCCTGGGAAACTAGGATTCTCTGAGCCAGGGGAAAGGAGGGAGGAAATATAAAAAGGCTGAGTTAGTTTCAAGAGCTACAGATTATTTAAAGTGACTCTGACTCCTGAGGGAAGAGGAAATGCTGAACTTCAGAAGGCAGATATGGTCAGCAAATTCCCTTCTAGATTAAACACGAGTCCTCCTAGCCATCTGCACACCCCTTGTGGCTATGTAAACCCCTCAAATAGCTACCTTGCTCTAGAATTCTTAGTAATCATCTCTGTGCAGAACCGGAAGGACATAAAACTGCCAAGTGGCAACGTGATTTACATGGTGACCTGAAGATGAAAGCAGTTTTTGCATTTATATTGGGGAAAATCCATTAACTGGATAATTTACATTTCCCTCTCAAATCTCCCTCTAGTATGAATATTTCCAAGTTGTTGTCAATGCCCAGTCTTTGGAAGAACATGAATTTCCATCATCACCACCATAATCATCAATCTACATTGTAATGTGAGAATTATAGAGAATTCAAATTTGCTATGGCCACCTGCAAGGACTTTATTCTAGGCTTGCCCATCATCAACCTACTGGATGGAGAATGCAAATCACTCAGAAGTGGTCCCCTGAAGTGGGGAAGCCCACCCTGGGGAGCCATTGTCCTAAGAGCATCTGCCAAGGGAGTAAGGGGAAGGAGGTAAATTCTTAAAATTCCTAAATCACACATTTACTTTGACAGATATCCCCAAGTGTCAGTCATTCAAATAATACCTTCATAATTAATGTTGCCATGTCACTATACCACCTGGAATTTTACTCACTTTCATGTTTTTTAATTAAAATTTACTTCACATCAACTTTTTGCTTAATCTGAATCTCAGAGACAAAATCAATGAAGTTATAGGTCTGATATTAATATATGTTTAAATATTATATTTCTAAAATGATAGCCCAAGTACCACCTAAAAATAATCTCACACCAATGCTAATTTCTTAGTTTTGACCATCATATACAGTTAAGCAAGATGATAATTAGGAAAAGCTGGGTGAAAGGTGTACAGGAACTCTCTGCGTTACTCTCTGCGTTACTTATGCAACTTTTCTGCAAGCCTAACATTGTTTCAAAATAATGTTAGCATTTAGGGGGCATTTCTGACATTGAACAAGTTTCCACAGGTAAACAAATGTCATTCCTTTGCCTTTATGTTTGGCTAGAATTTTATCAAATCCCTGTGGAAATAATGGTTATTACATGTTTCCACAGGCTCTACCTTGTGTTGATGATGTGGTGAGAAATTCTGGACGTGATCTCTATGCCAGATTACTGGACTAAAAAGGAAAAGTCGTTAAGGCTGAGACCAAAACAGGTGCAGAGAGGAGCTGGGAGTAGAGCTCAATGGTTTTGAGTTATCTCTGAGATGTTTAACACCCTGTAAAACAGCCCCAGTGGTTTAGAGGTAATCTGGTCTAATCTGTAGGTACCACAGTTTTCAAATGCTTGCAAAGGTTATTAATGATCTCTCACTGCACATGAGGAATCCACATACCGTACAATGAGATTGCAGCCTCTTGGCACAAAGATGCTTTAGACTGGAAAGGAATTTCCCAGTAGGTCTGCCATAGCATTCCATTCTGCTGCAAACGGACTGCAGAGGTGTGGTGACATTTACCCCATACCCTCAGGGTAACTGGGATGTGGAATGAGCCACAGCCCTGAAAACCCATCATCTCTGACCATGAGAAGACATGATTACTTCAGGGGGACATAGATCATCATTTTGGGGGATGTCTTGGCATGAAAAAGTTTGGGAAGCATTGACCTAGAAACTTTCAGGTTTCCTTAAATCTTTAAGTGTCTGAGTCTCCTAGTATCTGATCCCTAGGGTTGCCTAGGGCCAAGTTTGAGAAACTCAGATGACTCACGAGATTCCTTTAAGCTGCAACCCTTGAGAAATCAACATTGAGCTCTGTTTCCCTCGTGGCACATGGAGGTAAAAATGCCTTCGATTTAGAGCCTGTCTCAAAGTAGCTCAAACTCTTCCAAGTGGCTGTAGAACAACAATCACACCCTCTCCTCTCCTTTAATATCAAGGCCCTGGGAAATACACCAAAGTTGCTTTAAATGTCATAGACTCTCACTCAGTCTCCCCTGTGACCTTTAAGTAACTATAACAGCATGGCTTCCAGGCTCACTGCATTGCCAAAATCTGAAGAAAGTGGCAAAAGAAAAGCACTTCTGAAAGTCCCTTTAAGTTCCATAATTCTGAGATTCTCAACCAACCCCTTTCCCTTCTTGACCCACGGAGGTTTCCCACACAGCTGAGAGGAGTGGTAGAGGTGACTGCCTGTGTATAAAGCTCTGCGCTCTATGGGAACCCAGGGATACTCATTACAGTTCAGTAACAAAACAGACCTGGGAGCAATGTGAGACCAGGCACCCTATTCATTCATTCATTCATTCATTCATTCTGTTCATCACTAAGCACTGAGGTGCAGGGACACCAGGCTCACAGTCATGCAAAATAAGATGTTACTCTGGGGAAAGCCTTGTAATGGAGATGTAAATCAAGTGCCAAAACATTCACATGAAAGACCATTAATTCTCCCTGGAATGTGGGGTCCCATCCCAGCAGAGGTTCCGTGTGAGTTAGGTCAGCAATTCTCAAAGTTCTTGGTCTCAGCAACCTTTTCACTCCTAAAAATTACTGAAAACCTCAAAGAACTTTTGCTTATGTGGGCTGTATCTACCAATGTTTACTATATTTGAAGCCAGAACTGAGAAATGTTTTCAGGGTGTTTTGGGGTTTTTTTTTTTTATTTTTATTTTTTTGAGACAGGGTCCCACTCTGTCGTCCAGGCTAGAGTATAGGGGTGTTATCACAGCTCAGTGCAACTCAAACTCCTGGGCTCAGTTCTCCTGCCTCAGCCTCCAAAGTAGCTGGGATTACAGAGGCATGCCACCACGCCCAGCTAATTTATGTATTTTTTGTAGAGAAGGGGTCTTGCTCTTTTGCTCAAGCTAGTTTCCAACTATTGGCCTCAAGTGATCCTCCCACCTCAGCCTCCCAAAGTGCTAGGATTGCAGGTATGAGCCACCGTACCCAGCCATGAGAAATGTTTTAAATATCTATGAATCTATTTCATAACAACAATAAGAAACTCACTACATGTTGACATAAACCATATATTTTGTAAAAAATAACTTTATTTTCCAAAATAATAAAAAATAGTGAGAAGAATAACAGTATCTAATTTTTTTTTTTTTTTTGCTAATCTTTTAAATACTGGCTTAATAGAAGACAGCTGGATTCTCATCTCTACTTCTTCAGTGAATACACTACACCAAGTTATTTTGGTTGAAATAGATAAAGAAAATCTTGCCTCACATATATATGAAGTTAGAAAAGAAAGAATTATTTTAGTGGCCATCTCAGATAATTATAGATATTCTTTGATACTATACCAAAACTCAACAAGCATTAATTTCTTTACAGTGACTGGGAATGTGAAAACAGAAACCATACATTGAATATTTTGTATGATCTTTATTTAAATCATTGTCCACGTTAAAATTTGAATGTATTTTTTTTTGCACACATACAGTTTTGAAACCTGCATCGATCACTTAAAAAATATAGTTCATAGAGTTACACAGATCTTGTAAATGTGGGCACATTTTACCATACAATTTCAAAAATTCATTAATAGCATTACTGGTTTCATCAGAAGTCTTCAAGTATTGGAAAACTGTCGAGTTCACTGTGACATTTATAAATTTTTATAATATTTTAATTTTTCTCTTGAAAGCTTGAATTTTATCATTGGCAACAAATACTGTCAGTTGTTTTCTAAGTTCACTTTGTTCATTTTCAAGAAAATTTCAGCCAAATACTCAAGTCTGGATAACTATAATTTGCTTGTCAGTTGTTCTTTCAAGTAAAAATTGTTACAAGATGAGAGCAGATAGTTCTGCTTGCAACGCAAACACTGACACTCAGCTTGCAGCAGAAGTGCTTTCTGTCTACCTCCCATTTTGTTACTAGGAATATTAAGAGGACATTTACTCAATTTTTAACAAATCAAGAATTGTTCTGCTTCATTTGGGTTATTCCTAAGTGAAACTTGATTTCTTAAAAATTATGAGTGTGGTGAAAAGTGCAATGACTGCTAGTATGGATTGGTGTCACTATATGAATTCCTGCTAAAGCACTAACAGTTTTTCCCACCACTGTTTTGCATCAGTGTAAATATCAGCTCAGTGAAAAGGACAACTGATATCTTAATATTACAATGAAAATAGTTTTTCCTTCAAAGAGATCCTAGAAAGGGTCTCACTGGCCCCTGGGGAGGCCTGTAGAACACTTACAGCAGCAGTCCCCAACCTTGCTGGAACCAGGGATCAGTTTCATGGAAAGCAAGTTTTCCATGGACCAGGGCGGGGTGGGGGGCAAGGTTTTGGGGTAATTCAAGCACATTACATTTATTGTGTACTTTATTTCTGTTTTTATTACATTGCCACTTGCCACTCACTAATGGGGTTTTGATATAAGTCTGCAAGCAATTGATTTATTATGATCTCTGTGCAGTCAAACCTCTCTGCTAATGATAATCTGTATTTGCAGCCACTCCCCAGAGCTAGGATCACCACTTCAGCTCCACCTTAGTTCATCAGGCATTAGATTCTCATAAGGAGTGTGCAATCTAGATCCCTCGCATGCGCAGTTTACAGTAGGGTTCATGCTCCTATGAGAATCTAATGCTGCTGCTGGTCTGACAGGAGGCGGAGCTCAGGCTATAATGTGAGGTATGGAGAGTGGCTGTAAATAAAGATTAAGCTTCACTTGTTCATCCACTACTCACCTCCTGCTGTGTGGCCCGGTTCCTAACAGGCCACTGACCAGTACCAGTCCACAGCCTAGGGGTTGGGGACTGCAAACTTAGAGAACCACTGAGCTAGACTTGGGTGTTAGTCTGTTGACGTTCAATGGAACCAAGCTCAGCATGGGTTCACTACATACATACTCCATGCCAAACAAGCACTGTGCCAAAAAGCTGAAGGTACTGACATAATTAAGAAACTATCTGCCTTTTAGGAGCTTACAGCCTCATGGGGTAAGCAAATAGGGAAGAAAATCATTCTAGAATTAGAGTATCACCAAAGAAGTATGCTATGAGAATACAGAAGTGCAAAGAACCTTCAGAAGTTTCCTAGAAGAAGGATGTACTTGAGATGTATATGGCAGAATGAAAGGAATTAGAGGAAAAAATAGAAGAGCCAATACTAGGTCACTGTTTCTGAAATATGAAGTGGAAGAGAGTTGTTGAAGTGACTCTGAGGTTGTCTCCTCACCTTACCTCCTGCCATGTGGTCTGAGAGAGTGACTGCAGCTTCAGGAACAGGCCCTGGTCAGCCAAAGCTGGCCAGTTACTGCATGCTTCTTGACATGGATATTGGTCCAAGGATGGGCAGACCTAAGTCAACTTGTACCAAAAAGCATCAAGGAGTAGCTTGCAGGGCAAAGCAGCCTGCCCTCCTCCTGAGAGAGATCTCCAGAAGCAATCCTGACTCTTTGAACACTCTTCCTTACGGCTGTGGTGCCGCAGCTGCAGCAGCTGTCTTGCGAGTCGGAGGGGAAAGCCCATGCAGAGGAGGCCAAAGCCATGATGGCCGCAGAGACACCGCTGCAGCCTGACAAAAGCAAACCTGATTACCTTCATTAACCTGAGCCCATGCATCCTCTTCATCACTGACATCACTTCGAACTGAATTCTCTCTTACTTGCCATGGGAAAGTTCCAAACCAGCATGAGGTTAATAGAGACGGTGCTAGAGAGACAGGAATCAAATCATGGAGTACCTTTCATGACTTGCTAAGGATTCCTGGTGTTCTCAGGCAGGGTCTGGGAGTCAAAGTATTGGAAGATGGGAAATAACTAAGCCTTTGAAGGTGCCACCAATTGATTCTTTTTATGCACTGGCCACACTGGCTTATTTTTTTTCCCCAGTTTTACAAGTTTCCTTCCTATCTACAAAGAGATTGTGCATTACCCCAGAAGAGGAGGAGACCACTTCAAGGAAGATCAGCAGTGACAAATGCAACTGAAGGCCATTGAGGTAAGGGCAGAAGGGGTTCTTTGAATTTAGCATTAGGGAATCAATGGTGACCTCATGCAATGAGGCAGACAGGAGCATGAGTGCCACTGTGAAGGCGTAGACTGATAGGGCTCTTGCTAAGAGAGCACACAGGTAAGTAGACAGTTTCTTTTATGTTTTTAAGATGAAGGAGAGTAGAGTATATTTATAGGCTTGAAGGGAAGGAGCTAGGAAAAAGAGGGGCAGAGAAAAAGTGAATATTAGTATCTAGAAGAGAGGAATGATAGATACTTTAAGGTCCTAGAAAAGACCAATTTCTTAGTTCTGAAGACAGGATTGTGTCTGTCATATTTCTCATTGCCTTCCAAGAGCCAAGCATTGTGACGGATTTTAGTAGCTGCTCAAAAATTTGGGAAACTGGAGGTGAGAAGGTAAAAATGAATGCTGAAGTGGGTCTACAAGTTTGGAGGTTGGAGATGTACAGAAATTGGAGGTAATTTATGCCTGATAACCTCAATTTTTTAGGTAAAGTATGAGGCAAGATCTTATGCTAAGTATAAAGGTGTGGGAATTAAGTTGAGAACTTGACTACCTTACTAAAAGTTTGAAATAGTCACTTAGAGAAATGAGAGGAAAGGATGGCCAAGGTCAATATGCTTTGAAAACTGAAATGTTGCCCATATATAATGTATTATTATGATTATTGTTATAATGATAATATGTTCACTGAGTTTGCTTGTGATTTAATTGAAAATTTTTATTACTGTTGAATTTAAATAGAGAAAGAAAAATGCAATAAAAAAAAAGAAATTAATAAGCAATTTTTAGGACCAAACTGAGATTAAAACCCAGATAATTATGGTACACAAATTTATACACAAATCTCAGCATTCAGTCTCAGAGCAAAATTAAAGCAGGTAGATTTGAGGAATTGATTCGCATCTGGACATTTGACTAGTAGATGCTGTATAACGACAAGCAGCAATGAAATTAAGGAGTCCAATAGAAAGACAGTCCAGGAAAAGGAATGGATGCCAGAGCATTCTAATAGACATGGAGAAAATGAAAAGGTCAATGAAATGGTGCATTTCCAAGGACCAAATATCAGGCAAGAAAGAGAAGGGATGAGATAGCTGGAGAGAGGAATCTATGGTATGAACAGGGCCACTTTTGAGGTTGGAGAACTTTTAAGGGTGAGGGATGTGTGACCATAGTCATGGGAGAGTACAGTGGAGTTTTGAAGGTAGAGCTGAGGGAGTTCAGGAGTTATAAAGCAGAAAGTTGGATGTGTTGTGTACTTCAGGGGTTGGCAAATTATAGCCTATGAACCACTTGCCTGTATTTGTAAATGAAAGCTTAATGGAACACAGCTACCTCCATGCATGACATACTGTCTATGGCTGTTTTTCAGCTACAAGTATGTATTGAGGGTTATGACAGAGACCATATGGACTAAAAAGCTTAAAACATTTACTATCTTGCCTTATAAGAAAAAGTTTGATGACCCCAGTCTACATGGTTGATGGCATGTTCTTGTGTAAAGGCGGGAGTTGGGACAGGGAGAGCAACAGAGGGGCCATGCTAAGCACATTGGCAAGTAGCCAGGAAGCTGATAAATGACAAAGCTGCAGATGTGTACTTCCAAAAGAGAAGTATTTTCTGAAAGGAGAGTAAAATTGTGTGGGTCTAGAACAATGATTCTTAACCTTTTTGAAGTCTTTATGGCAGAGACTGTGATTTTTCCCCAAAAATCTATTCTGCCTTTCTCTCGAGAATTTAAATTGAGCACATTGGCCACCCAGCTAAGACTGCGTTTTCTTAGTCCTTTGTTGGGATTTTAGGCATGTAAAGACATTCTCTCCAACGGCATGAGAATACAAGGGATGCGTGTAACTTTTGCCTTACTTCCCTAAAAAAGAATTGTTACCCTGAATGTCTGCCCTTCCCCTTGCTGTGAGCTGAAACAAGTACACTAGTGACTCTGCTTTACCCTGCAGAGTACTGCAAGGGCCTGGGGGATGGCAGAGCAGAAAGGTGGAGGGATCCTGGGATTCTGAACACTACCTGAGGCAGAGCGTCCTGCCAGACTGAACCGCTCATCCCAGACCTGTCGCCTGAGGGAGAATAAGCTTTTCTGCTTTAAGTCGCTTGTTAAGACCTCTTTGTTCCAGAAAATTAACCTCTGTCCTACTTACAGTACCTTTTTAAAAATCTGATTTAAGCTGTGTATCCTCCTTCTAGGAAATTGTCCTTGCATATAAATTTTATACTCAGTGGAATCTGGACCCCATACATGGTCCTCAAGCTGAAAGCGCACCTCACAGAAGTGGCCGTGGAGAGAAAGAGAAAATGTCCACCCTTCCTCTGTGCTTGGGGAACATTCTGAGAAAGTGTGCAGAGGGAACTTTTCAAAAAAGTAGGCATTCTTTGCCACTGCACCCTTTTAGGTGAAGTCCTTGACTGGTGCTAGACTGAAAGAGCCATCCAGAGAACAAGGACAGGAGAGGAAATACAGGAAAGAGAATAAGGTCAAGGCACAAGATGAAACTACGATGAGGAAAATGAGTCAGAAAATAAAAAATTTTAATTCTCAGAATTCACATTTGAGGAAAGGTAGACGTTCAGGCGAGGACAGCGGAAATCCGAAGCCGTGAGCGAGGACCCTGCAGAGTGCGGACGCCCCGCGCACACAGACCTCACAGCGCGGCGGATTCACTGCGTTGCCTTAGGACTTACAGCTACAAAACCCACCTAGAAACCAAAAATAGTAAAAGAATTTCACTGGGCACTGCTATGGTTTACATGCTTACTTCATGCCCCTCCACTGCAGGTAGTTAATTTTTGACATGGGTGCCAAAGATGACCTTGAATATTTCTGTACTGCACATCCATTTCTTTTACCCATTTTGGCCTTTACACTTTCTAATTCGTGGTCCTAAGGCTAGAGCTAATAATTTCTCCCCAAAACCCAGAACCCCATGGTTACCAGACTAAGTCCCACCATCCTCTGAATGTGAACTTAGACCATTTGCTCTGGAAAGAATTCCCTACTATTGGTTGACTTGGTATGTTCATTATTTTACTAACAAAGTAACCATTTCTTAATTCAGTCATTACAATCACCATGCTATGTGGTACAGTGGTTAAGATTATAGGATCTATAGATAATTTCAATGCTATTTAAATTGTTCCAGAGCAAAGAAGAAAACTAAACAATTATTTTTATGATATAAATATAAAATTAATACTAAATTCTGACAAAGATTATGCACTCATAATCTCAAAAAGAAAACCTAAGACTAATGTCACGTAGAAATAGTGATGCAATGTATCCTTAATTAAATATTAGCAAACAGAATCCAGCAGTATATTAAAGGAATAATTCACTATTACCAAAACTGCAAAGGTGATTCAATATTCATATTTATTCTTAGATTTATTAAAAGGATGTATTATATAAATGCATTTCATAGTATTGAACCACCCTTGCAGTTTTGGAACAACCTTCACGAAAAAGGTATTTTAAAACATTTTTAAAAATCACTCTTTATATAGGAAAAAAACAATTAATTCTTCTTGAATATAATTATTAACCATTTTACCCAAAGCCAGAATAATGCTTAAAGGTAAGCAGCAGTACTGTTACAACTAAAGTCAGGAAAAGATAAAAATACATTTTTATTTGACATTATAATAGAGTCACTAGCCAGTTCAATTAGACAAGAAAAAGAAATGAGAGGCATAAAAATTTAAGGGGAGGATATAAAATTATTATTTGTATACAATATGTCTATATTACTGAATTATCTGAGAGAACCAATTGAAACACAATTATAGATAGAGAATTCAGAAAATGGTGGAAGTTGAAAATTAACACACAAATCTCAATAATTTTCATATACAGAAAGTATAATGCTTTGGAAAATAAATAAAAAAGAAAGCATTCCTTTCACAAAAGCACAAATAGATAAAATACCTAGAAGTAAATCTAACAAGAAATGTGTAAGAACTATATGAGAAAACAAAACAAACAAACAAAAAACTTTAAAACTAAAGGCCAAACAAGAAGACATGAAAAAATGCAAACATAAGTTCTCAAATAGAAAAACTCAACATCATAAGGATTTAATTCTTCCTTAGCTAACTTAAAATTTTAAAAAGATTTCCAATAAAAACCACTATTTTTTATGATTCTTGTTGTTGTTATTGTTTTTAAAACCAGACCAGGCCGGGCGCGGTGGCTCATGCCTGTAATCCTAGCATTCTGGGAGGCCGAGGCAGGTGGATTGCTCGAGGTCAGGAGTTCAAGACCAGCCTCAGCAAGAGCGAGACCCCGTCTCTACTAAAAATAGAAAGAAATTATATGGCCAACTAAAAATCTATATAGAAAAAATTAGCCGGGCATGGTGGTGCATGCCTGTAGTCCCAGCTACTCGGGAGGCTGAGGCAGTAGGATCGCTTAAGCCCAAGAGTTTGAGGTTGCTGTGAGCTAGGCTGACGCCACGGCACTCATTCTAGCCTAGGCAACAAAGCAAGACTCTGTCTCAAAAAAAAAAAAAAAAAAAAAAAAAAAAACCAGACCAGCCAATTTATAATAGAAGCACATATGGAAGAAAAGGATGGCAATGAGAACTCTGAAAAAGAATAGCAGCAAAGAGTGAATGGCCCTACTAGATATTAAAATATACTACAGAGCTTCAATATTTAAGGTGATATGTTATAGGCACATGAATATATAGCTACAGTAATACAACAGAATAAAAGTTCAGAAATAGACCTAAATGCATTATAGAATTAGTATATGATAAGCAAAACATCTCAAATCAGAGTTGAAACATGGACTTATAAATGGCACTGAGACATTTCAGTAACTATGTGGAAAGCTGCTCTGGTTTATATGTTTGTCCCCTCCAAACCTCATGGTGAAATTTGATCACCAATGTTGGAGTTGGGGCCTAATGGTAGTAGGTTTCTGGGTCATGGGGGTGGGATCCATTATGAGTAGCTTGGTGCTATCCTCATGATAATGAGTGAGTTTTTGCTCTCTTAGTTCCTGAAAGCTGGTTGTTAAAAAGAGCTGGGTACCTTCTCCCTCTTTCTCTTGCTTCCTTTCTCACCATGTGATCTCTGCACACTCTGCCTCCCCTTCATCTTCCACCATGAGTGGAAGCAGCCTGATGCCCTCGCCAAATGCAGATACCGGTAATCTTGAACTTCCCGGCCAACAGAACTGTGAGCCAAATAAACCTTTCATTCCCTATAAATTACTCGGCCTCAAGTATTACTTTATTAGCAACACACAAGGGCCTAAGACAACAGCTAAAGTTGGTACTTCATATAGCACATCTGGATAAGGTTGTATACCAGAATAAATTAAAAATACATTAAATACTTAAATTCAAAGAATAAAACCACTGCAGTATTAGGAAAAAAAAATGGTGAATCCTTTTATAGTCTTAAAATGAGGAAGACATTCCCAACTAATACTTAAGGTATAAAAGCTGAAAAAAAATAATTAATATCTACCATTACATACAATTTAAAAGTTTCTGGAAAGCCAATCAACTGCTCAAACAACCAAAAACCAACCAAATACAAACATGGGCAAAATCAAGAGACATGCAACAATCTGGGAAAGAATATATTTGTAACTCATATTACAACCAAATGGATAACCTCCCTAGTATTTAAGGTGCTCCCAAAAGTACACACTGGAAAAACAATGAGACATCGCTTTATACTTAGTGGGCTAACAAATATCAGAACACTGTACAATACAAAATGTTGGTGGGATTATGAGAATATAGGAACCCTCAAATACTGCTGATGAGAGTACAGACTGAAAGGATTGGTAAATATAGTAGACGACCATCATGGGGTGCTCTGCAGCAGTCAAAATCAATGAGCTAGACCTATGCTGTCCAGTAAATCTTTCTGCAATGATGGAAATGCTCTGTGCATGCACTGTTCAATATAGAAGCCACTAGCCACATGGTGTTATTTAGAAGTAAACTAATTAAAATTTAAAAACAAAAAATTTAGTTCCTTTCTTGCATTAGCTACATTTCAAGTGCTCAAGAGCTACCTATGGCTAGGAACTACCATACCAGATAAAGCCTATATAGAATATTACCATTATCTCAGAAAGTCCCACTGGACAGTGCTGGGCTATATTCACACATATGGCGTGAGTGGATCTTAAAAATATAGTACTGCATAAAGAAAGTTAGAATCAGAATGATATGATAGCACATCACTATTTACTTAAATTAAAAATATATCAACACAAAACAACTATTCACATATTGCAAGAACACATACCAATAATCGGTATGTGTCCTAAGATCAACATTAGGAAAATTAAAATGTTTGCCTATGAGGAAGGTGAGTGGGAATTGGAAATGAGCATAAAAGGAAACAACAAACAAGCAAATCAATAACCCACTGGAAAAAAGGGGGCTTTCATAGACCTATGATAAAATATGCTGTGAATTGAGGAATATTACTAAGTCATATCTCTGCATGAGATTACAAAAAAAATGAAAGCACACAAAACCCTACATGCTAATGTTTATAGCACTTTTATTCATAATTGCCAAAAACTAGATGCAGCCAAGATGCTCTCTAATCGGTAAATGGATAAACAAACTGTTGTACCACCATATAGGGGAATATTATTCAACAATAAAAATAAATGAACTATCAAGCCATAAAAAGATATAAATGAATCTTAACTGCATAATGCTAAGGGAAAGAAGAATGTCTGAAAAGGCTACATACTTTATGATTCCGATTATATGAAATTCTGGAAAAAGCAAAACTATAGTGATAGTAAAAGACCAGTGGCTGCCAGAGTTTGGGAGTAAGGAAGGGAGGATTGCATAGATGAAGGCAGGGGATTTTGTAGGATAGTCAAACTATTATGTATGACACTATAACTGTGGATATAGTACACCACACATTTGTCAAAACTCATATAACTTCCGAGCACAAAGAGCCAACCTAAATGTGTACAAATTAAAAGAAAATAAATTATTTAGGAGGTTGAGTGATCCCAGGATTAATGTAGAATGTGATAAAACACTAATATATCATAAATGTATGAACAACCTCACTGAAGGGGGAAAGGAGCAAAATGCTGACCTAAAGAACTGTGGAAATGAATGGGCTATAAGACTAAAGCTAAAAACAAACGAACAAACAAAACTGTACAGAAGAGCTGCACTCTAAGTTGTTCCCCACAGTCATATGAGTAAACAATTCTAATACCATGTAAATGCATAGTGAAGTTAAAAAATTTAATAAACAAATGCCAAGTGGTGGGAGCTAGGTTTCTCAGTGTTGTAGTGAGAAGAGCGAGGTGAGGAAGCTAGATGATCCATGGGTGCAATAATGGATTAGGTAATGATAGCTAATATTAATTAGGTGATGATAATTATGTAATGGATTAGAGCTGGAGACATCAGTATGAACTCATGCTTAGCTTAATACAGATACAGATGATTACATATAGAAATATTTATAGATATGTGTGTGTGTGTGTATATATATGTGAGCTAGTGTAGACACATATATTTCCTTGCTCTGTCAGCCGAGAGGGCCTACCAGCAATGAGACCCCCATAACAACAAGCACACCTAGCATCCAGACCTTGGTTTCTAAAACCATTCCCCAACAAAAGGAGCCAGGGCCCCTTGGAGAAATAGCTAATTCTAGAATGATTTCTTAGAGAAATAGCTAATTCAGGCAATATACAAGATGAGCCTGGAGAGCTTGCAGCGACAGGAAGTAAGAAAGTATTCAAAAAACAAAAAGCAAAACAAAACAAAACCCCACATTAATGGGGGTATGTCCAAGAGACACAGGAGCCAACTAACACAGCTCCTGTTGGACAAGCCTGAAACAATTTGAGAACACAATCAATAAGGCAGAATCAAAACCCAAAGTATTAAATAAACATTCGGGAGTCCACATGATATAACTAAATGATTAAATAAGCAAATAAGTGGAGAAGAGACAATTCTCTCATGTAGCTTAATTCGAAATAATTTACGTAGATAGCTTTCAGAAAGGTGAACCATGCGTCCCCCATTCCTTTAGCATGGTCTCTGTACAGTGACTTCCTTCAAAGAGTACAGTATGGAAGGAGGGAAAAAAAGAGTCACTTTACAGTGGAGAAACCTGACACCTCAGCAAGGTGATTAGAGTCAACAGCGACAGTGATAAGTCATATTGATGGAATGTACCCTTGGTATGACGTGATGAAAATGACACTTGATCTCTTCGCTTCCTCCCCCAAACCCTAGCTCCAGTCTAACCATGAGAAAAATATCAGACAGATCCCAACTGAGAAGCATTCTATAGAATACCTGACCAGAACTTTCCAAGCTGTAAAGGTCATCAAGAAACAAGACTGAGAAACTGTTGCAGCCACGAGAAGCCTAAGGAGACACGATGACTAAAGGTACTGTGGTATCTGAATGGGATCTTGCAATAGAAAAAGGATATTATGTAAAAACTAAAAACAAATCTGAATAAAGTATGAACTTTTGTTTATAATCATATATCACCATTGGTTCTTCAGTTTTAACAAATGTATCACACTAACGTAAGATGTTCATAACAGGAGACTCTGGGTGTAAGGTATGTGGAAACTCTCTGTACTATCTTTCCAATTTCTCCATAAATCTAAAACTGTTTGAAAAAATGAATTTATTTGTTAAAAGAAAGGAAAACAAAAATCAAGTACTTCCAGAATCTATGGAGCCTCCTCTCTTCCTCTCCCCCTTCACATTATCTTCCTTTTCCATAAGATGTAACACCCATCCTTTATTTTGTTTTTTGCTTCCTTGTTTTTCATAAAAACTGTTACCACATTTGTATGTATTCTTAACAAATGTTATTTTGAATTGATATAAATAAATAAGCTAGTTGCTTATTTTCATTTACCTTTACATTTATGAGATTTACCAATATTGGTATATGTAGCTGCAATTCATTTACTTTCATGGCTAGACAATATTCCATGGGATGACTGTACTACCTTGTTACTTCTAATCTCCTGTTAATGGTTGCTTCCAGGTTTTGCTATTACCAACAAACATTCTCGTGTACACAAGTAAGAATCCTTGTGTAATAAATAGAAGTAGAATTGTTGGGTCATCTTGCACACACGTTTGCAACTTTACTTTATAATACCAACTTGTTTGACAAAAGTTGACTTGTTAGTTTAGATAACCATCAGCAACAATTTTATTTTTGTTCCTTGGAAACCAAGAGATCCATACTTTTTTTTCCCCTTCAAATTTTTAAAGTATATTTGATTAAAAAATAAAATATTAATATTTCATAGTTTCAATAAAAATGAAATAATGATAGATGCCAAATTGTAATACATTAGAAATTGCCATAGGCTTTAACTTGTCCTGGGAGATTAACTTGCTCAAAAGAGAGCTTTTTCTGCCATCTGTGTGCATATATTTGAACTGGTGTGAAGTGAAGAAATAAAGACTTGGCATGTTCCTGTTGAAAAGGTGCCAAGCTCTGTTCCTGTAAACTGGCCTTAATCTGAGAAACTACTAGCCCTTTAGGTTTAATTACATTTCTAAAAAAAGAAAGAAAAAATATATATATGTATACACATGCCCTATAAAATGTGACCTCAATCTTGCCTGCAAAGATGAAAAAAAATTAAACCTCTATTCTATGTTGCCTTCGAAAATTCCAATAATTTCAATTCAAGTCATATGAGTATATCTAGAAGAGCATTTAAAGTGCTGTAAAATTCATCACACTTGCATTCAAACTTTCTTTGATGTAAAAATCTACATTTCTGCAGAGAAACAGCAAATAATCACCTTCTCAATACTATAAATTAGTGCATTCTGCTAAGGTGAGTTATGGAAGTGCCAAAGGCCCAACCTTAAGATTGCGACAATTCACCCTGCGATGTCTTGGGCGAGCCTGCCGCTCTACACAAATGTGTGTACTGTTGACCTAGGCAGCTCACAGTAGTGGAGAGCAAAAGGAAAGAAAAGAAACAAATTATAAAGTTTCTCCACAAATGGGAAGATGGAGAGACATGTGAAAAGAAGTTTAGGGATATTTGGGTATATTAAATGCTTCCTGTTAGGCCAAAGCTCTCTTGTAAGTAGAAAATTTTGTCTAGTATTACGTTTGAGGCCCATTGAAAACCCAGTCACTGCTACTCAAGCAGCTTCACTGGTTTCTGACAGTGGACTCTAAGTACAAGACCACCTGGTACAAATATCAGTGGCCTTTGGACAAGCAGCTAAAACCTTAGCACCTTCTGGTTGGCTCCATGTAACAGTGGAGCCGTCTCTCTGGGATTCTCAATTTGCATTTCTGTAGAGCCCTTTTCAGAAAAGCATTGAACATACTATCTTTATCCCTACCCACACATCCTACCTACCTTGTTCATCATGACTGTGGGGGTCATAATATAACATCATGGAAACGTGGAAACATGGCTACCCGAACCTGGAAACTAGGAAGTAAGAACTCCCAAATCCTTCTTAGGGAAGTATACCTATTTAGGTAAGAATTTCTTGATGAAGTTTACCTTCTGCATTAAGGCTGATTGAGAAATCACTCAATGGGCAAGGATATTCAAGAGATATTTTCATAGACACAATAAAAGCCTCCTTTATACAAACTACACAAGTGTGCTTTCCCTATTCTAAATATTGTCAGGGCTCCTTTCATCCAAACATAAAAAGGAACAGATTTTGAAAAATTTTAAGGCATATACCATAGTAGCTAAGAGAAAGCCTCAAACATCATATTGACCTGAGTTCGAGTGATGGATCCATCAATTGTTAGCTAAGTGACCCTGAGTAAGTTATTTAACCTCCCCAATCCTCACTTTTCTCCACTGTTGGAATAAGTGGAGAGCCAGAGGTTGACAGCAAATCTGTCTTCAAAGCCTGTTCTTTTAACCGCCACACTGGACTGCTCCACACACTTTAAACAGCACCTTGCATTCGGGAACTTACTACATCTCTGCAGGCTGATTGATTTATCTTCAGGAATACCTTCTTCAATCAAAACCCATGACAGCTAAAGCAAAACTCCAAAGCACAAGAGAAACAGCTTTCCTCACTAAGTTTTACACTGCCAAAGCTCAATAGTTGGATCTGAAATAGAAGAGCATCTCCTTCAAATAGTAATGAGACTGATAAATGTATTCCATTCACAGCACAGAAAACCTGGAAGTCATTCTTCAGGTTAATTCCTTGTCTCAAAATCAAATATGCCTCCAAAGCAGGCATTTCTACTGTTTTGAAAGCTGAGATATGAAATTTTAGTTGAGATATGAAATTTTGGTTGACTAATTTGGTAAACCTTTTAAATTCTCCCAAGAGGAAACTAAGGCTTATGTACCTAAATATTTTAAATTAGAAATGACAGTTACTTTGCCTTACTGTTGTGACTTTTACAGAACATCTGAGAGCAGGGATTTAGATTACCTGGCTTAGAATTGCCAAGGAAGTACCATAAAAAGGACAGTCAGACACAGAACAATCTGAATTTCTGGGAAGTATAGCAACCTAGAGAGGTCATGCTCTAAAAACACTCAATTTCAACGCATTTTAAAACTATATGGAACCAAACAAAACATAACTGAAAGTCACATCGGGCCCTTGAATCACAATTTGCAAACCCTACCTTAGAGAAAAGGAGACACGGGTTTTTCTTCCCCTCCACACTGGATTATCTTCCAACAAAGAGTGACAAGCCTGATGGCTGAGATAGCCTCTGGGAGCCAGGCTTCAGTGCTTCCTCTGTCGAGTCAGCACTCCCTGCCCAGCTTTGAAGTGGAGAACCACGTGCCAGCCTCCAGAGCCAAGCGTGGTCCCAACCATTCTCACATCACAAGTCTCTGCCCTGGCCAGGCTGGCCTCCATGGCAGGCCATCCACGTGCCATTCCCATTTTCCCTCCCACCACCCCCTTTTGCCCATTTTTCTTCCATGAGCTCAAATGTCTTCACCTTTCTAGACCAAGCCAAATCTGATCTACATTTAAATTGCACATTTGTGCTTTATTTTGCTTGTTTGTTACCCATGCAAAGAGCACAGGACTGGGATGGCTGAGGACTGCCTTTGGAGGGTAGGGCAGGTTTCACAGACAGGCCACATGTGTGCAGGATTTAGAAGGAAGAACGGATGACTGCAGAAGGGACAACGAGCCTTCTAGGCAGCAGGACTGGAATGTGCAAAGTCTTGAAAGAGTCCTGAAGGCCATGCAGGCTTGGGGGGCTAAGAGGCTGGAGAAGGTGGCTGCAGTCAAAAAAAGAAGACCCTTGTTTGCCTCACTAAAGTGACAAGACTTGATACTGGAGGTGAAAGGAAGCCAAAGCTTGTTTTTTTTGTTGTTGTTGTTATTTGTTCTTATTCTATTATTTTTTTTACACTCAAAGGAGTAACAGGATCTGATTTTGGTCAAGGCCCCTGGTGAAGCCCATGTCTACCATGGAGTCTGCTCTTCTCACGCAAGCATCTCCTCCCGCAGCGTTCCTTCGCCCCTTACCAGCCATCCCACATGACAGATATCATTACTTTCAGCGTTCACAGGTAACTTTGTGTTTCCAGTGACTAGAGAGTACCTGAGAGCAGGAGGCTTTTATTTTTTTTTTTTTAACTTTTGCATCCCAATAGTGCTGAGCAAGTACATGTTCAATAAATTCCCAGGACTTTCTGATTCAGATTTCTCTTGGGGATGGGTTAGGCAAACTATGTTCCAGAGATAATAGTAAGGAAAGCTCTAAACCCAAGTCACTAAAGCCCTCACTATTAACCATGAGCAACAGGATCCAGGACCACAAACGTTAAGTTCACAAGCAACTAACCTTGAGTTCTATTCTCCATAAAGTTGGACTCGTCTCCCTTTCTTCCCAGCTCTGCTCCACCACCCAAGCTGAGATTCACTCCTACTCCCTTTGGGAACACCAAGCCAAAAGTGGTAGATACTAGCACATCTCCAGTTCTGAGAACACACCGTCAATGACTGGGTGCATTTTAAATGTGCATCTGGCCCTGAAGTGAGAGTGTATCTGTGTCCCTGTGTATATGCTAACTTGCAGCAGGTTACCATAGCAACCTCAACAGGGTGCTGCAGTGGGCAGCTTTGCAAGAAGTACAGAAAACCCATTCTTTAACATCTGGGCTTTTGGATCCTAGAAGGCACATCACAGCATTAGGCCCTGGCTTTGGAATTCTACAAAAAAGGAAGTGGAATTTTGAATACCTGCTAGCCCAACCTTCCTTTTTTCATGGAGCACACACATCCCTCTTCACGCACCATAAACACTGCATACAGAGCCCCAAACAGCTTCTTTAGAAACACATAATTTCCTACACTCATTCTTATATACTATGATGAACAGATTGTACCTGCACATCAGCATGACTTCCACACAAAATTTACATCCACTGGAGAACCCAGCAATTGTACATTTTGATGAGCAGCATATTCACAATGTTCCCATTCCCAGTGAACCCCCGGTCTTTATTATGTTATCAGTCTTTTTAATGCAAAAATATATAATCCTATCAAGAGTGTAGATTGGGTTTAATGGGTTTGACAGAGCTGCACTCCAGGAACTGTGAACCAACTTTTCCAAGGACCAGGCAATTTTTGAAATTGCTTTTCCATAGGGGTGGAGTTTACTCACCCACTTCCTCATATTTTCAGTGTGAAGGTATCTCTTGTGAAGGAAGAGCAAGAGGGAGATGTTAGAATTCCACATGTGGCTCTAACCTACATGTGGCCATCAGGAAGCCATGTTCCTGTAAAGTGAACTCTAGTAGGCAGGGCATTAAGTAGGTGGAACAGCCTCCTAGATATTTTCTTTCTTTTTTTTTTTTTTTTTTTCCCTTGGATCTAGAGACTGATTTGTGGTTACCTTTGAATTCTCTCTTGGGCAAAGTAAAAATAATGTACATCAGTAAAGAAATGGATTGCACAGTAGGCATGCACAGTAGAGTGAGAGATACATTTGCACACAGAGGAGTGAGGAAAATTTGGTTAACTAAGTCCCATGAACTCACAGTGCACTGCAAGGTGCTGGAGCAGGACCACAATATCTTTGTAGCCTGGCAGTGGAGAAGAGTGGTAGATTTGAAATGATGTAGGGGTTTTGTGGCCTGAGAAAATTACAATGGAAGTGCCAAAGAGAGAGATGTAAACAAACAAAGGAAGGAAGATCCTGTTGCCCAGAAAGGTCATTCTGTGTGCAGAAATGCCTATGCCTATCTAAGGTGGCTCTGGGAACAAAGAAGAGACCCATAGTAACCAACTCCAGCTGGATGATTTCTTTACCCAAACAACTGTGAGGCAACTTAGAGATGTGGCTGTAGCTGAACAAGGGGATTGTTGTATCTAAGCATGGAGGTAGGACTTCCCAGGATGAACACCAGGGCTATAAGAAACTTGAGTGTTTGGAAGGCAGGGTGTCAGTAACCTGGTGGCAGCTAAAAGGTTCTCCAGGAAGGAAGACTGGAGATCCAGCCAGTGCAATCTGGCCTGCAAGTGCCTGGCAAGGTGATAACAGGGGATTCGCTTCTAAAGTCCCCAGGAAGTGCTGTGGGTGGGTGTGGGTGTCCAGGGGTGTGAAGCAAAGAGCTGAGCATGTGGCCAGGGAGTGGGGAGGAGGGCGTATGGGAATTGAGCTGGTACCAGACAAGAAGTGCTGTGTGGAGGTGTTCCTGAATCAAACCTGGGACGTCAAGGCTGGGAGAGGTTTCAAAGAGCCTCATGCAACCTGTTCCTTTGGGGCAGGGCGGCTGAGGGGATGCGGAGCATCCAGGTCGGCTGTGGGGAGAAGTCAGGTGCACGGAAGGCGCTAGCCTGCAAGTGGGTGTGGAGAACGGTCCGGGTGCGGGGCGGATCCAAGGAGGCAGGAGTGGGGGAAGGGAGGCCTTCGGAGAGTGGGTGTGTAGAGCGAGCCGGAGTGGGGGGTGGGGGCGCCGGTCCAGCGCCTCCGGCCGCCTCGACCTCCCCCGGGACTCACCCAGCACGAAGTAGGGCAGCTCGGTGTTCTCCAGGTCGTCCACCACGACCATCTCTCCCGGGAAGTCGTTGCGCACCGAGAAGAGGAGCTTGGGCTCGGAGGCCGAGGGGCTGTGCATGATGCTCAGGTCGTTCTCGCGCAGGAAGGGCAGCGCCGACACCGTGATGCTTTTGAGCTTGCACTCCAGCTCCTTCGATGGATCCGCGTCGCCGGCGGCCGCGGCCAGCACCGCCGCCGGCCCCCAGCAGCAGGCGAGCAGGGCGCAGAGCCCGGCTAAAGCCATCTTGAGCCCCGGCCGCCTTCCTCCCAGCGCCGCGGTGGTGGGGGTGGAAGCGAGCGGGGAGGGAGAGAGCGAGCGAGCGCGGGAGGCGGGGGAGGCTGGGGAGGGGATGGAGATCTGGGAGAGCCCAGGTCCCCGGTATGAGATGCCGCTTGCGGAGTGCTGGATTTAAGCTCTGAGGTCTGGAGAGCCCGGATTCTTTGTTTCCCGGAGCTGCTTATCTGGGGAAGGGAATGGGGGAGGGGAAGAGGAGAAAAAGGGAAGGAAGGACGTCGAGAGGGAAGAGGAAGGGAGCTGAGGATTCTAGGGAATCAGGTCAGCCCCCAACTGGCTGCCGGAGCTCCTGCCTCTGTCCTCCTTTGCATCCCCCTGCAGGAGCGACGCTTTTGGCTATCAACTACCTGCACCGCATTTTAACAATATTAGACTTTGCAATGCAAAATCTTCTCTCACCATCATTCAGAAGGCTTGGGAAGGGCACACACATGCACACACCTTAAACGGAGCTTCTTCAAGGCGGTGGAGGGGGGGTGGTCTTTCTAGATGCAAATTCCCCCAATGATTTCATGAAATGTGCTTGTCCTATTCTTGTCTTTTTTTTTTTTCCCACTAGTTGGATTTGTATAGTGGATAAGCGAGTGGTATTAATAGAATAAATGGACATGTGTGTATTTTTACTTAGCACTAACTTTGTAAAATATTTAAAGGATATAGATGGGTGAGTAGATACGCACAATGAAGAAGAAAGCCAATGGCCATTGTACTGCATACAGCTAAGCAGATCAGAACTTTTACTTTCAACTTCTCTCTGCTCCTTCGTTTCAGTTCCATCACAAATGTTATCTACAGTAACCAATAAAAAGATGATTTGAAGAATGACATAATTGATAGAAAAAAGCAGAATTAGCTCAAAGAAATGTTGAGCCTTTAGAGAATCCAGTAAATAGAACAAGCTGGAAGAAAATGTGAGAACAACTAAAGTCTCTAAGCATCTTTAACAAATGGAAAAGTGAAAAAAGAGTATACTTGAGTGTGAGCCAATTAATCCTATTCTGGTCAAGAGTGCAAAGGGTAGATATTCAAGCTCCCACTGAAGCATTCTAAGGAATAACACCAGCACCACTTAGAAGATATGTTCCCAGCAGTGCTGAGCAGTGTTGCCTTTTAAAAATGATGATAGTGTGCAATAGGCGGTGGCATAAAAGTGACGTTTGGGTATGCCACAATCCGATGTTTAAATGAACCTTCTCTTATATGATAACCAATAATTTATTTCAAAACTGTGCCCCTCCCACATCATTTGTTCAATGCTGATTTAAATACTAGGAGGGATAAAGACTGTGTTATAGGTAGTTCCCACTCTCTGGAAATTTAATGCATCACCCTTGTCAAAGAGGACTTCTATTTTAAAAACAATTGCATTCTCTTGGTACCTGGTGTCAATTTATTGGCATATGTGAATATATGTCCTTCAAAAGACAAAAAAATCTCTTGCAGTATATTTTACAAGGTTTATCTAGCTGAATACAGAAAACAAGCCTTATTTACGGTCATGTGTAAGGAGTTAAAGATTGTTTACCTCCCCCTCCACCCACAAAAAGAAGAAACAAAATACTTTATTGTAAGTTGAGTTTTTAATCCTGACTTATGAGGGAATTAACCCAGAGGTATATTACCATGCAGCATTGCAAATGAGTACAAAAAAGATATATCAGCTAATGACCTTTTGAAAACTCATCCTCATCTTCATTGCTCCCCTAGGAGAGAAAGAGCCCATGATATGAAAAGAGAGTAGGAAAAGAGCCCTTTTTCCTACTCTCCCTGGCACATAAAAAGCAGTATTAAACTTAGTTAGCAAGGTTATTTGTCATTGAGTAACTAGAGTGGATGCCAGGAAAACACACTCAGCCCTAGAATGTGAGAAATGGTATGAAAGTACCAGATCAACTATTCATCCAATCTCTTGTTTAATAGATAAGAAAATCAAGGCCATTGAAATTGTGAGGTGCTTTATGAGATCGATTTGCTACAAAGGTATGGATCTAAGACCATAAACAAGATTTCTTTGCCCAGTGCTCTTTCCACTCACTACACAGTTATGGAACACGGGGGTACACCCATGGATAATCATTGGACTTATGGAACATGGTAAATCATTCAGCAAACATTTGTGTACCTACTGTATCCTGGGCATTAGACTATGAATGGGCAGAAAAATACTCCTGCTTTTAAGTAGAGTATAATGTACCACCATTTTGAAATTTTTCTAATTTTCTGAAGTCTTGAGTCATGTCAGAAAACCCAAGTGAACCACTTAGGGATGGTTTTATGGTAAGTCAATATCTAGTCTTCTTAAAATGTATATTGAGTTAGAAATAGTTGGTAATTAGTATCTCAAAACTTCATAGACCTCTCTCTCTCTAAAGAAGGGTCAAGCAAGAGAAGCTGGAGAAATAAAAAGAGAGCATATTTTGCAAGGGCCCTTGCTTCCTGTGAACACTGATGCAATGTCAGGTGGTCTTCACGTAGGGAATTAAATGCCTAGAAATGGGGGTAGAGGTTGAAGTTAACAGAAACCAGAACATCTCCACTGTGTGATGTTTTACATTTAGAGGTGGGGAGAAATGTTATGCATCTCAATCCTCACCTTTGCATGGAGGTAAAATGATGTAGTGCAACAGCAGATTTGGACTCAAGCTTCAACTCCATAATTTTTTTTTTTATTTGGAGATGAGCTTGGACCATTCTTATCTTCAGTTTCTCCATCAATAAAATGGGATCTATCATCTCTCCCCACCCCACAGGTTACAGACAATATATGTGAAAATACTTATCTTCTTTAAAACACTATAAAATAACAAGCTCTGTTATCTCCAATCTTGACTTTTCCCCTGAGGTCCATCTTCCTATATTTACGTGACAATGGCCTCTTTTCTTAACCTTAAAATAGCTTTTGATAGCTTTACCTGCACAGCCACAAGCTTTGTCTTCACAAAATCTTACTTTCATCATGCCTTTCTAGTTTTCCTTTTTCTACAGAATTTAGTTCAAACACCCTGGTTTGGAAATGTAAAACCTCTTCCCATCTCTCCAGGCCAATGTCCAGCCTCACTTACACAGCAAAAACTTCCATCACTTCTTTTTCTCATAGCTTCTCTCACTGAGTGCTTATTTACACACACACACACACACACACAGAGACACACACACACATGCACACCCTCAGGAGGCCTAGAGCCATTTCCTAATGCGGTGTTTTGCATTCAATATTCTTATCTGCAAAATAGAAATAATACTACATAATTCTTAGGGAAGTTGTGAGGAGGAAATGAGATTATGTATATAAAGGATCTGACACATTTTAGGCATTTAGTTGGTGTTCCATAATGATAGCCTTTGCCATTATCACCTTATTCAATTATCTTGGAGAGAAAGGAGGCTTCAGAATTATCTCCACAAGATTTTCTCCAGTGTAGTAGCCAAAAGCAAATTAAGTGATTTACACTTCTTGGTGCTTTCCCAGGAGAAATGACTACATATGTCCACTAAAAGACAAAACAAGAACATTCATAACAGGTTTACTTACAGTAGACAAAAAATGGAAATATCCATCAATAAGAGAATGAATAAATGTCATAGAGTTGTGTAGTGGAATAGTACACAGTGATAAATAATGCAGCTACATGGATGAATTTTACAGACATAACAATGTGTGAAAGAATTTAGACACAAAAGAGTGTATACTCTAAGATCCTGTATTTACAAAATTCAAGAGCAAGTAACATGAATCTTTGGTGATGGAAGTCAGAATAGTAGTTATTTCTGGGGATGGAGGGTTTTGACCAATAAGGGGCAGGATTCTGCTTCCTGGGGTGCTGGAAATGATGTGAGTAGTGGTTACATAGATGCATATATAGGCAAAAATTCATCAAACTATACATTTGTGGAATTTCTTAATGTGTATCTTACCTCATTAAAAAAATTTTATATGGCTTAGGACTTCATAGGAGCAGAAAGCACAAGCAAGTTTTTCTTTTTTCAAGTGGTTTTCTTGTCTGCCAACTTTACCTTTCTATCTTCTGGAGAGATCATGGAAATTTTAACTTAACTTCCATTGAAATTAGAAATCAGGTGTTCAATCATTTCCTCGATTTACCCACTCCCTTACACTATCTCAAAAGAACCTCAACATCCAGTGTCATCACTTGGGATAGGTTCAGTGGGCCTCTCACCCTAGGTAGGAATCACGGGAGTAAGTAATTCAGCAGTTGGCCAGTGATAGATTTAAACTTTCAGTGGTTCACTTGGATATTTTATTCTACATGTAGAGCTGGGGACCCTGTGGGACCACCATTCTCTGACATGTTTTGTAACTTAGGCAAACAGATACTTGCAGTATGCAGAAGGAAGGTCAAATTTGTATAAGATACAGAGGAAGGAATACAAGTGAAAGTTATGAATGTGTGGGGCTTAAAGTACATACATGAGGTACAATTTCTTATTTTTCCTCACTCACTCAGAATTTATGGCATCCTGATGCTATTTAGCTAATCCCCATGTACACTGCTTTAGCATTCATTAAATCTCCACATTCTTGTATTTGTGTCTAGTTCTTTACAAAATAACCTCTGACGTTGCTCTCCATTCAAGGAAACTGAATTGAGACATTCCCTTTCTCTCTGTATATTGTGTTCTCCTCTCCCTGCTGCCCCCACTATCTAACTTAGTGTGAATCCCCAAATTCCATCGCCAGCTCCAGCCCCCAGCTCTTCTGCAGAGGTGGATTTTTCTTCCACTATCACTTTCCCATGCTCTTGCCAAAATTTAGTGTAGTATGCCAGTTAGCAGCATGTATTTCAGCTTTGCACCCTCATTAGGACATCAAAAATATATAATTCACACCGTTCCATTTACAGTTAATATTTTCCTCTCTTCCTCCTTCCTCCTTCCTCTCTTCCCCTCCCTCTCTCCCCGCCTCAATTCACAGGCCCAGCACAGCACCTGTTTCACAGAAACAAGGCTGGTCCTGTTCTGAGCTCTCTAGTCTTGCTTTAAAAACCAAACGGAGATGCACAGCCCCTCTTCCTGACACATACTGAAGTGAAAGGAGACACGCAGAGGGAAAACACCACAGGCAAAACAATTCCCTTTTTTGAAAGCAGGACATTTTTTTTAACTTAATCTCTCCTTGGAAACCTGAAGGTTTCTCCTCCGTGCCTTCGTCTTCACAGTCCTGGTATGGGGGGAGAATGCTTCTTAATTTAGCTGTCCAGCGTCTCTGAATCCGTTTCTCTCTCTAGCCAGCTTATTGGCTCCTGCTGTCTTTTGCCTCTCTGTCTCTCTTTTTTTTTTTGTATCTCCGAGTGTGTGTGTGTGTGTGTGTGTGTGTACTAAGTACTTTTCACTTGGGAGCTTATTTCTAATTAAGTAATTCAAGAGGGCAGAATGCACAAAACAACCGAAGGAAACCTCAAATGAGAAGGAAAATGGCTCAAATGGGTCCCCATCTCTGGGAGTTCTAGTTAAGCAAGCAAGCAAAATGGGCTGGGACAAATGATTATTGTAACTCAGGAAGATTAGAAGAGAATATAATTAGCTCCCCAGCTACTTCTTGTTCCTCATCCTTCTTAAGACTCTCCAACGCCTCAGCCATGAATTTATCCAAAGCTTCCTTCTCCACACCAAAAAGTCCCTGCTGCAAGGCTGGGAGGGTTAACGGAGCTGGTACCCCAGCCTGCCAGCTAACCAAGGGGGAGAGCGGGGAGGCTCAGAGCCCGCCCCCTGCCAGGCCGCCCAGCCAATGGGCACCTAGGGGGCGTGTGGCGCTGTGTCCCATTGGCTGCCAACCTACGTGCATAAGAAAGAAAGAGAGAGGCAGGCAGGGCAGCATTGTTATCTTAAGACACTCATCTGGTGTCTGAGTCTGCAGGTGACACTGCTTAGGTACGGCGCGGAGCGGGGACGCGCGAGGCTGTCGCTCTGGGATGCCATCCGCCTGCCTCACAAGCTGCTCGCGGCTCCTCCGGCGGCGCCTCCGCTGAGCTCGCAGGACTCCGGTAGCACTTGCTCAGGGACGTGCACCTGCCGTGCGCTCCGAGGGCAGGGGCCGGTCTGCAGGCAGTCGCGGGAGCGGTGAGCCGGAGGAACTGTCTGTCCGGGTGCACGGCAGTGATTTCTGAGGAGAGAGAGGGCGAGTGAGTCTCTTTAGAGTTGAGTCCTCCGCAAGATCTTGGGTTTCTCCTCGGCAGAGGGACGGCGGAGTCCTCCAGCTGGGTTTTGCACTTTCCTTACCTCTCCCACCCTCGTGCGCGCCGGCCGGGCGCCGAAGCTCCGCTCCGAAGATGCTCTGGGAGACCAGGATCCTTGCTGCTCCTTGGGAAGGCAGCAGCCCAGTGGTCTAACGTCGGCGGCGGCGGCGGCAGCAACGGCAAAGCAGGGAGCAAGAGAATTAGAAAAGAGACATCTGCTCCCTCTCACAAGCTGAGGGGGAGGCATTCACGTTCCCCCAGATGAGAAAGAGCCACAAGACATCGTGAAGTAAAAACTTTGGAAAGCTGCCACTGGAGATGTTGCACAGAAACCTGGAATCTTTTAGGAGTCTCCTCCCAGTCCGTGAAGGTTTGGGGAGCAGCTGATACAGCAAGGAGGGCTCTTGCAAGGATTCAAGGTAACAGTGCAGGGTTTTGGTGATTTTTCCCAATTTCTCTCTTTCATTGTCCTTTCATTTTGCTGTCATACAGCCCAGCCCTCTTGCCCTGGTGCTTGGTAGTTGCTGGCAGAAGGAATGGTTCCACTTCTCCTAGCTGCTGCCTTGTGGAGCTGAGCAATGGACTTTGGGGTTTATCTGGAGATCGCCCTGGTATTGCCTCCGGTTATTGCATGGCTGTCACAGGGCTTGGGCACTCTTCCTGACCTACATTGCTTTTGCCTGGTTTAAGTCCTCAAAGTTAGAGCAACTCCCATTCGCTACAAAAAAATTCAATCGGGCTGCATAATTGCAAAAGATGACAAGGACTTTTCCTTGCCCAGCCGTTACTGGGAGGTTCACTATGTTTAAGAGGGACCCCAGAGAGCTGAGGTCATGATGCAGGATACATTTATACTCACATGTTCGTAGAGCCCTATGGATGTCTCTAGAGGCCAGCCTCTCTCGTCTGCATATGCAACCAGGAAAAAAAATTCCAAAGAGTGAGCCAGATAGGTTGCAAATACTCTCCCCAGGGCGGTGGCAGAAGCCCCATTTATTGAGTTGAGCCTGGCAGAGCACCAGAGACACTAGAGGAGAACACTGATGTGCTGAAAGGAGGGGTGTGCTGGTATCATCTAGAAGATCTCTCTCCCTGTTTGTGATCATCTGGGGTACACAGTTGAATGCTGCCTGTGGGGTGTGTGTGTGTGTGTGTGTGTGTGTGCTTGTGCTCACAGCTGTATGCAGGAAGCAGGCTGCCCACAGAAGAACCAAGCATGTGCTGCACCCTTCCCAGGCCATGAATGCCTGGAGTGTTCCTTCCTAGCAGGAGCATGAACTTGTGAGCTGCTGTTCTAGCCCAGAGGAGTTTTCTCCTCACTAAGCAGTCCCTCTGCGTGGTACGTATTTATCCAGGGTATATAGACCTAAGCCAAATATTAACTAACATTCAAGCTAATGCACTGTAATGTGATTGAACTGTATGTGTGCTCTTCCTAGCCCTGGGAGCAGGGTGCCATGAACAGAAACAAATGTTTTGTTAAAAGGATAACAGTTATAAAAGGCCATGCTGATAGCTGGGTAATCTGGGCCTTATCCAACAGGGACAGTGATATGTCAGCATAGACCAATCAGAAGAATAAAAGGCATATTGTAAGTCAAGTATTTCTGCCTCAGTCTTTCTCCAGACATGTGCATGTCAAAATCTCTCTCTCTCCCTCCCTCCCCCCCCCTCTCTCTCTTTCTCTCTCTCTCTCTCTCTCTCTCTCCCCACCCACACTCCCCGACCATGCTCTCTAGAATACATGCAATGCCAGTATTAACAAGCAGCTAAAATATTTTACCAAATCCCCTGGGGGGCAGTCTGATGACATCAGGCAACAGCAAAGTGATGCTGGAGTTTGTGTGTTTTCCCTCTTGACTTCACACAGTTGTGTACATATTATTTGTTTAAGGCACGACCCTCTGGAGTTCCCTCTCACCCAGAATAAGTTGCTTTGCAGCATTGAGGCCATGACCAAGCAATGCCACCATAATGATCCTGTCTTACAATATCACAGCTGCTGCCTACTTTGGGAAAGATGCATACTTTGCTTCTTTGAGGAGGGATATGATCTGAAAAGGTGCAGAGCATATATACTGTGACATGTTGGGGGGAAAGGAAGCAAATGTCAGAACATAGTCCCCCCTGCTGGAGGGCAGCTGGCTCCAAAGGGTTGGACAACTGGCTGCAGCTATGGAGAAGACAGAAGCATTCTTAACTCTTGCTTCCCTCTCCTCACCCAAAATGGAGCTGGCTTTGTCTTCCAGAAAGGAGTGATGTGTGCTGCAGTGTGGGCACAAGAAAGGAGGTAAGGAGGAAAGGGCTAGGGAGGGAAGAAGGTCCCTGCTCTTCTAGCACTGGGCTGGTTTCAATGATGGGGAGCATCTTCTCTCTTTGGCCCTCAGAATCATCTTCTGGGTGTTCCTTTCTGGCCTCCTGACAGGTTGTTTATTGAGCAAGGCCAAAGGGCAAAGAACATCTCTGTGTCACCAACTCCTCCTATGCCCTTTTCCGAGACATAGGCTAGCCACCCGGGAGCATCACATAAAAAAGATACCCTCCTCCGAGACGCTGCTCCAAAATCCCTCCACAGCTCATAAACAAGAGGTAATCTGGAGGGACTTGAGACATCTGCGTGGGCGCTTTCTGCTGACTGGGATGCTTAGTGTTGAGGTTTCCTGGTTAGTGTTTTGTTTTCCCCACTGCGCAGTATATTTTTGGTGATTCAAATCTTTCACTTAAATAATAAGACCTTGTATACATTTTATAATGGCAGCCTTTTCCAAAGGGCTGGGAGCACGTTACGGAGCTCATCTAATTAATCCTCACACAGCTTATTGTCTCATTTATCTTTGATTACCCTAAGAAGTAGAACTAGAATGATTTTAAACTCCTTCTTGGAAAAGGGAGGGCAGGGAACCTCAGAAAGAAAAACTGCTTGACATGGGTCGCACAGCACTTAAGGAAGACTATGGAGTGGTCTCTGGTCCTCGTTCCTAAACTAGCCCCGGACTTCACAAGGCTTTCTAAGAAACGGTTAATCTTAGTAGTTGTAATCTGATTTAGTTGTGTGCTTTACAAGGATGCAAAGTCGCAGTGACACAGGTTTGTCCTTTGGAATTAACCTAAAGGCTATGAGGGATAAAAGTCTTATGAGCCTTTGCTTTTGCCCTCACTGATTTTACAGTCTAGGTGGGAAACTAGGCTCACGTCTGGGAAAAGGGAAATGAAAATATAAGTTCTAAACAGTAGCTCAACACAAGAGAAGTCACTAGGCTGACCTAATTCATCTGCAATTGACCTGCACAGATAATGAGAGCTATCGGCGTTCAAAGGATGGAGAACTTGAGTTGAGCCATAAAGGATGGGGTAGGATTTGTTTGGATAGAAAAAGACACTGACTACAGCATGGCTGGGAAGGCTGGAACTTCAAAGCTTGTGTGATTTCTTGGGGTTTACCCTGGCCTACCTCTCCCCGTGTATCCTGGAAATACCATACTCCTGTTTTAATTATTTCAAACGTATATTGACCTAAAGGAAGTTGCCCTAGACCCTAGGCAGAGGTCTCTGAAATGTTAGGCATCTCACTGAATGTTGAAAATTACCTAACATTCCACCCACCCTTAAGTCTAAACTATATATTATGGAAAAAATATTGCTCAAGGTCAAAGAGCTTATCAATATCATATCCAAAAATTTGAATGAGGATATTGGAGGAAAGCAGGCAAATTTCAAGAGAACACAAGACAATCTTCTTATATTTTAGTATCAGAGTCTCCTAAGAGAGAGCCTTGATTTTCCTCCATTTCCTATTTCCCCACCCAAATGTTCCTCTTGGGGTTTACTTAGATCTGGCACAGTGCCAAAGCCCTTAGGCATTTAGCATTGAGCAGGAGATTTTCAGTCTTAAGATTCTTGAGCATGCCAATGTACATAACCTCTTGTCTCCCCTTCTCTTTCCCTTTTAATAAAACATAAGCTGTAGCAGTCACAAAGGAGGAGACCACAAAAAAGCAGGAGCGAGTGGGGTGCGCTGTTGCCCGCAGCTGTACCACAGGGCACTGTGTGTGCTCAGCTAAGCAGCAGAGGGGAGAGGCAGCCGCCAGCCAGGCAGCACCAAGGAAGGGCCACGGGCTGTGGCTCACCAGGAGAAGGCTGTGACCAGCCAGCCACACACGTTTGCTTCAGCAGTGGGCATCTCTCCCAGAGGAAAGGTCACGTAGAGCAAGGTGCTGAGAGAGGACTGGTAATGCAGCCACCCTGTCCACTGGACACATCTGCCCATGCTGCCTCCACTGGCTGCACGGGGGCCCCATGCCAGCATGGAGAAAGTCCCTTTTGGACACAAAAGTGGAATGGTTTTCCTAAAGGCACACCATAATTGCTCTCAGGCCAAGAAGAAAATCCCCAGGAGCCCAGTCTGTTTGCTTGCTTCACCCTGGCAGTTCATTCTGGGAACAGGACTCAAGGGACATTTACTCTCTTTTGAAAATCCTGTCCTAGACTTTGCTGTCACCCATGTTTCCTGTGTTACATGACCACGCAGCTAGACTGTACTATGATGCCTTTTCTCTATACTATCCAGAGGCATCCACACCACGTTTGGGGTGGATGTAGGGCTCCAGACCTGGGTGTGTGGTTGCAGCTTAAAGCCCTCTCTACTTGGAAGTGAAGAGATAGGCATCTCAGTTAGGCTTCAGACTGGGGGATGTGGTAGATGCAGATGGGGCCCTGTTTAAATTGTCACTCTGCCCACAGAGAGAAGTAAAGTTGAATACCATGATTATAGCATGGAATCTTTGACAGCCAGTCCCATCATTCCTCTTCCTGAAGCTCACGTGAAATGCAAACAGATCTGGAATGCTGGACTGGACAAAGAGCAGGCAACTGGACACCTCACAGGACTGAACTCTAACTTCACTGTCCAGTATGGTAGCCACTAGCCACATGTGGATCTTGAGCACTTGAGATGTGTGCTCTTTGGCTAAAATATACATCAGACTTTGAAGACTTAGATTTTAAAAGAAGAATGTAAAATATCTCACCAATAATGTTTTATATTGATTACATGTTAAAATGATAATATTCTGAATATACTGGGTTAAATAAAATATACTAAGGTTAGTTTCACCCGTTTCTTTTTACTTTTAAATGTGGTTATAGAAAAGTTAAAGTTACGTATGTGGCTGGCATTATATTCCTTTTGGACAGTGCTGGCTTTGGCCCCGCAGAGCAGTGACAGGCTAATGGGCAGACAGGGCAGAGGCACGAGATGGGAGAGACATAAAAGAGAGAGAACATGGAGGGAGGGGTTTGGAGCAGCCCAGAGAGAGCCTCTATGCATGTATTTCTGAAATTTAAAGTCAAAAAGGGCACAAGTAGCTCACATGGACCTCTGTCTACTTGAGGAGGGACCTTGTTAACACAACTCAGACCACCCAAAGCCTTTGAGAAGCATTGCAGCTCTCAGCTCAATGCAAAGAATGAGCAGGTGGGAGGCTTAATAGTATTACCCTAATATCTTCAAGTGTCTTCCTGATAGTAGAAATACCCAAGTAACTGATCTTTAGGGTCTCGTTGCAAACTGTGAGGACACAACAGTTGAGATCAGCTGGGTGCGTTTGATTTTCCACTCTTCTTCCTGCTCATCTCTGCCACAGTATGACTGCTGCTTGTGAGAGTTCATCCTTCTCAAACCAGACATGTTGATGGTGTGGGGGGGACAAAGAAAAGGCACAGCTATGTGTTAAAGATTGTTTTGTGGACTTACCAAGAAGAAGAATGGGGAGAAGACATAATGAGTGAATTCTATTTAATAATTACAGATTTGAACATCATAAATCATTTATTATTATTATATTATTATTGTTAAACTGCAATAAGGTTTGGCCAGAACTTGAATTCCTCATATTTGCTCAGCATTCTACAGCTCACAGAATGTTTTCATAAGCTTTGTCTCACCTGGCCCTCACAGCAGCCTGTGGGATGGTTGTGACACCCACTCAACGGTTTCATGATCTTCCCCCATATCACCTTTGTTACCGTATTTTCTAATCCTTCTCTTTATGTGCACTTTGTTCACTCTTGCTTAATCCAGCTGATCTTTGTGCTGTTCTTAAATGTTAACCACATAAAAGAGGGATCATTACTTTGCTTTATCCTCTGTTTCCTCATCTGTAAAAACTAAAAATAATAACGCCCCATCTCTCAAAGTGTTGCTCTAAATGTAAAATAAGATAAAATGCACAAGATGCCGAACATAGTTCTAGGCACATTGTAGATGCTAACAAATGTTAACACCCTTTCTTAGTAAAGATCTTCACTTTGAGATCCCCAAGATGAAAACGTCCAAAGCTGAACTTGCAGAACGCACCAGTTCACACCCCAAACCATCTCTTTCTCCAATCCCCTGCGTTGGTTAACAGCACAACTTGACCTCAAGAAGCATAATGAAGAAATGGGGTTGTCCTGGGCTCCACCTTCTCTCACACCACCCCTGCATCTAATCAATCCTACCTCCTAATGATTTCCGGGAGTCACCCTCTGCTCCTCACCCCTCCTGCCACCCTATAATGCCAGGTCTCACGCCCTCCTGCAGTGCTGTCCCAGCACTTGGTCTCCCTATCTCCTCTCTTGAAGGCCGGACATCCCCGTTTCCTGCCTGCAGCCAGGGTGCTCTTTCAAAATGGTCAGTTTGACTATGCTTCTCCTCTTCTTGTCATTCTCCCATGACTCCCCACTACTGTTAGAATGACATCCAAGTTTCAGGCATGACACACAGGAGCTCCTTCATGAGCTGGTCCAACTGCCTTTCTGTGCATCTCTCCCACCGCCCCCTTCTCTGGTGGCAGCCACTCGAACACCAGGCACTGCCTCAGGACTCCGCAGCCTTTTACATGCTGGGTTGTTTTCCTGCGGAACCTTCCCCTGTCCTAGTCTCTGCTTCCTGAAAGACTACCGAGCTTCAAGACTCTGTAAATAGTATCTCCTCTGGGAAGGCTTCCCGGAGACTCTGGGACAGAATTAATTGCCTCCCCATTTACACTCCTACACATCTCACTCAAACTCTGTTTCTGCATTCACCACACCATGATTTATTTATATGGCTATCTTCTGCCCTAAGCAGCAGGGGTGGGATTGAGGTTCTAAGCCATATTTCTCTGAAAATATTTATTGCATATATTGAATATGTTAATATGAGTCTGTGCCGGTTCCTGTTCTTAGGCACTGGAGATTCAGCAGAGAGCAACACAGATAAAAGCCCTGCCATCAGGTTGCTTCCATTCCAGCAGTATGATGTGCCGGTAATCATGATAGTGGTTACAATGGACTGCTGGTAATAACTAACCCTGTATTATGCTTCAGTGTCAGGCACTGCACTGAAGACGTTACACACCTTAACTCATTTACTTCGTCTAATGATCCTATAGGATAAGTGGGTTGGTTATTCTCATTTTATAGATGATGAATTGGAGGCCCAGAGAGGTTAAACAGCTTGTCCAAGGCCACACAGCTTGGGGGAGGTGATATCTCAACTAAGTTTAGATTCTGAATCTATAGTCTTTATTACTATGGTATCGAGAAAAATAACCATATGAACAAATAAATAAATGAGATCATTTCAGGTTCTGATAATGATGATAAAATAAGGTATTGTAGGAGAGAGTGACAGAGGTGGTGGGAAAGTCTGTTAGGGTAGGTAATATTTAAATCCATACATAATTTGTCAATTGAGAAAGGTAAAAATTCCAGGGTAAAGTTGAATCTGGGCATCTAAAGAGGAGAGATTGTTTATTCTGTGTAGCCAAGGCACTAGCTGTCGTGATGTCCACCCCTCACTCCAGTAAGTGCCAGACTCAGGCCTGGATGGTCTTAGGGAACAGAAAATAGCCCAAATGCTCCCAAATCTCTCCACCACTAGTCCACTTGTCCCTCCTGTTCTTTTGGGTTAAGACATCTCTCATAATGTGTCCAGTTTGCTGCTCTTGACAAGGGCAGAAGGCGTAGACACACACACACACACACACACACACACACACACACACACACACACACACACCTGCTTTGCTGAACCACTTTATTTCACTTTTCTCCTGTGAACAATGTGTCACTCAGAACCATAGTGAAGTGACAGGCAGAGGCATAGCAAAAGGGCTAGAGACAACCCAGTGGCATGAGAAAAAGGGAAAAAGAAAATTATTTTTTAAGAGGATGAGAAGTGAATTGAACTGGAGGGAGAAGCAGCCAGAATTTGATCAGGGGGAGGCAGGCAGAGGGGGATGCTTCTGAGATGCTGACTATGACCTGTTTCATGACTGGGTGGCAGTTTGCATGATGATAATTTTATTTCTATACACAAATACATATATATTCACACACATGCACACCACATAAATACACATGCATACATCTATGTCTTCTCTCTGAATATTTCTCATAATCAAAGGTTAAATAAATAATTTGGAGAGCAGATGAAACTTGGGTGGGGCAAGTTCATACTTATTTAATATATATCCAAAGCCTATTTTATGATAAAAATTATACTGGGTTCATTTTTACTTACACTGTCTCATTTAATTTTCATTACAACCGTATGAAGTAGGTATCCTTCCTATTTTACAGACTGCAACCGAGGAAGGCAGAGCACGGAGAACCAGCACTCAGACTCAGGGCCCTGCCCCGGCAACATGCCCTCAGCCCTCCACTTCTGGGTCAGCCAAACCTGGTCCTCAGTCTGGTGTTGGTCCCTTGCCAGCTGTGTGACCTCTGTGAGCTTCAGTATCCCCATCTAGTAAAACAGAGAGGATAACAACTTATCTTGCACAAAAATTGTGAAGATTAAAGACAATGATTAAGAAATATCAGCAGAGTTGAGTATCCTTAAGCTTGGAGGAAACTGTTTCCCTGAATTATACAAGGATATATTCATAGTGGTTTTAACCTTTCAAAAAAAGCAGACGACTTTAATCACTAAACCCTTACCTAGAACCCCAATATATAAAGCAGATAAATGGAGACCTGTCTGGCTGGAGCAGGGCTAGGGGTCTGGAGCTCTGCCACCCATCACTTTTCTTTCCTCACCCAAAGTGGTTCCTGGGGCACCTCCTTGGAACCTAAAGGCTGTTCAAAACATATTGAAAAACACAGCACATTGCAATTCATTTAAAATAACTGCCGACATACTAAAATCGATTTTAATATATAAGACTTCCACCAACTCAGACACATCTTCAAAGTTGGGTGAGTCTAGGACCCATTACTGCTGTCGTGCCTTGTCCTCAATGACTGAAAATGCATGACGTTCAATGTCTATGAATGGATGCTTGCTGCGTGCTGGGCACTGTGCTGGATTCTGAAAGTACCGGCTATAAGATCTCACTCAACTCTAACGACTCCCTATGGAGTCCATACTATTATTCCCATTTTGAAGATGAGGAAGAATTAGGTAGGGAGAGGTTAAGTCAATTATCTAAGATCTCACAGGTAGCGAGTAGTGGAGTTGGGATTCTAACTCATGTCACAGGAGAAATTAGAGAGTCAGAATTTTGTCATCAACCTCTGCAGCCTCTTCAACAGTGGATTGGGAGCAATATTGCCTCTCTCAAAAACTTTTTTTTTTTTTTTTTCAGAGACAGGGTGTGGCTCTGTCACCCAGGTTAGAGTGGTGCAGTGGTGCAATCATGGTTCACAGCAACCTCAAACTCCTGGGTTCAAGCGATCCTCCCACCTCAGCCTCTTGAGTAGCTGGGACTACAGGTGTGTGCCACCAAGCCCAACTACTTTTTAAATGTTTTGTGGAGACAGGTTCTTGCTATATTGTCCCGGCTGTTCTCGAACTCTTGGCCTCAAGCGATCCTACAGCCTCAGCCTTCCAAAGTGCTGGGATTACAGGTGTGAGCCACCACACACAGGTTCAAAGTTTCTTTCTATTTTTCAATACTCCTCTTTCTATTTTTCAATTAAGAGATTTAATAAAACAAAAACCAAACCCAAGCAAAAAAACATCCCTCTGGACTCTCTGTGGCCCTTAAGGACTCTGTTTTCACAGGGCACCCAGTCTCCCAGGGCCAAGGCTGTGGTCCTCCCTCAGGGTTCCTTCTCTTCCTCATCCCCAACCTCAGGGAGGGCAGGCCATCAGGCCCAGCCGCAGTGGCAGGGCGAGCTGGTGACTGGGGGGACCCTGCTGTGTCCCCCCCTCTCGGGCCTTGGGCGGTGTCCTGAACACGAGGCTGCCGGGCTGACAGCGCGGAGACCCCCGCTCAGCTCAGGTCTGGGAGCCCAAGGCAGGCTTACTGGAAGGGTGTGGGGTGGGGCTGCAGAGGGAAGTCCTTGGCACCCCCTTGCCTGTAGAAATGCTTAAGGGGCCAGTTAATTTCCGCCGCCCCTCACTGGGTGTTCAGCCATTTGGCATAAGCACGTCGTCAGGCAGGGGCAGGGGCAGGTGGGGTGAGCCGCGCCCGGCGGCGGGTGGAGGTCCCCGGAGGCGCCCCGCACGCGCCTCTCGTCCTTCCGCAGTATTCGACCTTTGGGATTTGAGCCCGGGGAGGACAGCAAGGTCGGCCTCCTCCCGAAGCCTCGGGCCGCTGGAGACCCCTAGAGGCGTAGAGCCGAGTTACAAGCCCCCGGCCGCGGAGGCGCAGGCAAGAGCCTTGCCCTGGAGGTTGCTGAGGAGTGGCTGGTACCTTTCCTAAAACCCTTGCCTGTAAGTACACAGCTGGCAAGCCCGAAAGGGACAGCAGGGGACCTGTGTGTGCGTGTGCGTGTGCGCGCCTGGAGACGTGGGCAGGGACAGCTACATTTGTAGAAGCAATCCTGTCTGGAACTAAGCTGATCAGCCCGGGTCCCTTCCCTCCCCTGTGTCCCACCTGCTGTCCCTTCCCTCAACCCTTGCGGCAGTCCAGAGCCTGGCCTCCTCAGCAGCTCCCCACCACCTCCGTCAAGATAATATCTTTCCCTGCGGCCCTTCACACCTCTCTGTAACCTGATCAACTAATTTGTGCTAAGGTATTAGTGACTGATAATGATTTAATGTGCTGCCCTCCCAATTAACATTAGAGCATTTCAAAGGAGAAATTCACAGATTTTAACCCAAGTGAGAGATGTGTTTTTTTCCCTTTTGAGAGGAATTATAGGCCCCTCAAAATGAACCATACAGAAAGCTGCCAATCGGGTATATATGCTGCATCACTCCTGATTTTAGCAATGTTTGGAGGCATTATGCAAGGCTCAAGCAGAATTTCCCAAAGAAGACCTGCTCTAAGCCACAGTCCTTAAAGATAACATCCATATAGCCTTAATTAAAAGAAGAAACCTGGTGTCTCAATAGTGTTTCTGGTAGTCTAACGGTTCTTCACTCACACATGAGCTGGCCTGGTCCTTTAGAGAATGGGCTCGGGGACCACACCTTGGGTTCAAGTCTTTGGCAGGCTCTGCTGTGCCCTATCTGTGTGATCCTGCCCAGCTACTGTACTGCGGAAGCTTCAGTGTCCACATCTGTAAAATGGATATAGCAAAACTCACATCACAGGACTGTTTTGAGCATGAGATGAAATATTACAGAATTAGCACTTATCATAATGTTTGGTGTATAGAGTGCTCAATCAATGACAGTTCTTTTTCTTAATCTTATTTTATTATTTTTGCTCTGTCTTGAACTTTCAGTGGGTTGCTGCAGGGGCTGGATGTCTGCCGTATTTATTTATTATTTAAAAGCAGATGAAGCAATCCAGTCTCCTAGTCGTGGTTGGTTTGGTAATGAACTAGATTTCTTTCCAGGTAACAGCGCCATATGAGATTTTTTTTTCCTCTGTTTGGTTTCTTCAAATGTATCTCACAAATGCAGTGAGCAAAATGGATTTGGCAGCGACTTAAAAAGACTTTTTTTTTTTTAAATGCATTTTGGAAAGAAAAAAATACCACAACAAAAACTGGTTTGTTTTTGTGATATATGGTTCATGTGATATGACAAAAATCCATTTTTGTGCTTAGGAAAATTGGCTAATTTTAAAACAGTTGACATATGCCATATGCACATAGAGTAATGATAGATTTTGCTCAGGCAAACAACAGAAGAACCCAGGGCCAGCAATATCTCTGTTAGGGCTTTAATCGGTGAAATTCTTATTTGGTGACAGACCCACCCCACACAGGAGAGGAGAGTGAAAGGGAAAATGGACTCATGGTGGACTCAGGTGCTGGAGTCAGATATTTGACCATGAAGATATTAAGCTTGGGACACAGACACTGTTTTCATGAAGTGAGTGAGAAGAAACTTGAGAATCTATCAATGTAGCCAGCTTTGTGTGCAAGAAAGTAAATGGTTTATGAAGATATTATCTGGATAAAAGATGAGAATGCTGCACAGGATTCTGAATTTGTGAGCCACCTTGATCTGGGTGATTGCTAAACTTTGTCTGGTCATTTCTCCTGTTAGAAACATGAATTATTTTTGAACTTCAAATATTATTTATAATGTGCTATGCGATCCTGTGGTTTGTGGTTGTGCATAAATTGGAGTGAAAAGGGAATCCCACATACTTTTGTTGCTAGGTAGGGCAGATAGGTTACATATGAAAATAAGATGCTACAGGGATTGCACATGAAATAAGAAGTGACTATAAAAAGTTTAAGAATGAGGCAAGCACTCTATTATTGTGATGTCCCTCCTGCAGATCCCTTCCACTTTTAGCTCCCAGTACTCGTTGACCAGCTAGCCGCCCCCTTACAGGCTGATGGTATGCAATCTACTTGACTCAAAAAGGCATTTGGCTTTTTACTTTATTTTATTTTATTTTATTTCTTTCAAGGCACGATTTAATTAGTGACTGCAGAGGAAAAAAGCTGAACAGCTTAGAGGAGGTTTATGGTTAGGTTTGCAGGACTCAGCAATTTGACATTCTAATCCTGTTATTTCTCACCTTAAACGGAACAGAGTCAGCAGGGCTGGGGTTTTTTCTAACCACAATTCATCTAGTTATTAGGTTTACTCTTCTGTTACTCCTCACCCTCATCTTTTTCTTTATTTGACCTTTTTGTCCGGTTTTCCTACTACATGCCCACCCCAACCTCAGGATATCAAAAAACAAATAAATAAACAAAATCAGTATCTTGGTGGTTCATTTATGACTGAACCATCTAAAAGAGAAATTCTTCATCTACCTATTTTAATTCCCAGAATGAGCTGCTTGTTTCTCATGTGAACTTGACTTCAGCCAAAGTCCTACAGTGATGCTGAGACAAGAGGCTAAGCAGTATGCTTGAGTCCCTTCTTAATTACAGACTATAAACATCTTGAAGGCAGAATCTGAGTCTTATTTATCCTTCTATCCCCAGCTCCCTGGCACAATACCTCCCACAGGGAACATTTTTGGGTTTATCCAGTTAAAATCAAAACAAAACAAACACCCCTAAACCTCATCACCTACCCCACCACACCCATTTTCATTAAAATAATGGTTTACTGGGAAATTAGTAAGCATCTTTCCTATTAAGCATATTTAGTATGCAGGATTTCAAATCTACACCACTGCAAAATTAGGGAAGTGTTTCCTTTAAAGCAGTGATTCTCAAAATTTAATGTGCACCTGGGGAGCTTGTTAAAATGCAGAATCTTCAGCCCCTCCTCCTGAGAATCTCATTCTGTGGGTCTTATGTGAGATTCAGAGAACTGCATTTTAACAAGCAGATGATATAAAGACCATACTTTGAGAAATACCATTTTAAGGCAATCTAAAGGAAATGTTACCCAAACTCAGTTTGGTAGAATATTAGTGTCCCTCAAGTGGTTCATGGATATCATGTAAGAAAAACTGTTCTGTTATTAGAAAAGATGGGGAACATTTACCCCCTCCCACCCATTCATTCATATACACTTGGAGGTTTAGAAACTCACTTAGCATGTTAGAGGGGTCTGAAAAGGTCTGCAATAAAGAAACATGTTTTAACATTGTTTAAGCAAATATTTCCAACATATTTTGACCTTGATATTTTATTTTCATTTTATTACCAAACACTTATTAAATGATTATGAATTTGGTATGGAAAGTACTGCCATAAAGGGGTGGGAAACACCTGCAGGGCGAGGGTGACATTGCAGCCCAGCTGTATTCAGTTTAACATTCATGTTAAACTTCCAGGGGAGAATCCACAAAGTGAATGTGGAGTTGGAGTAATCACTAACCACGGGGGACGCCTTACAGTCTGGAGAACTCTTTGTTAAAATAGCAATCATTTTTTGAGCACTTAATATTTATTAGGCCCTAGTCTATGTTTTTAATACATATTGATTCATTTAATTCTCAGACACTTTTATTATCCCCATTTCACTGAGGAGGAAACTGAGATACCAAAAGGGTAATTATTTGCTAAAGATCACAGAGTTAGGAAGAGGCAGTGTGGAATTTGAACCCAGGCAGTCTCCCGGAGAGCCTGCTCTGTGAACTCTCCGTCAGACAGCCTCCCCTCTAGTATTGAGGTTCTGAAAAGTACTCCCGGAGAGGAATGACGGCTCCCACAGGACATAACCTGTTCAGGAGCCCTGCTGTCCCAGTGCCTTGGGACACCCCTCCATACACCAGGACCTGTGATCATTGCCTTTTATTCATCAGAGAATTTATTATAATGACTGCCTGAACCTCTGAAAGATTTTGCTGTACTTAAACACAAAATATGCTTAGCAAAACAACCTGACAAGGATGATTCATGGATGGCAATTACGTGCAGAATCCTGTGCCTACCAAATCCCAAATTGGGTTGAAGTTCTGGCCACCCTGCTGACATCTTTATATGGAATACAGTAGCCTGGCCCTTGTCACTCTACCTCACACTCAACCGCCTCCTTGCTCCTGAGCACAGGAGGTGACCCTGAAGGGGCAGGCTGGGATAGATGACACTATTCCAGTTTTGGCTATTGGCAAGTAGCTTCACCTCTTTGGCCCTCAATTTCATAATCTTAATACAAAAAGAGGGAAGGAGAGACTAATGATACCTATGTTGCTGTAAGCCATGTGTGTGTATGTGGTTGTGTGTAAGTTTTATATATATATGGAGAGAGAGAGAGAGGGAGAGAGAGAAGAAGAGAGAGGGAGAGAGGGTGAGAGAAAGCGCTGTGTTTGGCACAGGAGGGGGGTGTTTGGCCTCTTGTACTGTTTGGGCCTGGGGATGAGACCCTTTCTTGTCAGCACCTTCGAAGGTGTTAATGTCACAATAATGGAGGCTGAAGCTACTGCCCTGGGCAATGAGAAGGAATTGAGGAAGATACATCCTGGCTTCCAGAACCTGGATCTCTTCCAAAACGCGTGTGGGATATGGGTCACTGGGGCTTACAATCCAGCCGATTCCCAGTTACTCTAATTCCCTCCTTTGTAAAGATGTGAATAATACTAGCTGCAGGCATATCCTACTGGGAAACTCTGCTTCTTCTTCATTAAGGAAGGCTGGAGAAGGGTCACCCGAGACTGTGGGAGAATTTCTCAAATAACTAACACAATCCAGGCATCATTTTAAACACTCTACAAATGTGAATTAAACAGTATGCCCCTTTTAAGATATGGAAACTGAGATTTCGGCAAGTCTATTGTTGGCCTGAGGTGATACAAGAGGGAGAGGCAGAGTCTAAAGCCAAGTCAGCTGTGTCTAACCCAAACCCCCAACGCTTCCTCGCAGCCACTTAGAAAAGGCATGGGGAGGAGAGGGGGTAGGAGGCACAGCGGAGGTCTGGCTTTCCAGATGGACCATTAGAGCTGTTAAAAGTCCTATCAGGATCTTTGGGAAATCAGCCTTCCCAGTGCCCCCTCTTGCACTCCAAGTTCCATGGCTTCCCTAGGCCAGCAGTTTCCCGCTGTAGTATGTGGTGCCCACTCCTTAGTAGAAAATGCTTGGGGTGCGTCCTGGCTGGCTGACCTATGGTCCACCACCCCTGAAGCCCTGATAGAGATATTTGGTCTTAGTCCTTGGCTACTTTGTTTCCCTTTCCAGACTTGTTTCTCTGGACACTAGACCCCTTGGCAGTGATGAAGCTGAGCAGAGCATTCTTCTTTCCCAAACTAAGCATGTGCTCTTAGCAAAATGAGTTTCTTCCTGTGCTGTTTTGCTTTGGATCAGGCCTCACCCAACCTGAGCACAGGGCCAGGCACAGAGGGGACAGAGCCTTCTCTGCACTGGGGCTTCACACGAAGCCTGGAGGATCAGCTGTTGAAGAGGAGGAGAAGGGGGAGTGTAACCAAAGCAGGCCTCGCAAAGGTGTCCCAACCACACCTGTGTGTCAACTTCCATTCCTTTCTGCTCTTCAAGGTTAAATGTCCTATGGCACTTATTTGATCATGTAGCAAGTGGTTAAGACCATGAACTCTCGGAACCTGGTTGGCCATTGGATTTATCATTGTTGGCTGAAGCTGAATAATGGGTACATACAGGTTCACAATATGATTTTTTTCTACCTTTGTATAAGTTTGAAAATGTTCCATAATTTAAAAGATTAAACAATAATTCATGGATTCTGGAGTGAAAGAGTCTTGAGCTGAAATTCCAGCACAATCACTTTCTTGCTGTGTTGCCTGAGGCCAGTGATTTAAACTCTCTGAGCCTCTGTTTTCTCATCAGTAGAGATAATATCTTTCTCAAAGGGTTATTGTTAAAATTAAATGAAATAATGAAGCAAGCTTAACACAGTGGCTGGCCCATAATTGCTTGATAAATAACAACTATCATCCTTGCTGTTATTATGGCTGTCTTTGTAGTTAGTGTCATTTTGTGAGTTCCTTATAGTACCAGTTCCGGCTGGTACTATACCTTATTCAGCTTCATATTCATTCCATCTAGTTCAATTCGAAGCTCATGTAACAAGAATAACAAATATTTATTGAGCTATTTTGAGGTGCCAGGCACTTTCCAGGAGCTAGGGAAATAGTAGTGAACAAAGCACACAATAAATAAAATCCCTGCCCTTGTGAAGCTTATGTTTCGGTGTAGGGAAACAGATAATAAACAAAAAATATAGTAAGTAAGTTGTATTTTTTTTAGAAGGTAATAAATTCTATGGGAAAAAATATAGCAGAGAAGATTGGAGAACTAAAGGCGGCTTGCAAGATTAAATGGATGGTCAAGGTAGACCTCAAGGAGGAGGTTACGTTGATTGAAGACCAGAAGAAGAGAGAGTGAGCCACAAGATATCTGGAGAATTTCCCCACAGTGGGAAATTAATATGTTTTGTCTAATAAGTGCCCCATGACACTCTTTGATATCTATTTAACTCTTACATTACCTCTTAACTTCTGAGGTATTCATGTTTTATCCCACTGTAGGCCCCTTGAGAGTGTAGAGTACGAATTGTACTTTACCTTTGTGTTTGTTCACAGAGCTCCCTACTCAGTATTATGCATAGGTTAAGAGCTCAGTAATGGTTTATAGAAAATAAACCCGCACCTATCTTTCCTGAGAGCTTTTCTATTAAAAGCAGAAGCTGCAGCGTATAGATTTACAGTAAAACTCACCCCTTTCACTTGTACCTTTGTGAAACAATTATCTCTTCTAAGTTCTGTTAGCTTGATACTTTAACTAAGCTAACTCAGGACAAAGCACAAACTAATTGCAGAGAAGTGTGTACCTCAAGAGAATTCTCAGAGAGGTAAGAAAGGAAGATGAGGGAGAGTCATGTGACAAAACATTTCAAAAGTCTTGATGCAATTAAGAGTCCCCATTATACATTGTGTGACCTTAAATAAAAGCAGTAGTTCCGGTATGATTTGGTTCCAAAAATCCAAGCAAATGACTAAAGACTGCTAGTAAAGAAGCTAAAAAATAAAATACCTTGGATTTTTTTATGATGCAGTCAACAAGATTTTCTGCCTTGGAGTCACCTGATAGGTGAGACCTGTATATTGACAAGGTCTATTTGGTAATTGGGTCCTACAGTAACCAAACCTCCCAGAGTACGGTCCAAGAGAGCCCTGTCTCTGGCCAAAACCCTTGTCCACAGTGAATGTTGTAAAAAGGTCGCAGAAGGATTCATTTGGTCACCCTCACTCTCTTCCAGAGAACCATAGGCAACAATGGCAAATTACCTGTAGGATGGTAAATTACCTTCAGGCTCCTTACAGATCCAAGCAAACAAAGATACTAATTTGTCCTCCTTAACACGGACCTGTCCTGTCTAGAGCTGAGGAATCTTTTGATCTTTTCCCTTAAGCAATTGTGTCAATATAAATGCTTCTCAACTTGGGAACTAGTTAACATTGATCATTATTTTAAACAGAGGCCTCTACATTGAGGTGTTTTGTCCTCATAGAGCCTGATGGAGCAACACATTGTGCGGCTGCCTCTCTCCAGAGAGACCCTCACAAAAGCAAGTTGTCTATCTCCTGTCTCCTAAGGCAACCTCATGAATAAACCATCTTAATGTTAAGTCATGTGCATAAATAATTTAAGTTAGGCTTGTGCAGAAAAAGGAGAGGGGCGTATGCGGGGCACTGATCATACCATCAGCACGCTCTCAGCCAAGATTTGGGAGGGTTCTTGGAGCCTGGTAACAGGTGGCGCCTCTATAAGTTTCAACACAACAGAAATTCCTTTACATCTCATCGTCCTCCTTTCTGGAGCTCAGCTAACAAGGGACAGGGCCTGATAAAATTCAAGCTTCCTCAGAAAATTGCCATTTTTTTCTCTTCTGCTAGGCTGATTCCAAATGAGAGTGACTAGGGCAAGTTTCCCTCAGAAGTGAGTCTGGATCCTTAAGTCCCCGTGTGGGGGCACCCATCAAAGGTCACCCAAACGCTTCGGCTAAGAGGCTGCAAAAGCACTGTGGAGGGAGCCCGTGGCCCCCGTTGCTGAATGCGTCTCTCTCCTTGCTCACTTTTCCTCACTAGGCTGGAGTTGTGTGACATTTAAAAAATGTCCTTTCAAGTCTATTTACCCATCTGTCCCCTAGAGCAGTCCCTATCCCTCCATCTTTCTCTCTTCCACATATATTTCAAGTTTAGCTCTTTCTGCTTATGTCACACTTCTCTCCAGTCTCTTTCCCTTGTTCTTTGTCAGCCAGCAAAAAATCTCCCTCTTCCCGTCTCCAAAGCAGCCTACAGACCATCTGTCGAGGTTGGCAGCCTCCATTCTCTCCTCTCCTTTTCCCCCTAGTGGGAGTTAGTCCAGAACAGCATGTGGATCCCCCTTTGGGGCAGCTATCGGCAAACTGGACCATTCTGAGAGTTCCCCTTCATGAATGGACCTTAGTTTCACAGGATCAGAGCAAGCTTTGGGTACCAGTCTGTCTGCTTGGATCAGGCAAAGTGATACACAGTCGGGGTGGTTAAGACAACAGACTCCAGGGTCGGATTGCCTGGTTTCAGTTCTGGGCTTCTCTAGTTGCATGATCGCGAGTGAATCATTTTAACAGATCTAAGCCTCCTCATATAGTAAATGGAAATGATCATTGTACCTTGCTCTAGGGTTATGGTGAGGATTAAATGAGATAATTTAGGGGTTAGTACAGTTGCCTGGCTCATAAAAGCGAGCCCTTATTATTGCATTACCCTAAGCCAGTGGGCTTAAGCCCAGTGTTTCTTTCACAGACAAGAGAAGTACCCCAACATATTCATGCTGCGGAGGGCCCTGGCTGTGTCATTAACTCTCCAGAGAGCATCATCCCTCCAGGAAAGTAGAATGTCCCTATTGTCTTCTCAGCCATAGAGCACTAGTTTCCAAATCCAGTATCCCTACACTAAAAGGCTCTATCAAAATGTGTGTCCTAATTGAACAAGTGGTAATTTGCACATAAAGCATTTCCAAAGGGCAGCCAGAGTTTGGGTGGAGAAGGCTTTCTAATGGCAAGCTCTGTTCCCCAGTCCTCTTCCTCTGGGAAATGCATTGCTTAAGACATATCAAACCAAACTCTGGAGAATATGAAAATAAGAACAAACTACTGCAGCCCTTGGGGACATAAGACTGGTAGTCCCTTTCCAAATCTGGTTCATTTGATTCATGTGTCTTTCGCCTTTAATGTGTGCAGAAGAAACCTAGACTGAAAACATCTATAATTTGTCATTCTCCAGCCGCATATTTTTAAGCTAGAAATTTACAATAAATAGCCCTTACAAAGATTGGATCTATTTTCTATGTTATATAAAATAGACATTTCTTCTTGTATTTTCTTTTAATACATATCTTGGTTTAACCTTACATTAAAAAACAAAAGATTATAATGAAAGACTATATTTCTTTCAAATAGGTTTAAAAGTGGCATCATTCACTTGAAATAATGAAAATAATGGGAAACAACTGTAAGTGTGGGATTCGTGCTCACAGTGGAGCAATTATTCCAATAATTGTTTTGCTATGAGAAGACAAAATAGTGATCTCCTGCAAACCTAATGTCCTCTCATTACCTCCCATCTTTGATGGTGAATTCTCACCAATATCCTAAAGTTCAGAGAGTTCTGATTTGAACCTCCTTTAACATGTAAAGGGGTAAGCTTTTGCAGTGGAGATAACAGACCTAGGTTTCTAGCTGACAGCCCACTGCGTATCTCATCATGCCTCTCAGTGTACTGGTGTATGCCTACTTCTTCTGCAGATGAATGGGCCAGGTAATTATCAGAGGATTAGTCTAAGAAGGAAATGATTTGCAGAAATACAGGTGAGATTAGAAAGATCCACTGTGAAAACTGGTCTCAAACTCAGTCTAACTTATTCTTTCCCCTTACTACTGCCTGGATCTGTGCATATATGTTGGTTTGTGGTGAGGAAATGAGCCCATCCTAGCTCTAGCCTTATTAAGAACATCACTCATCTCCCTGGTATAAATGAGTTTCAACTTTTATTACTACCACTGACCACTGGCCAGACCTTATGTTCAATTCTGGATTATTTATAGTGGTGGGTGAGAACATGAATAAGTGTAATTCACAGAACACTTAAAACTTATTTTACCCAACCCTTCCTACAAATATCTCATTGGAGCAATGAACAAGGGCAAAATAGAGCAGGTTTTACCCCACTTTGCCAACACGCAGAAATGAATGAGCAATCAGGTAGTAGCAAGCATAAGAAAGAGAAGCAAATAGCCCAAATAACTAAAAAACAGACTAGATTTAGGACTATCCAAGATTGAATAACCCAAGAGTAACTAAGATTTGACTGAATGGTAGGAACCAGCCTGTCCATTGGACACAGCTACCCAGTGATAGCAAACTAGTACCCACGGTGGGCAGAAGAGCCTCAGAGGAGGAAATCCACTTGGGTGGTGAGGTGCAAACCACTCATGGCCCAGCCTTGTGTCCACAGGCAGTGCAGGAAGAACTGGGGCACGTTCTGTCCGCCTTCATTCTCCCTCCCTATCTGTTTCAGTGACTGGAATCTCAGTGCAGATGGTATGTTTCACCCACCCTATGCTCAGAAGCCATAGGCGTGTGATGGATAAAGGGCAGTATCCAAACCTCCCCAACAGCAGTGTCGTGTTTCCCACACAGTTTTGATTAGCAATAATAAATGCCTGGATTTGAGCAATTGCAAGCCTGTGAGGGGGAGGGATTAGAGAGACAATTAGACAAAATTCATCTGTGTTATCATATTGAAAGCAAATGTCTGCCTTATGTTAATGGCATTTATAGGATCCAAAGAGGTAATACTAATGGAATTATAGGGGACATGGCCAGGAATGCCCAATAGGTGCCTGTGGTAATTCAATTAGAAGAACCTTCAGGAACCATATAATTGCATGAAATTCTTAGTTTCCCCCTTGTTGGGTGATTTAACAAAATCTTTATTTATCTGTCTCTCTTAGCATGCAGAAGGAAATAAAAGAGTGCCCTTTCTTGAACTTGAGCCATGCCATTAAACCATCCCTCAGGTAGAATTTACAGGGAAAACCCCGCCATGTCTACCGTGTGCCCTCACTAAGGGCTGGGGTCTTTCTAGCAGACACTGTTGGGGGCATTTACAGAATTGTATGGTTCTGTGCTTGTTTTCCCATCACATGGTGAAATTGTGTTTAAAAAGCCTGTTAGTGTTGCATGGAGACCCAGCCACGATCGATTCCAAACTCCTCATTTTATTATGGAGGCAACTAAATCTCAGGCGAGTGACTTGCTCAAGGTAACAGAGCTAGTTATTGGTGAAAGCTGCAACTGCAACCTAGTTCCCATTCTCCCAGTCCATGACCCCGGGCTTTAACATACTACTGTTGCAATGGAAATGCTGGTATTAGAACTAGACAAACCCTGACATGGGAAGAAGATGTTAACGATGCCTACAAGATGTTTAGCTGTATATCTTATTGTTCGTATCATGCAGAAAGGAATAACTGTTAAAATTCTTTATCTCCCAGCATTATTCAATAGGAGAGACTATGGGAGGTTTTTTGCATTCTGTTTTTCCCAATAATATTTTTAAAGTAACTTATAGGAAAACAAATTTCTTATTCCTCCCAACACCCTAAAAATCTTTTTGTATGATATGATCTTAATTTTGGTTCCTTCCATGAACAGGATATTTTACTTTCTATTGTTTTCTCATCCACCATTCAAAAAGGGTAGACCACAGGGTTCTTTCCCCCAATAAAATGTTTCTGAAAACCCAGGTTCAAACCAAGGACACTGTGCTATGTCCTGGACTCTGCCTGAAAAGGACACCAGGTTTTAAATGGATAAGATCACAAAGAAGATAAGAAATGCTCATTTGCCTGGTATCAGGAATGGGGATGAGATGCATTTTTAATTTGCAGGCAAAATCTTGTGTCTAACTATTTAGTGAATCTAATCTCCTTCTATCCCCTTTTGATTTTAACAAGCCTTCATATTTTCCTCTTTCCTGAACAGCTACCCATGACTAAGAAGATTTATTTAACTCTCTTGCTGTACCTTTATGGGTGTCTCACAAATATTTTCATATGGGTAGAAAACACAGGACTATAACGTGATGAGGCCATGTGTGTGTTTTTCCACATGTGTGAGCATGGGTGTAGAGTGGACACACTAGGACCTGCATCACCTGATAAGAGGTGGCACTCAAATAGTCTCTCGTCCCCTTAAGAGGCTCAGCACTCTCCCCAATGATAGTCTACCAGTTGGACCATTTTTGGATTTCCTTGTTAAGACATCACCTTTTGGGGCCTCATAATAAAATTATTTCCACTCATTCATTAATTTGCTCATTGTTTCACCAAACACCTATCAATCACTAATTGTATGGCAAACACTATGGCAGGGCTGTGGGTATAAAGTTAAAAAAAGACATGCTCACCACTCTTAAGAAACTTACAGCACAGGGTTTTCCTAAACAAACCACACTCTTCTTCACTGTCCTCTTTCTTATTCATCATATTTGATTCTAAATGACTTTTCATCTAAACATAGATTATTCCCACAAAGGACAAATATTTGCCACCATTAATTATATTTATAAGAATGTGCTTCAGGTTTTGGAGGCACTTCCAAAAAATATTATTGGGTCATTGCCATATCTCTGTAATAAAACAGTTACCTAAGGGACTTTTTTGATACGCAAAATTCTTTTTTTGGATGCTTCAATTCTAGCAAATTTTGCAAAGTATTGTTAACTATTTTATAGTCCAATCTTATGGCCACATATTCAGAAGTGGCCCCAGGAAGACTTGCAAAGGGCGAAGCACATGTCCAGTGCCTTGGCATTCAGCACCTTCCTTCCTCTTCTGTGCCTGCCCTCATCTTCAAAGCACTGTGTCCTCCTGTGCTGCTCTTACTTCAGCTAGTTTTGAATCCCAGTCCTCCTACTCACTGACTTCGTGGCTTCAGACAAATCATTTAAATCCTCTGGCTCAAGTGAAGTCAAACCAACACCAAGCCTGCAAGGAGGGAGGGAGTTAGTCCCAGAAAAGCAGCCGGCAAAGAGCCAAGCCAATCTCAGGATGCCAAGGGGCAAAGCCATGGAACAAGGCACACCAAAGCCAAGTGGAGAAAAACATTTGGGGCCCATGTCATGGACGAGCAGCAAAAATGTCCTATAGGTAGCATTGTCAGTAACAGATAGGCTAAGAGCAAGAAAACCTTGCAGATGGCATTTTGCTGATTGTTGCTTCTTTTAAAAGGGTTTGGTGTACCCCCCTCGCTGGGCTGTTGCCTCAAAGCATTTGTAAAGAATAATGATACCTTCCTTACTGGGTTATTTTAAGATTTTGATGACACACTGAGTATGAAAGTGCTTTGAAAACTGTAAAGTGCTCTACAAATGCTAATTTCTCTATTTACCCCTTTTCAAAACTGCTCAAAGCTGGCAATTTATAGTGAGATAAGAGAAACAAATTCATGGTCAGGAGTAGAAGACTGATAATGTTGAATGAAATGCACATTTTAACAGATTGCATTTTCCTATCTCAGGAAAATCCAGGTATACATTAGAATCACCTAATGAACTTTGACATTTACCAGCTCTCAGGCCCTAGCCCCAGAGATCTTGCACGCACTGGTCTAAGGAGGAGCCCAGGTATCAGCATGGCTCAAAAAGTGATTCTAAAGTGTTGTCAAAATTGAGAACCACTGCCAATAGAGGAAACCTCATATGTTAGAATTTAGGTGAAAACTAAAATGATAACCAGACAACTGCCCTGACTGTGTCTACCAGGTCACAGATGCATGAGACTCCCTGCATTAATTTCTTCAATCAAAATATGTTCACTGGGCAGGCAGCTTCTCTGCATCAGGAACAAACTGGGAATTCAAAGATAAACAATACAGAATTCCCATTCTCAATCTCACAGACCATGGAAGGCATAGGCATGCATGTAAGGTGTAAGTAGTTACAAACCCACCCAGTAAGTTCTATGATAAGGTAAGGAGGCTGTAGTTATATGCCTCCAGACTCTGCCAGGGAATATCAGAAAAGCTTTCCAGCAAATTGAAGTTTAAGACGAGTGATGACAAACATGTACAGTGTTGCCGGGCAGAGAATAATAATGACACCTACCATTCACTGGAAAATTAGTGTAGCCAGTGGCTGCTCTAAGCACTTTGTCCTATAAGTCATCTAATCATTCCAATGACAAACTTATGAGGTGGTTGTTGATATTATATGAGCCCTACTTTATTATAGGGAAGTAGTTCTGTAAATGTGGTGTCTCCAATAGCAGTGTCACCATCACCTGGGAACTTGCTAGAAATGCAGATTCTCAGTCCCTGGGCCTATTGACTCAGAAGCTTTTTGGGTAAGCTTCAGTAGCCTGTGTTTTAAAGAGCTCTTCAGTTGATTCTAACATGCACGCACACTTGAGAACCACTGCAACAGGGAAACTGAAACATCGATAGGTTAAGTAACTCACTCCAAGTCACTCAAAGACTAAATAGCAGGATTCAAACCCAGACAGTGTGGCTCAGGTGACCCACTCCTACCTTCTGTACTGAGGAGAAGAAATCCTCCTGGCCCGCTGTGAACTGAATTTCTCTCCCACCCCACTCCTCCAGTTGATTTGTTGGAGTTTTAACCTCTAACATGACTGTATCCAGAGACAGGGTCTTTAGGAGGTAATTAAAGTTGAATGAGGTCAGAAGGATTGGGCCCTAATCCAGTAGGGCTGTGGCTTTATAACAAGAGGCCAGGGGGAGAGGGAAGGAGAGAGAACCGTTCACCCTCTAAGCCCTGTGAAGACATAGCAAGAAAGTGGCTACCTACAAGCCAGGAAGGGAGCCCTTACCAGAAATGGAACCCTGCTGACCCTTGATTTTCCAGCCTCCAAAACTGTGAGAAAATAAATTTCTGTTGTTTAAGCCACCCAGTCTATGGTATTTTGTTATGGCAGTCCAAGCAGACTAAGACACACCCTCACCCAGGAATAAAGAAGAGTACATGCAAAAGGAACAGAGACAGGAGAGACCATGGAATTTACCTGAAGCATAAAACAAATAGGATGGGAATACGGTATTGGATGAAGGACCTGTGATGGAGCGTGAGAATGTGACAAGAAATAAGGCTGGAGAGATCACATTCTGAAAGCCCTTGAATGCAAGGAAAAGGTGTTTGCACTGTTTTGTTTTGTTTTTTTTACATAAGCAATGAAGAACCACTGAAAGATTTTAAGCAGATTCGATTTGCACTTTAGAATAATAACTATTAGGGGAAAAAAGGATGGATATGAATATGGTGATTGGGGGGTGTAGATTGATGAGTTAGGGATCTGTTTCAAAGCAAAGAAAACATGAACCAAGGTCTTAGAAGTTTGGGTCTAAAGTCTAAATGTAAGATGCATTGAGATTAAGATGCCTATGGAAAACGCATACAGAAATGTTTACATATATTACATATAAACAGACATGTTATGTATTTGTGTAAGTATGGATGGAGAAAGTTGCTTGAAGACAAGTATTAAGCTGTTAGCATTCCTTGTTCAGAGTAATCAAACTGGAGAGGACAGGAAGAAACAATTACTGGTCACTTTTCAGTTATTGCAATGAGCATGTGGTGCCTATTTAAATTTTCAACAAATCCAATAATGCGCATTCATGCACACACACACCCAGCTCTGGAGCTCAGGTGTGAGACCTTGGCTGGAGCTATAAAATTGGGAGACATTGCTTGTGGGTGTTAGTGAGCACTGTGGGAGTTCGGAGCCCTTGGGAATGAGGAGAGAAGTCCTCCCAGGAGGCAAGCTGGGGTCTGCCCTGTGTAAAGGATGGACAGAGGAAAACAGACAAGGATGGAAGGACAAGCCAGAGAAGAGCCCCCAGAGGAGAGTCCATGATCCTAAGGAAGCAGATTCCCCATCCCTCCCCTCCTCACATGCATAATTCTTCTCGACACATAACTGATGCTTGGTCAGTCATTCCACACTTGTTGGATGAAAGAATATATTTCAGGAAGGGGAGTGACACCACCATTACCTGCTGCCAGAAACGTCGGGTTTGCAAATGCCTTTTAAATTTGGCACTTAGGGGGTTTCTGAGAGTCAAAAGAAAAAAAAGGTCATTTTTATTTTTATTTTTCCCCCTCTCAGTCATTTCTTGTATCCAACATCTCCCTTTCTAATCCTGAAAAAAAGTGACACTGGTAGATATATAAACACCCCTCCATCCCATACACACAAGCTTCACATAGACATTGCATTCTGTTTTTATCCCTGAGGTAATATTTTAGAAAAGAAAAAATATCGCCCTTAGAGAATTTTGACTCATTGCAAGATGGAGGTAGGGGTGGGGGGAAGCATTTGTAAAGATCTTTCACCTCATTTCAACATATTTCACCTTATTGCTCCCCAACGGTTGCAGTCATAAACTTTTAAACTTGGCAGCATGATAGTTCTCTTAGAGAGAGGAGTTGTAGGCTAAATGTGAGGAAAATCAATGACCTATTTTCAGCAGGGTAGTGGTTTGGGTTTCCAACTTTGGCCACATACACTAAAGCATTTTTGGTTTGACTTTTTAAGGGCAGCTTTGTACTGCATGAGCCCAGCAGAGAGGATGATTATCTGATAAGGTTTAGCCGTCAGCACCTTCTGAGGCCCAAGTCTCGCAATGGGAGGAGAATGGAGAGGCCACCAGCCCTCCCACACATGTCCCAGGCAGACTGGAACTGAGGACTATTTTAAGGAGTCATTTCCATATTTAGTAGCTCACAGCATCTGACCTGGACTTCCTTTGTATTCCCGCGGAGTCCCTCATGCTACAGCTGAAGCCCTTTCTCTCTTCATTCTTCAGTGGATGCAGAAAAGGCAGACAGCATTTTCAGGGTAAAAAGAGCTTCTTAGTATTCTAATTTTAAAATTTTGTTTAAGTTGAGAAATATAAGATTTAGGCATGTCCCAAGATTGTTTCATTGATGTCATAAAAAAGTAGGGCAGAAAAGAATTTGCAGAAGACATTTTTTAAAAACATTCAATTCTAGAGTGGGGCCAAACACCTTTCTTTCCCTTATTCTCCTCAAGCAGTGCAGCAGCAGATACTGATGGCTCTGTGTGCAAAGCATACACAGAATCCGAGCAATTTTCACCATCTTCACAGCTACCGACCGCCCTAGTCCAAGCCACTGTCATCTTTTACCTGGTCCATTGCTCTGACTTCTGAACTGGTTTCTACTTTCACCCTTGGTATCCGAAAATCTATTCTCAACATAGCAGCCAGAGCAAGCCTTCTACAATACAGTGTCACACTCAGATGAAAAGCTTAAGTCCCTACAGTCTTGCAGCATCTGTTCACCGATGCCCATCTGACCTCATTCCTCTTGCTGTCCCACGCCCTTCTCTGAAGTCATTCTGGTCTCCTCACAGCTCCCCCAGCATGCTAAGCAGGCTCCTGCCTGCACACACTCCTCCCTCAGCTCAGCAGCTTCTTTCCTCCAAATGGCCGCTTGCGTTCCTGCCTCACTTGCTTCAAGTCTTTGCTCAAATCCTCTTCTTAGTACTCTGCGTAAGGTAGCAACTCCCTTGTGGCCGTCTGTCCCCTCACCCTGCTTTCTTCTTCTTCATGGCACATATTCCCACTCTATGTATTTATTTATTGGTATGTTTACTGTGTGTACACCTCCCACTAGAATGTAAGCACCATAAGGTTAAAGAAATAGTTGATTAGTGCTTAACATGTAGCAATTACTCAGTATTTTGTGGAATAAGCATAAGAGATTAAAATAATATTTATAGTGTCTCATAGTTTATAAAACAGGCATTGACTAGAACCTGGACATCTAGAAGTCGTAGAGGGCTAAACTGATCATGGCTCATCTATACCCTAAGTTTATTTTCTCCTAACATGCCCCTTTTTTAGTTAAGATGGGCTTGGCAGGATTCTTCAGGCAATTTTAGCCTCATCAACTGTATCACAAAGGACTGTTTCTTTCACAAGGGAGAAGGAGGACTGTTTCTTTAATTTTCTCTTAAGGCTGTAAAATGAGTCCTTGCCTGTCATTGGAAGTCAAAGATTTTGCATTGTACTGCTTGTCAGCTTGCGTGGTAACTAACACATTGCCTTACCTCTAGTTGGTTGTCATTAAAAGTCCTTTGTTTGAAGAGTCAAAGCTGCTGGATATTTGGCTGGCTGAAGTTTGATTTTCTCAGAGCCTAGGCCGTGTCTGGAGCTCCCACGGTTGAATCCAGACTGAAGATTGGCCACACTTGCTTTGTCTAATCAGGGTCCACTGTGATGAGGCGAAATTCATGCTCTAATCTGAATGAACTGGTATGAAGTGGGGTCCAAAAAACCCATATCCAATTTACTTTTTACTGATTTAAGGAACATCTTGGTGCCTTTTATGTGTTGATTATTAATAATATGCTAGATACTAGAGATAAAATGATGAGACAAAAGAAGTAATGTTGCAGCCTTCATGGACCTTATTCACTGTCAGGGGAGACAGACTTTGACCAAACAATGATCCAAACAAATATATAAAATCATAGTTGACAAATGCCATGAGTAAATAGACACAATGTTACAGGAGGCTGTGACTGGGAATTTGACCCTGACAGAGAGATTCAAGGAAGGCATCTTTAAAGAAGTGTTGCTGGAACTCAGAGCTGCAGGTTGAGTAAGAGGCAGCTAAGTGAACAGAGCCCTCAGAGCACTGACAGCATCAGGAGCAAATGCCCTGTGGTTGAAGGACATTAGATTGGGCCAAGGCCCTGAAAGAAGGTCTGTTTGTCTGATATACAGAGCAAGGTGGAATGATTGAAGTTGGAGAGGTAGGGGCCAGACCATTCATAGCTTTGGAGTCATATTGATGATTTTATATACATATATATGTATATATATAAAACATATATACATATATATGTATATATGTAAAATAAAAAGTGATGGGAAGCCATTGAATAATTGGTAGACTTTAGAGTTGAGGCTAAGAAGAAATGTTAGTTTTCTATAGCTTTACACAACAAATTGCCACAAGTCTAGTAATTTAAATGAACACATAAATTGTCACAGTTTCCATGAGTCAGGAGTCTGTGCGTGGCTTACCTAGATCCTCTGCTCAGGGTCTCATGGGCTGCGGTCAAGGTGTTGGCTGGGCTGCGTTCTCATCTGGGAGCCTGACTAGAAAAAAACCCACTTCCAAGCTCTTTCAGGTTTTTTCATAAATGAATTTGGGCAGAATGCATTGCCTTGTGATAGGTCCCACTGGCTGTTGTCCTCAGTCCTCTGCCACGTGGCCCTCTGCTCAGGCACTCACAAAGTGGCTGTTTGCTTATCCGAAAGTCTGCTAAAACAGAGTCATTTAAGGTAACGTGGTTGTGAGAGTGACACTCCTTCACTTTTGCTGTATTCTATCAGTCGGAAGTAAGTCATGGGTCCTGTCTGTACTCAAGGCAGGGGCGGGGATTGTAAAAGGGTCTGACTTGCTGGGGGCAGGTGTGTCCACCGCAGGAGAGGGAAAGGACACGGCATGCTTGGACCTGATGAATGTGGAATACCTTGAAGGTCCTGACAAAAATGATGGTTTAGATCAGGGTGTAGCAGTGGGCCAAGGGCTCAGGGATAACTTTTTTTTTTTTTTGAGACAGAGTCTCACTTTGCTGCCCAGGCTAGAGTGAGTGCCGTGGTGTCAGCCTAGCTCACAGCAACCTCAAACTCCTGGGCTTAAGCGATCCTACTGCCTCAGCCTCCCGAGTAGCTGGGACTACAGGCATGTGCCACCATGCCCGGCTAATTTTTTCTATATATATTTTCAGTTGTCCAGATAATTTATTTCTATTTTCAGTAGAGATGGGGTCTCACTCAGGCTGGTCTCGAACTCCTGACCTTGAGCGATCCACCCACCTCGGCCTCCCAGAGGGCTAGGATTACAGGCGTGAGCCACTGCGCCCGGCCAGGGATAACTTTGAACAATAGTTTACAGGCAGACAGGTTGGAACTTGGTGATGGGTTACACTTAAGGGGCAAGGAAGAGGGGGCCATCAAAAATGACCACCAGGTTTCTATTGAATAAGTAGCTCAGTGGTATTTAATCTGTCTACTCATTAAAATCCACTGGGGAAGTTTTAAAATAATACCAACTCCAGGGTCTGACCCTAGACCTCCTAAAGCAGAATTTTTTGGGGTGTAGACATTGGTACTTTTAAAAGGCTTTTCCAATGATTCAGTGTGCATCCTGGGTTAAAAACCATAATAATAAATGGATTATTTTTCCCTTCATTGTGATAGGAAACCACTTAAGATTGTGACGCTGGTTTGTGGTATGTTGAATTTGAGGGAAGTTTTGAGACATCCAACTGAAGGAGTCAGTTAGATAGTACATAAGTCAGATGCATTTAGGAGGAAGGCCTGGGGTGGAGATATGAATTTCATATGCTCTGTAGCTAACTGCTTGTGAAGCCATAGACATAGATGAGGTCACTAAGGGGTAGAGTATGCAGTAAGAAGAAAAAAAGGCCTAGAGGTGAGCTTCAAGAAACTACATGGACAATGTATATGACCTAAACTTATGTATCCCCATGATGAGCTGAAATAAAAAAAAAAAAAAAAAAAAGCAAAGAACTCACACAGAAAAAAAAAAAAAAAAAAGAAACTTCAAGATTTAATGCCTTGAAATAGGAGCATAAGTCTGTAAGGAGTAGCCAGAAAAAGCAGAGAGTAGGGTACAGGAAGCTGAGAAAACAGAATGTTTAAGAAAGAGGCAATGGTCAATGGTGGCAAACGGACTTACACAAGTGGGCTGGGGACACTAACTTGGCTGACTCTTTCCCTAATAAAGAATGTTAGGAAGCTCTAATTACTTTTAATTGAACCCCCAAACTAGCATCTGAAACTCCCTTTTTTTCTCATTACAAATGTAATGAATATAAAATATAGGAAATTTAGGAAAAACAGATTAACCAAAATAAAGGAAATTTTCACTACCCATAAACCTACCAACCAGTGATAACTGCAAATGGTATTTTATATAAAATTCTTGAAGTCTTTTTCTAAGCAGATATACATTACTTTTGATGGAATAATAAACTTGCATATTGTTTTATAACCTTTATTATTCACTTAATATATCCTAAATAATTTTCCATATCATTAAATATTCTTGTATAGCATACTTTTAAAAGATTGCATTATATTGAATCATATGTATATGCCATAAACTGCTCAATCAATATATTATTTGACATTTGGGTTGCTTTGAAGTTTTCACTATTATAAAGATCACATTATAAAATATAAAATGTATTTAAGAATGTGTGCAGGGGGTGTCAACAAATAGCATTCCTGCCTTTAACTCTACAGTTGAGATTCAATTGAGGAATAAGACACAAGTAAAAATCAGTTTCATTTCTGAGAAGGATGAATGAAGAGATCCTAGGATGACTTGGATCTGGAACCAAATTGACTTCGACAACACAGGCCTCCGCATTTCTACCCTTCCACCTTTCCCCCCTGCAACAGAGGCAGAGCTTGCAATGCTAAGTCTATTGAGTAACAGAGAGCAGGCAGAACACACATCCAGACAGCTGCCAAAGAGAAAGAAGTCTAGAATGAACAGGAAAATAGCTGAATGTTTGTGTGCATATTTAAAATAACCATCCAGATGTAGACTTGCTAGATCAAAGGTGATGCAGAATTCTCATGCTCTGTGGTTAAAGCTCACATGTGTTATTTTAGACACAGCATGAGCCTTAAAGCACATGGTGGTGGCACCATGACTGCTCCTGTCCTACTCTCCCAGCACCTGTCCCACTCTCCCACTGGTCTGCAGAGCTGTGTTGTTTTCTGTGTGGAGACAGTTGGACGGGAAGGGGGGCAAAACCAGAACAGTGACAGGAGTCTCCAAAGGTTGGGTGGGAAGCACGAAGGGCCCCAGGACATGTGCTGACTTAGGGAGACTCAATGTGACTCCACTGGCAAATAAGACTTCAGACACCGACAGAAGTATTTGGTGTGCGAGATAGAAACACACTAGTGGATGGAAATTCAATGTATATCTAAGCCATGTGTGGAGAGAAGAGGGGGAGCAAGACTAAAATAAACAAAGAGCCCCAAAGCGTAGATAATACATACGGTGGTAGAGAGTTACAGGAAGACGGAACAACCACAGGCGAGGGGAATTTCGGCTAACGATCCCACCCCTAGCAAGCTGCTCCTGTTTATGGGCTATAAAGTTCCAGCAGTAGCAGCAGTCTGCTTTTCAAAGCCCTATTTTTAGACTGCTCTGATAATGCCTCAGGAGTTGCTAGATCTGAATTAAAAACTCCAGGTCTCTACCTCCCCCCCCCACCTTTCTAAATAAACGGTTATTGATTTACTAATGGCTTTTGTATCCTACTGCAAAGAAAGATGTTACCTAGAGTCTGAGTGGCTAAACAGCTTGGAAAAACCAAGATCACAGGTAGACAGACAGGCAGAAGTTGTAAGGCAGAATAGAGGCCTTTGAGGGGGAAGAAAGGGCTGCTGAAAATAACTGTTGCCATGGGATCAGGCACACAAGGGTGGGCACGCGAAGTCCGGGGTGGACAACAAGGTCCCACAGGTGTGAGTTGGACCTAAAGGTTTGCCAGAAGAGCGGGGTAGAATGAAGGATCTCTGGGATGGGCGGCAAACAGATGCTTTGATTCTAATCCCACTGCTGGCATTGATTGGCCACATAAGCCTAAACCTAGTAACCCTACTCCAGGCTCTGCACCTTCCTCTGTAAAACGCGGGGCCTTTCCGGGCTGCAAGGAAGGCCCCGCCATCAGTCGGGCGTGGCAGCCGTCCTCCTGGGAGGGTTTTCCCTGCTGTTTCCCTTTCCCAGCGCCCTCCAAAAGGTGGGTTCCTAGAGTCAAGAGTTAGAACTGGCCGTAGTGAAGACGTGGAAGAAGGACATGAAGTCAGGGAAATGGATCAGGAATTGAATTTGGAGGGGGTGGGGCAGGAAAATCAAGAAAAAGCAGAAATCTGGAAGCTGGGTGTGAAAGAAGCCAGGCAGTTGACGGGGGACAGCTGTGTCAAATGCCACAGGGAGACTCGGCCAGGGACAGGCGAAGCCAGTGGCTACGTCCTGCATTCTGGGCCCTGACGACCACTCTGGCCACAAAGTGCTGGCACCATCAGAAATTACTTCATCTCTTTAGCCCCTAATTTCCTCACTCGTAAAAGGAAAATAACAGTAGAACACCGTGCTTTTTATTGTCCCATAGATCAAATGAGACACTCTATGTAAAGCAATAAGAACGACGCGTGACACTCATTTAGTACTCAGTAAGTATCGGCCACCGGTATTAAAACGTCTCCCTGGTTTGGAGATTGGAAAGTTGCTGTGGGTTTTGCCCAAGCCAAGTGTAAGGATGTTTGTGGAGTGAGGGGTGGGCGGGGAGAGCGCTGTACGAGTAGGAACAGTCTTGAGAGGCAAATTTGGGAGGGATGGTTTTGTGTCTGGAAAAGAAAACTCCAACAAGTGAGAATGGAAAGGTAAGTACTGTATTTTTTTTATTATTATTATTTCAGCTCATCATGGGGGTACATAAGTTCAGGTTATATACAATGTCCATGTCCCGCCCATCCCCCCGAGTCAGAGCCTCAAGCCTGTCCATTCTCCAGACAGTTTGCCTGGCACTCACCATGTAGTCATACCTCCATCCCCTCCCCCCACCCCCCACCTCCCAGAGTCAGCACCTACAATCATGACCATTCCCCAGATGGTGCGCAACGCACTCATCATGTAGGCATACACCCATCCCCTCCCCCCACCCCCCATCTCAGTCTGATATCTAATTGGTACCCTTCATCAATGTGCATTTAGGTGATGATCAGGGAAACCAGTTTTCCGGTGAGTACATGTGATGCTTGTTTATCCATTCTTTGGATACATCACTTAATATAATGGGTTCCAACTCTCTCCAGGAGAACCAAAGAGATGTCGTATCACCGTTATTTCTTATAGCTGAGTAATACTCCATGGTATACATATACCACTGTTTACTAATCCATTCATGGATTGATGGGCATTTGGGTTGTTTCCACATCTTTGCAATTGTGAATTGTGCTGCTATGAACATTCGGGTACAGGTGTCTTTGTTGTAGAATGACTTTTGTTCTTCTGGGTATATGCCCAATAATGGGATTGCTGGATCGAATGGTAGGTCTATCTGAATTTGTTTAAGGTATCTCCATAATGCTTTCCACAGGGGTTGCACTAGTTTGCAGTCCCACCAGCAGTGTATGAATGTTCCTATCTCTCTGCATCCACGCCAACATGTGTTGTTTTGGGACTTTTTTGATAAAGGCCATTCTCACTGGAGTTAAGTGATATCTCATTGTGGTTTTGATTTGCATTTCCCTGATGATTAGGGACATTGAGCATTTTTTCATATGTTTGTTGGCCATTCTTATATCTTCTTTTGAAAAATTTCTATTCATGTCCTTTGCCCATTTTTTGATAGGGTTGTTTGATTTTTTTCTTGCTGATTTTCCTGAGTTCTAAATAGATTCTTGTTATCAGACCTTTATCTGATGTGTAGTATGCGAAAATTTTTTCCCATTCTGTAGGCTGTCTGTTTATTTTCGTGACTGTTTCTTTGGCTGTGCAGAAGCTTTTAATTTAATCAGGTCCCATTCGTTATTTTTGTGTGGAACCAGAGAAGACCCCGTTTAGCAAAAGCAATTTTAAGCAACAAAAACAAAATGGGAGGTATTAATTTACCAGAATTCAAACTATACTACAAAGCTGTCATTATTAAAACTGCTTGGTATTGGCACAAGAACAGGGACACAGACCAATGAAACAGAACAGAAAATGCAAACATAAAACCATCCTCATATAGCCATCTAATCTTTGACAAAGCAGACAAAAACATACTTTGGGAAAAAGATTCCTTATTTAATAAATGGTGCTGGGAAAACTGGATAGCCACATGTAGAAGACTAAAACAGGACCCACAGCTTTTCACCTCTCACAAAAATCAAATCAAGGTGGCTAACAGACCTAAACCTTAGGGAAGAAGCTATTAGAATTCTAGAAGAAAATGTAGGAAAGACTCTTACAGACATTGGTCTAGGCAAAGAATTTATGAAGAAAACCCCTAAGACAATCACAGCAACAAGAAAAGTACTGTATTTTAAGAAGTTCATTTAACCTTTCCCCAACTCCCCCATCCACTGGGGAGTGATGATTTTGACCCACCAGCTGCTCAGGCTCCGCAGAGAAAAGCCTCCCCGGGAACCTGCAGAGATGCGTTACCCTCCGCCCTCCTCCCCTGCGCTCTGTATTTGGGTCCTCGCCTCAGATGTTTGGACCTCGGAAGCCACCTCGGGACCTCACACTTTGGGCGTGTTGATGGTACCCAGAAGCATACCCGTACATGGTCAGACACACTTTCTTGCGTGTCTTGGGTCTTCTCTTGCCTATGTTCCCTACCCATTTATAACTGTGCTGTATCAACAAGGATGAGACTTAATTGTCATTTGGGGGGTTAAGAGATAAAACACAGGAAGTGTCAGGGCTCTGTGTGTGGCCCTCGGTTTGTGTTCTGCTCAACAACACAGGGTGCCATTCACTTAGACTACAGTGTGAATGGTACCTCTTGGTGTTGTGCAAGGACAATCTGTACCACAGTATGCAGTGGCCCTGTAGGAGAGGGAGGGTTCTAAGTCAGTAATTAAAACAAACAAAGAAAAACTGAGAGTATCTTTAATTGAAACTTCAGGGGAAAACAGGCACAGAAAGCATATGGGCAATGGCTCTGCAGGCCCAGCACAGCAGCTGAGACATCAGGAGGGTAGGTTCAGCCTTTGGGCAGCTCATTAGGGCAGAGAGTGAGGATGCATGGGGCCAGACAGAAAGCCCCATCCTGCTGAGTCACCAGTGCCAGTTCCAAGACCCACCGGCTGTTCTCCCGGCTGCCTGGACGAGCGAGGACTGACTAAGCACAAGGCTGTAGAGCTGGCAGAACCTCAGGAATGGTGGGGCCAGGCGATAGCTGAAGAAGCGACGTTTGTGAATGAATGTAATGAATTGTTTCTGTTTGTTTAGACTAAACTCCAGCTCCGCCTCACACAAGTGGAGCAACCAAGTGTGAGATGCTGAGATCCTTGGACATGAAAGGATGGTCTGACCAGCTGTTCAGATCGGTGGCTGAAGCTCTCTAGTAAGAACAGCTAAGACTCAGGTCTCACTCAGGGCGTCTCAGATGATGAGAAAAATGGAGACAGAAGAGTACTGCTAACACTTTTTTTAAAATTAGAAAAAGGGCTTTTTGTTCTGATTACAAAAGTAATACATTGTTTTGTAGAAAATTTGGAAATACATAAAATCATAACAGAGACTATCCATGATTACAGTGCTTGGCAACAATTATTAATATAAATTCATTCGCAATACTTTTCTCTCCGGAGAGCACAGCATTTGGTCGGCATTTTCCAGTTCATTCTGTAGCGCAGGTGTGTGAGTGTTGCTGGAACAGAATAGCACATCCCTTTATTATTGTTATGGGAGAGAAGTCAAATAGCAAATTTACTGACTTGTTCAAAGTCAGAGAAATTTGTGATGACAATGTCTTCTGTCCTCTGTTTCTGGCCCCTAATAATAAAAATAATCTGAATAATTACCCCTTGTCTAGTGCTTTTCAGTCATAAAAAACTTTGCCTTGTGGTGCCATTCTGCTGTGCACTTTCCATATTTACTCCCCTGAGTTCTAAAGCAAAGACAGCCACGATTTCAGGGCAGTTAACCTACTAGTTGGAGGAGGTTGAAAACCAGGAGCTGGAACCTCTGATTCTTTCACTTGTGTAAAACCATGCTTCACTCAAAATCTTTATGCTTAAGGCAGCAAGATGAAAAGAGTATACTGCTCTTTATAAAGTTGTAGTACATATCTGTATAGAGGAATGAGGTGAGCAATGTTCATGCAAAATTATAAATGCATAGGTGGATATTAATATAAGGAATACGTAGAAACAGATGGATTCCGGACCTGTCCTGCCCTGTGCTGCCCATTATAGTAGCTGCTAGCTAAGAAACTAATTTTTAAAGTTTTATTTAATTTTGATTAAATTTCAAAACATATGCTCAATTCAGGTATTAGAAAATTTTTAAGTATTCTTGGACTAACTCGGGTATGTGAATCTATTTTTTAACTGTAAATTATTTGAAATCTAAATAGAGAATCAAGCCTTTCTGATGAAAAATTATTGTCTAAACTGAGATGTGCTATAAGTGCAAAATACACACCAGATCTCAGGCTCAGTGGGAAAAAAATCTCAGTAGTAATTTTCTTACACTAATTACATGTTCAGATGATAATATTTTGGATTCATTAGTTTAAATAAAATATTATTAAAATTAAGTGCAACTATTTCTTTTTCTCTTTTTCATGTCAGTACCAGTGAATTTAAAATGTCTGTAGTTTGCATTATATTTGTATTGGACAGCACTTGATGAAACCACAAGTCTTCAGTGGTATCTGCTAAGCTGTAACTGATGAGGATCTGTCTTATGACAGTATTTTAGACATCCTTCATTTATTTCAATAGACATGCAGATTTTAGAAAAGTGGATTGGTAAAAACATAGGTGTTGGAGTTAGAACAACTAGGGTTTCAACATTGGCCCCATCCGCTGTGTAACTATGCATGATTTTCTTTTTTTCTTTTTCTTTCTTCCTGTCTACTTTTTAATAATTTCAATCCTTCAGAAATGTTATGCAAGAGTGTAAAGAACTCTCTTCTGCCCTTCACTCAGAGACCCCTTTCAAGTTTTGTAACTGACCCAATAATATCCTTTATAACAAAACGTCTAGTGCAGAATCGTACATTGCACATACCTGTCATGTCTCTTCAGTGTCCTTCAACCTGGAACAATTGATTTCTTCGTCCTTCATTGACCTTCATGACCTTAATATTTTTAAAGGTTACAGGATTGTTGTTTTGTAGGATGTCCCTCAATTTAGGGTCTGATATTCCCTCAGCTGAGACTCGAGTTATGAATTTTTGGCAGGACCATCATAGGCGTGATCCTGTGATCTCACTGGGCCCTATCAGCTGGCATGTAATTTTTGCCTGTGTTATTACTAGCAATGTTAACTGAGACCACTCGAGTACGATGGTGACTGTCAGGTGTGCCCGTGGTGAAGTTATTTTTTTCTCTGTATAATTAAGTATTTTGAGGGAGATACTTTGAAACTATGAAATAATATCATTCTTCATCAACTTTTACCCCTGGTTTATCGTGATTGATGTTTCTTGCCTGAATAGGATTATCACTGTGATGATTGCTAAATGATGATTCTCTAATTTCATCATTTTCGTGCATGTATTATTTGGCATTCTACTGTAAATAAAAAGATTTTTTTTCTTCCAGAGTGTATGTTTCTCTCGCTCTCTCTCTCATCTCTGTATCTGTACATACACAATCAGATAGATAGATAAAGTATGGCCTCATGGATTAGTATTTTATTCAGTGAAACACAATCTACTACTACTGTCCAAGAGTTCATGAGGGGATCCCTTTCAAGGTGGCTCTGTGTCCTTTTAACATGGACCCATTATTCTTTGGGTTTTGTTTTGTTTTTTTATTTAGTGACGTTCTGGAGCTGGCGTCACACTGGCTTGTGAGAGCTCATTGTAAAATTTTCAGGATATTTTTGAGCCTTTGCCATTAAGTTCTTATCTTGGAATCAGGCATGGTGGAGTATTTACATCACAGAAATTGGCAAATGCTATAATCAGAGCTTTTTCCCCATAGAACTGGTTGTTAAAAATTTACCAGCACACCACTGTTTCTGTCACAAAAAACCATTCCAGGCCCATGTTATACTCTAACTGCCACAGTTCTATAATCACTCATTTCTTTAAGGAGCACTAATTCCTTTTAATGGCTCTTAGAAACCAAGATCTTGATGCTAGGTGAGTGCTACTAGACACTACTGGGTGGAAAGAACTAGAAAAGATTTTATGTATATGTTTGCCTGTATACACATACACTAGGAAATACATGTATGTGTGTGTACATATGCATACATACATTGTAATTTTAAATAAACATTTTATTTTGAAATAATTTTAGATTGACAGAAAAGTTAGAAAGAGGATGGTATTCCTGTGTCCCCTTTACCCAGCTGCCCCTAATGTTAAGTTTTACATAACCATTTGTCAAAACTAAGACATTAACAATACTATTAACTAACTACAAACTGTACTTGGATTTCACCAGTTTTCCCACTAATATCCTTTCTCTGTTCCAGAATAGCATATTGTGTTTAGTGTGTGGGCACACAATATACAATTTTACCTCTACATCTACCTATCTAGTCTATGCATCCATCTATCCATCCATCCACTACTCATTTCTCCAGCTTTCTATCTCTTTATCTATATTGAAAACCATGAGTTCACGCCTCTAGTTCCAAGGCCACACTGCAGAGTTTATTCTAACTTTTGTCTTTCCTTATTTATAACTCTCTTTTTTGACCATGAGAAACGTGGCTCCCATTATCCTCAATATATTCACTTATCAGCTCCCCATCTCCCGCCCTCACCCCTGTATGTGACTGGTTTCCTGACTCCACTGGGCTGCTGTCCCACACAAGGGCCTACCCTGATATGGATCCAGACCCTTACTAGGTTGTCTCCCATCACACATGTCACACAGGCCTGCCTGTTGATTGAATTAGGACAGGAAGGAAGCAAGGAAGGAAGGAAGAAAGGAAGGAAGGAAGGAAGGAAGGAAGGAAGGAAGGAAGGAAGGAAGGAAGGAAGGAAGGAAGGAAGGAAGGAGGGAGGGAGGAAGGGTGGGAAGAAGCAAAGAAAGGATGGATTAGTTGTACAAGTTTCTTAATCTCTCAGAATCTCATTTTCCTTACATTCTGATAATTCCTCACGGATTAAAAATACTTACCTTATTGAAAGCAAAGTACTTAGCATAGTTCCCAGGAGAAAATAAGTGTTCAATAAATAGAATTTTTCTACTAATTTTGTTGTTGTTCTTGTTATCAAGGATCTATTAAGCATGAAATTGGAGGCCTAGAAGGAGTAGTAATCTTTGGTCTTTGCTACCGTGATGTTGGTTTTACACTTTGCTGACATGTTTTATGAGTCTGGCTTCATTAGAATTTTTGGCATAAGCCAGGGTTTCTGAATTTCAGCACTGCTAACATTTGGAGTGAGAGAGTTGTTTGTTGTGGGGAGCTGTCCTGTGTATTCTAGGCTATTTAGAAGTATGCCTGGCCTTAACTCACTAGATGGAACCCCAGCCCCATTCATTACAACCAAAAATGTCTCTACATATTGCCAAAGGTCCCCAGGGGGTGAAGTGACTCCTTCTCCCTCCCCAGTGGAGAATCACTGGAGTAAATGGTTGGTTCTGCTTTAAGTAAATTCCGTATTATTCACCATGTTTGAGAAAGAGAACATTTGATTTAATTTTTAAAATTTTATTTGACTTAATTCTATTTAAAATCAGTAGTTTTGACTGAAAACTACTGATACAATTCAAAATGAGGCTGAAAATAATTAATCTTGGTTTGGATTCAGAAGTCACTGACTCAAGCATCAGTTCTCACTGAGTGTGGATGTGTGCAGGTCCTGGCCAGCAGGGCCTTCCCAGCGTGACTGCGGGCATAGCGCTCACCACAGGAAAATCAGCAAGAACTTTTGCACAGCTTTCTTTAAAAAAGAAAAACCCAAGCATTATTTTCTAGCCTTTTCTCTCAACTTTCCCCTTCTTACATTTTATGTTCTAGCTAAATGGAATGTTCTTTGTCTGATAAACATTAATTTGATGCATGATTAGATATTTATTAACTTTCCTGAAAGAAAAGAAGTGGAAAAATTATTACCACATTTTACACAGGGTTTCATTTGTCAAAAATCGTTTAGGAAGTCGGTAGCAGTCTGGGCCAAAATTAAGTCCAGTTTCTTTAGAATTACTCTAATTCTTCCACTGGGGGCTCTTAAACATTTTTGCACAAGGACCACCAGACTGTGCCCAAATCTCTGCACAATCTAAGTCTATAGTCCCACATTCTAGTGGAGAGAAAAAACTTAGTATCAAAGAATTGAAGAGTACACAACAAGAAACAAATAAATAAAATTGGAACAATGTAGCCATTGCATAAAGTCCAAATGTTGAACACAGGTGAAAACCTTAACCCTCCGGACAACACTGGTTTCCCTGAATTGAAAGCACCTTTGTTTTTGCACCACCAGGAGGCAGTGTTTCTGTGATATGAGCAGTGTAGTGGTTTGCACAACACCCAGGGCTGCAGGGCAATAAACCTTTTCAAGCTGAAGACTAAATGAGTTTTCTCAGTAAACTCTTCCACAGTGCTGATTTTAGTGTATGAATATCAACTTTTCATTATTTCTTAGGGTTTTAAAAATTACTTGTTGGCAAATTAAAGTTGTATATATTTATGGGGTAGAAAGTGATGTTATGATTTTTGAATACAATGTGGAATGATTAAATCAAACTAATCTATCCAACACCTAAATATTAGACATTTTTATGATGAGAACATTTGAGTTTGCTCTCTTAGTAATATTGCAATGCACAGTATTCCAATTATTAACTATATTCAGCATGCTGTACAATTGATCTAGAACAATCAAACTATTTCTTCCTTCTAACTGAGTACTTGTACCTTGGATTATCATCTCCCCATTCCTCCACGGGCTAGCCTCTGGTAACCCCCATTCTACTCTCTGCTTCTAGTTCAATTGTTTCAGATTCCACATGTAAGTAAGGACTTGGAGCATTTGTCTTTCTGTGCTTGGCTTATGTCGCCCACCATAATGTTCTCTAATTCCATCTATGTTGTCACAAATGACAGAATTTCTTCCTTTTGCAAGGCTGAATAGTATTCCATTGTGTATGTATGCTACATTTTCTTCATTCATCTGTTGATGGACACTTAGGTTGATTCCATAACTTGTCTATTACACATAGTGTTGCAGTGAACATGGGAATGCAGACATCTCTTCAACATATTGCTTTTAAATCTTTTGGTAATATGCTCAGAAGTAGGATTGCTAGATCATATGGTAATTACAATTTTAGTTTTTTGAGGACCCTCCATACAGTTTTTTATAATGGCTGTACTAATTTACATTTCCACCAACAGTGTACAAGGGTTCCCTTTTTCCACATCCTTGTCACTACTTGTCTTTCATTGTTTTGATAATTGCCACTCTAACAGGTGTGAGGTGTTATCTCATTATGATTTTAATATCCATCATCCTAATAATTACTAATATCAAGCATTTTTCTATGTATCTATTAGTCATCTATATGTATTCTTTTGAGAAATGTCTATTCAAGTCCTTTGCCCATTTCTTAATTTGATTATTTGTTTTCTTCCTACAATGTTGTTTGAATTCCTTATACATTTTGGATATTAATCCCTTATCAGATGTATGGCTTACAAATACTTTCTCCCAACTTATAGCTTGTCTCTTAACTCTGTTAATTATTTTTTTAAGTTATGCAAAAGCTTTTTAGTTTGATGTAATCCCATTTGTCTATTTTTGATTTTGTTTTCTGTGTTTGGTGGTCAAATCCAAAAAAAATCATTGCCCAGATAAATGCTGCATAGTTTTTCCACTATGTTTTCTTGTAGTAGTTTTGTGGTTTCAGGTTTTATGTTTAAGTATTTAATCCATTTTGATTTTATTTTTGTATATGAAACAAGGTATGTATGAAACATAGGTCCAATTTCATTCTTTTGCATATGGATATACAGTTTCTGAATACTATTTATTGAAGAAACTGTCCTTTTCCCATTGTATATTCTTGGCCTCTATTATTGCAAATCAATTAACCCTAGATGCATGGGCTCATTTCTGTGCTCTCTATTCTGTTCCATTGGTCAATGTGTCTGTTTTTATGCCAGTACCATGTTGTTTTAATTACTATAGTTTTGTAATATAGTTTGAAATCTGGTAGTGTGATATAGTCAGTTTTGTTCTTTTTGCTCATAATTGCCTTGTCTAGTTGGGGTTCTGTGTTGTTTCTTAAGAATTTTAGGATTGCTTTTTCTACATCTATAAAAAATGACATTGGGATTCTAATAGGGATTTCATTGAATTCATCTATTACTTTGGGAAGAATAGACATTTTAACAATATTTGTTCTTTCAATCCCTGAACCTGAGATATCTTTTCATTTATTTGTGTCTTCTTCAATTTCTTTCATTAATATTTTATAGGTTTCTGTGTACAGGTCTTTCACCTCCTTGATTAAATTTACTCCTTTTTGTGGCTATTGTAAATGGATTTGTTCTCTGGATTTGTTTTTCAGAAGTTTGTTGTTGGTGTAGAGATACATCACTAATTTTTGCATGTTGACTTGTATCCTGCAACTTTACCAAATTTGTTAATCAGTTCTATCAGTTTTTTGGTGGCTTCCTAAGAGTTTTCAATATACATGATCATGTCATCAATGAAAAGTGACAGTTTTCCTTTTTCCTTTTTTATTTGGTTGCCTTTTATTTCTTTCTCTTGCCTCATTGGTCTGACAAGGACTTCCAATGTCGTGTTGAATAGAATGATGAGACTGGACATCCTTGTCTTCTTCCAGATCTTAGAGGAAAGGGTTTAAATTTTGCTTCACGTATATTTAGGTGCTCCACTGCTGGGTGAATATATGTTTATAATTATTATATCTTCTTAATGAATTGACCCCTTTATCATTATATAAAGACCTTCTTTGTTTATTTTTACAGTTTTATCTTAAAATTTATTTTGTCTGATGTAAGTATCACTAGCCCTGCTCTCTTTTGGTTTCCATTTGCATGGAGTATCTATTTTTATCCCTTTACTTTTAGTATGTGTCCTTAAAGTGAAGTGAGTCTCTGTAGACAGCATATAGTTGGGTCTTGTCTATTTAACCATTTGTTCACACTATGTCTTTTGATTGGAGAATTTAACCCATTTACTTTCAAGGTAATTACTGATAGGTAAGAACTTACTATTGCCATTTTGTTAACTGTATTCTGGTTGTTTTAGAAATATTTTGTTTCTTTCTTCTTCATTGCTGTCTTACTTTGTGGTTTGATGGTTTTCCATAGTGGTATGTTTTGAATCATTTTATTTTTGTTTTGTGCATCTCCTATAAATATTTTCTTTTTGGTTGACATCAGGCTAACATAGAACATTTTACACTTGTAACAGTCTATTTCAGTCTGATAACAACTTAAATTTGATTGCATACAATAACTTTACACTTTTATTTCCCCTTCCCACATTTTTTGTTCTTGATGTCTGAATTTACATCGTTTTAAAATATATATACCTTAACAACTTATTTTAGATGTTGTTTTTATTAATAATTTTGTTATTTAACCCTCATACTAGGGATAAAATTACTTTGCACACCACTATTGCTGTCCTAGAGTATTCTGAATTTTGCTCTGTATTACTGTATCATCAGGTTTTGCACTATTGTAAGTTTTATATTATTAATTTGCAGCCTTCTGTTTCATCTCCTGTCCTGCAGGATTTCTGCTGAAAAGTTTGCTCATAGCTGTATTGGGAATCCTTTTTATATGATGTATTTATTATCTCTTGCTGGTCTCAGAATTTTTTTCTTTGTCTTTGATTTCAATAGTTTGATTATTATATATCTTGGTGAACTCCTCTTTGGGTTGAATTAATTGGCGACCTCTGCACTTCCTGTGCCTGGATATTGGATTCTTTCCTCAGATTAGGGAAGTTTCCTTCCATTATTTCTTTAAGTATGTTTTATGACCCGTTTCTCTTTATTCCTCTTCTAGAATGCCTATTATGCATATGTTAGATCTCTTCATAATGTCCCATAATTCCCATAGGCTTTCTTCATTCTTTCTCATTCCCTTATTTTTTTTCTTTTTGCTTCTTTGATTGGATAATTTCAAATGTTCTGTTGTCAAGTTTACTGATTCTTTCCTTCAGCTTGATAGAGCCATCTGAGTTATCCATTGAAGCTTTGTATTGAATTTTTCAGTTCAGACATTGTAATCTGCATCTCTAGGATTTCTACTATTTCTATTTCTTTATCAAACTTCTCTTTTTGTTTGTGTTTTATATTCTAAATTTTAATTTTTTTATCTGTATATTCTGGAAGTTCACTAAACATTTTTAAGAAGATTATTCTGAATTCTTTTCCATCATTTCATAGATCTCCTTTTCTTCCTTTCTTAAGTGTCCATTTTGGAGCTTTGTTTGTTTTTTGGAGGTTTCATTATTTCCTGAGTCTTTGTAATCCTTGTGTCCTTGTTTTGGTTTTTATGCACATTTAAGCCATCTTTTCTGGCCTTCACAAAAATTCTTTGGTAGTGATAGACCTTCACTAGTTAGTCTAACCTACTATTCTGGATCGGCCAGCCGGTGGTGATCCTGGGTGGGCAGAGCTCACTTTCAGATTCTTTAGATGGCTGGGCTGCTGCCTTTGCTCTGAATTTGGGTGGGGCAGCTGGCTAGGCTCTGCTATCAGGCTGAGCTGCTGTATAGACACTGCAATTGACTCTGATCTGGCAGGGCCACAGGGTGTATTCCCTGCCAGAAGGTACTACTATTTGAATTTAGCCATTGGCCAGGGTTGCTGAAGGGGCCCCAAGGTTAAGGGATTGGGATGAATGGACCAACTGCTATGCTCAGTAGATATGCACAGTTGAGATATGCCTCTCTCCCCGGGTAGGGTTTGAGACCAAGAGAAGAGCAGATTAAACTCCCACATGTGGTAGAACTATTGCCTTCTTCTTGTCAAAATTCAGTGCAGTGGTCATCTCTCTCCCTCGGTAGGGCCTGGGGATAAGCTTTCAGGCTGCAGGAAATGCAAGTTAAGTTCTTAGGGCAAATCAAAACTGCAATGAGATATCACTTAACTCCAGTGAGAATGGACTTTATCAAAAAGTCCCAAAACAATACATGTTGGCGTGGATGTGGAGAGACAGGAACACTCATACACTGCTAGTGGGACTGCAAACTAGTGCAACCCCTGTGGAAAGCAATATGGAGATACCTTCAACAGATACAAGTAGACCTACCATTTGATCCAGCAATCCCATTATTGGGCATCTACCCAAAAGAACAAAAGACATTCTATAAAAAAGACATCTGCACTCGAATGTTTATAGCAGCACAATTCACAATCGCAAAGATGTGGAAACAACCCAACTGCCCATCAATGCATGAGTGGATTAGTAAAATGTGGTATATGTATACCATGGAGTATTACTCAGCTATAAGAAATAACAGTGATATAGAATCTCTTATGTTCTCCTGGATAGAGTTGGAACCCATTCTACTAAGTGAAGTATCCCAAGAATGGAAAAATAAGCACCACATGTACTCACCAGCAAATTGGTTTCCCTGATCATCACCTAAGTGCACATTTGGGAATAACACCAATTGGGTGTTGGGCAGATGTGGGGGGGGCGGAGGGGATGGGTGTAAACATACATAATGAGTGTGATGCGCATCATCTGGGGAATGGACACACTTGAAGCTCTGACTCGGCAGGCGGGGGGGCATGGGCAATACACATAAGCTAAACTTTTGTACCCCCATAATATGCTGAAGTAAAAAAAAAAAAGTTCTTAGGGCAGGACAGATCTAGAGCCTGTTTATTGTGGAAATTTGCTTGGGGGTAGAGGAAGTAGGGGGCCTTTTCCCACCCTGAACAGGGCCCTGAGGTAGGGTCTGAGGCTGGTCATCTAGAAATTCAAGCCAGGTAGCAATTCCCACTCCTTCTGGGAGTGACCAGCTCAGCTTTGCAGATGAGCTCTACTGTTAGCTCTGGGTTACCTCTGCTTGAGTGCCACAGCTCGCAGGTACACTGAGCTTTTACCAAAATCTCTGCACTGGTCTCTATAGGCTTCATCTCCTTCCTTTGTTTTACCTGACCCCAGGTGGTCTAGCCATGCAATTTCCCCATATTCCTTGTATCCCATGAGTTGAGAATGGGGTGGGTTTCCTGGGAAGCATCTCAGAATGCTAAGGAAGTTTGATGTTTGCTTTCTCAGTTCTCTTTTCCCACTGTAGAAACCATGGGCCCTGGGGAATTTTCTGTGTGGTGCTATGCTGACTTGGGAGATAGGAGGGGAAGCACAGTCAAAGGTTTCTCCTGCCCTTTCCATGTGAATTTTTTTTTAGTTCCATGAAACATAAGGGTGACTCAGCCTTGTCCCCACATTTTGGGGCTTTTGCCCAGGTTTTTATGTCTGTGGATAGTTGCTAGTTGATCTCCTTGTGTTGGCAGTGAAGCCTGGGACTTCCTCTTCTGCCGTCTTGCTAATGTCACTCGAACTTGCCATTAGTAATTTAATGGGTTGCTAATATATAAGCCTTGGTCATCTGTAAAATTCAATCTTTGGGAAGGAGAATCATTTGGCCCAGCAATGAAGACAGGACTTGCAGTGATGGTCTGGCTTGCTCCCCATAAGTAGGACTTTGCAAATCACCAGTGGGCTTTGGACCAGACTTTTAGAAATGGTGCCTTGAGGCCGACAATCCCAAAAGGTTGACTGTGATCTCCAAGTCTACCTGGTAAACCTCAAAACTGGCTCCTGCTTCCCCAATGCAGCACCTTTACTGGTAGTACCCCTTTGTCTCCTCACCCCACCATTCCCCCCAGACGCCCACCAATACCAGTCAAAAGCCTGTGGGTGCAGGGCAGGGAAGAGTCACCTTTATCAAACAAACAAAGCACTTAGGAATGGGTTTCTTGGACTGTGCTACAAAAAGGGATAATGATTCTTTCTCAGTGTACTTATTGACATTCATTGAGCAGCACATAGTTTATTTTAGCTAGAGTTTGTGATGTAGCATCTATATTTAATTCCACAAGCTGTCAGGCAACTCATATATTTACAAACACAGTCCCAGAAACAATGTGTTTGCTGGGCACATCTGCATCTATAACAGCTCAGCTCTGTTCTGTTTGGCACAGCTCAGGGCATTATCATTTTACATTCTGGTCTGTGCCAAAGTCCACATAGGGCAGAGCTTGGGCTAAAAGTTCAGAGTCAATGATAGCCCTGGCAGAAAGCCAAGAGTAAGAGCAACACTGAGGGGTGCAGGTGAAAATGAAGGGTTGTTTTCAACCTTACCTCCTTTCTGCAGCCTACACAACAATGAGAAATTTCTATGTGATTGGCTTGGGTTTATTTTGGCTTCTTAGGCCTTAAACTGCCCTACATGTATACAGAGGCTCTGCTGGGATGTGAGTTGGGGCTTAAGCAATGGAAGCCAGGCTGCTGGTAGGAGGCAGGGACAGAGAAGGGTCCTCTTTGGAGTATGGAATCAGCTGTCAGCAAGGGGTGTGGAGTAGATGACTAAGGCAGCTTCCGTAACTGGACCCAGGAATAGTGGCTGGCTGTGCCCAGGGACAGGGGTGAAATGGCACGATTCAGGAAACCTTGGCAACAGGAGGTACAACCCGTTGGCCAGAATACGTAAAGAGGGACTCTAGGTGGTGGTGCAATTCAGAAGCAGGCAAAGGGGCAGGCAGTTCTTGGAGGTGTGTCTCCCTACAACAGGAAGTGGGAAGCTGAGAGCAGGAGGCACAGGAGCCAGTGAGGGTACAAGCACCTTACACCTTAGGTGGATGTACTGAGATGGGGCATAAGGTGGGAGGGTAGGGAACTTGGGGGCACAGGTTTAGTTAGGTTTGGGGATTTGAAGGAACAACACTGTAACTCAAGAACCTGCAGGAAACCAGCAATTGTGGGCTGCCCCAGGTTAGAGGAATATGCCTGACTCTGTGGTTTCTGAGACAGCGTAAGTAAAATATCACTATCTTCTCAGGAGGCTATGCTGACAGGCCATCTAAACAGGAGCCGCACAGCTTCCAGAAAAGCAGGAGGCTTAAATGCCCTTATGCAAGCTGGGAAAATGATTTTAGGTGAATCCTGGTTTTGCACTCCAGGATTTTAGAGTTTTCTTCAATCCATAGCAATTTTTTAAGTGGGAGTGACCTGGAGGAATCTAGGCTTACCTCATGGGACTGCAGCTCCTTTATTAAATCTGTGGCTTTTTGGTTTATAGGTCATTTAGATAGTATAAGGACTTTCTTGGAAGAACATTATTGGCTTCTCCATTCCTGAATTTTCTTATCTATAAAATGGGCATAACAATGTCAACCTCACAGGGTTTTGTGAGAATTGAATGAGTTCATGAGTAGGAAGTGTTTATATCAGCATCTGGTACACAGTAACCAATATCTATTCATAACTGATGATTATAAAGGCAGCTCTGGAAATCACGGGGTTTCAGATTTTGAAAATTTCAATTTACCACTGACACATGTGACATAGAGAACAAGCTCTAAGTTTAATGTTGAGAGACCCAAGTTCAAGTCCTAATTTTGCCCCGAATAAGCAGTGAGACCTTGAATATCTTTTTGCACTTTGGTGACCAGAAGTTTGCTCACCTATTGTGCAATGTGAAGGGGACTGGAGAGTTGTATCAAAATCTCCTGGAGGGTGTTTCAAAATATTCCAAATTATAAAAATATACCCCAGCCCCAGATATCATTATTTCCCTCTTTCCTTCCCTCCCTATTTCCGTTCCACTCCACACCGTGCCCACATGCATTGCCGCATGTGCTCTAGGCTACTGAGACCCTCTGGGCCAGGTGATCTCCAGGGCCCCACCTCTTCCTCCTGGTTCCATGATATAATCAAGTAGAAATTAACCAGAGACCAAAGGCTGTAGGAAGGCAAAGTAACCACGTAATCACCACACAGAATAGCTCTGAAAGGCTTCTTGGAGAAGGTGAGTCTAAAGGGTGTGCTAGATGGGTGTAGACCCCCAGAGCGGAAAGGCAGGGGTGAGTGCAATGGCAGGACTCACAGCCGGACAATCGGGAATCAGGTGGCCACAGGACAAAGGTGAAAGGGCCCTGGGTCGAGTCCACCGCTGCAGCCACTAACTGTGGAGAGCTGGTGCGGGGCTCCAGTGAGGCTACTGGGAGTGACCTATGGGGACCTCCAAAGACTACTGAGGGCACATTTTTTGACAAAAACTTTATTTTCTCAGGCTTCAATTTTCTCATCTGTAAATAACAACAACAAAACAAACAAATGAAGAAAAAAATCCCCAGATTGGATGAGGTGGTGTCTGTGGACCCTTTGGACTCTTTCTGGCTCTAATAACCATGTTGGAGCAATGGAAAAAGCAATCGGGAGCACACTGACCCTGCACTCAGCACGGGCCAGGCACTTTTTAAGGGCTTTACAAGTATTAACACTTTTATCCCCACAACCCTATGAAGTAGCACTATTATTGTCATCCTTTTATATGTATATTTTTTAACACATGAGGAACCTGGTCAGAAGTGGTGGGGCCGAAGTAGAAGCCAGGCAGCTGGGCTCCGTAGCCTATTCTCATAACCACTCTGCTTTCCAACAGTGGATGGGGGGTGGGTCTCAGCGCCTGAAAGAGGAAGGCAGTTTTGTTCTCAGGGCAACGAGGAGCTGCTGGAGTTTGTGGAAGAAGGAAGAGGATGGGAATGGTTCTGCGGAAGGTGGAGCTGCATGGAGGTGAGGTTTTCAAGGCTTTGGAATGTGCAATTTTTTTATTGAGAGGTTCCATTTGATCAGCAGTGTATCGTTCTCTTAGCTGAGGAACCCCTGAGCCGAAGGGAGGCTCTGGGGCAGGAGGCCGTCCTGCTCTGCACACTCTGACCCTGGCATTATTACCTAAGGCCCTGGGCAAGCCCCTCCTCTAGCTTGTCTTACCAAGGAAAGTGCCAAGGACATCCGCAGGCAAGTACAGAGCCTCAGCCACTGACAGATGAATCTGTCCTTGCTAAGTGAAGGCTGGTGATCACACAGAGAAACCTACAAATTTGGGTCCTTGAGGGGATGGAGCCTGCAAGGCCTGATGTCACTAAAGCTATCTCTGGGTGTGAGTGTCATGTGTGTGATTTTTTAAAAGCCTGTTACAGGACCTTCAAGTCTGATGTTTTGCTCCTGTGCCATCAGGGCAAAGGTTGAGTCTGTCTTGTTCTTCAGATTTACTGCCACCACCCAGGACGGTCCTTGTGCTTGATAGCTGCTTGACTGTTTGATGGACAGAGGTGAGTGAGGATGAGGAGAGCTGAGTTATAGGTCTCAGAGTCAGAATACCTGAGTTTCACTTCTGCTTTCTTGTGGAGTGGCCTCTGGAAAGTCCCTCTGCCTCTCCCAGCCTCCTTTCTTAAAGGCCACATATTAATGTAAGAACATTTAGTAAACAGTCTTTATGATTAGCTCTTGCCCTTGCATAAGTAATCATTCATGTTGTTAACCTGATTCCACGAAGTTGAGGATATCCATATCCTTACCAATTTTAAGCTATTTCCTGACTAGCAGTGGGGAAATGCATCAAATGTAGCTTGCCAGTTCCATGCCAGTCCTTGGGTGAAGCTAAAGGTCCTATCAGGGGCAATGGAGGTGTCACCCCTGCCTGGGATCCAATGGGGGATTATGGGAGCTGCTGAAGCTCTAAGGACAGCAAGGAGCACATCGTCAAGGCAAAGGTGACATGGTCAGTCTCCGCTGGGGTTGGCAGATTGTGCCAACAAGAGGGAAGAATAAAAGGCATTAATCTAAGTTGATAGCACCCCCACATTCAGCCTTGCCCTTAACAATGTCCTGTCACTTCTCCTGTCTACCCTCCCTTTCTTGTAAAAACAGGAGGTTTTGTATCAAGATGTTGTGGATGACAAGAACAAATAACACTTTCTGTGATTTTTTTTAACCACTGACACCCTCAGATTTATTCAAGAAAACATCTCTTCAATAGAGTTGGCCAATTAACCACTTAAATGGCTTGAAAACTTATTTAATGTCACTGCCTAATCACTTTATGAAATGTCAGTACTCCAGAAAGCAAAAATTTCTACTTCGTACCTCACTTTTCTTATGCTTCACTCCCTTTCTGAAACACAAAGCTTCCTTCCAAAGAAGATGAAAGCCTTAATGCCTCTCCCCTTCTATATGTGCCTGTTATGTTTGCAGAGAATTATGGAATCTCAGCACTGGGCGGGATCAGGGGGATCATTTTACCTCATAAATCACTTTGCTGATGACTAAAGTGAGGCTCCCAGAGGGATGTGACTTGCCTAAGGGCGCCAATTTGTGAGTGGTAAAGCCTGTTTTTTCAATAGCTGTAAGTCATGTAACAGGTGCAGGGAGGTGTGAATACTATGGGATCTAGGGTAGGTTGACCTGGACCTGCCACTGAAATATGTGACCCTATGCAATCCACTCATCCATTTCTATCATCAGTGTTTTCATCTGTTAAAAGGGGTGATTTTATTATCTGTGCTTTCTAAGCATTAACTGCTGCACAAATATGAAATGAGTTATATGTTGTTTATTAATGATAATTAACATTAACAATTTTATTAATTATAATAATACTCTCACACCTATTCTACCTTTTTTCCAGGACTATAACCGTAGCTTAGCCATATCCTTAACTTCTGCACGATATAACCCCTCCTCTGCAATAATTTTCAATGAGGAAACCTTTGTTTCTACCTTATTTGCCAAGACTTAATACACTACCAGCTGATGCCCCGCATCCTAATGACCCTATCTTTTGACACGCCTAGCATAAATGGATATTAAAAACAACAGGAGGATGCAAAAGAATAACGAAAATAGCCTCAGCTAGGTAATAATCTGAGAGTGGTGGAGACGCAATTCCTAGACACTCTACCATTTGCAGATTGCACTGGCTGCTTCTCATGTGACCTGTCTATACTTGATTTTCTGTCAACAAAACTGTGACCCATTTAATTCATGGCTTAAATAACAGATTTGAGCTAATGCACTCAGCAAAGGAAAACCCGTGACCTGTTTTATCTGTACCTTTGGTGCAAATCTAATTTATTATTTGTTTAGGTATAAAGCTGTCTTAAGTATGGTCTCAGTAAATTTATAATATTTTTCATCAAGGAGCTAGCTCAGCCATAACTTTCATGTCCCACCGTCTGACACAGAGGTTACTGACACAGTCAGCTTCGGGACAAGAAGGAAAATGGAAGCAGATGAGGAAGGTGCTAATTGTTTTATCCTGCTGCAGATTAGTGGCTCGACCAGATACTATGAGGCTTTAGACAGTTACAATTTGCTTAACAGGTTGCTGTTACAAAATTTCTAGTGATAGTATCTGTGGATCATAAACAGGAAATGGCCAAAAGCTGTTCCCCTTAAAAAGCCTGATTTTCACACAACTGTCAATGCAGCAATTATTTTGTCTTTTTTTTTTAAAGGTGAAAGAACATGTTCTAGGGTTTCTTTTTTTAAGAGAGTTTTGAAACCTGTTTAAAACTTCTCTTTCTTAAAAAGAGATTTTTTTAGTCAAAATGTCTTCAGATCCTGAAAAAAACCAGTGAAGCGGAAACCATATGATTCCAAGGCCAGGTTTTTCAGAGGAGCAGCCAGCACTGGAATCAGGCATTCTTGCTTTGCTCAGCAGACTTGGCCTGGCAATCAAAACCGTTTGATTCTAAAGCTGATCCTCCTGTAACCAGGCAGATTCTAGTGCATTGTGAGCTCTGAAAAAGCCTAATTACAAACCAGGAATGACAAGATGCACAGGTTGACTCAGTACAGCTCACTCCTTTCAGAGAGCACCCAGCTCTTTCACACGTGCTGTCACCTGTCCTTAGAAACCCCTCTACCAGCAGGTAAGGTGGTGGCTGCTGCTGTTGCATCACAACACAGAAGGCCAACACTCCAAGATGTTCCGTAACTGGGCCAAGGCCACACATTGTCACTAGCTCACAATGACCCCTCAATGAAATACATGGAAATGATTCATCAAATACTTTTGAGCACCAACCATGTGCAAGTGGTGAGATTACAGAAACAAAAACACGGCCTCTGACCTTGAGGGGTCCATAGATTAGGTAGGGAGGGTGTGCTGTGACCCAGCTGAGTGAGGACAGGTGGTCAGAGTCATCACTCTACTCAAAAAACTGCCACTCTAGCTTCTTCTCACACAGAGAATAACAGCTGGTCTTCTCTGGGGAGTGAGGGGACCCTCAGCAGGCCAGGCTGCATGCAGAATGGGAGAGGCTACATTGTCTCTTACGTGTCTGTATTATTTCTCTACTGCTCTGTAATAAATCACCACAAACGTATTGACATAAAACAATACAGATTTATTATTTCACAGTTTCTGTGGGTCAGAAATGCAGGTCCAGGTTAACTGGGTTCTTTGCTCAGGCTCTCAGTGGACGGAAATCCAGGTGCTGGCTAGGGAAGCAGTTCTCATCCAGGGCTCAGGGTCCTCTTCCAGCTCACGTGGTTGTTGGCGGAATGTGTCTTCTTGAGGTTGACTATGTTTCCTTGCTAGCTGTTGCTGGGGGTTGCCCTCAGCGCCCAGGGTCCACCTGCAATTCCTGTTGCAGAATGGGCCCTGCCCCAGAGGCCCTTCGCAGAATGGCTGTTTGCTGTCTCCCAGACCAGCTGGAGCTTGTCTCTTTGACACTTCACGTTCTTCTAAAGGCTAACCTGATTAGGTCAGGCCCACCCAGGATGCTGCTCAAAGTTATCGGGAAGTCTTTGTCCTCACTGCCACCACCATAATCTAGCTATTATCTGCCCTCTGGACTTTCAATGCATTCTGCATTCATTAGATCTTAACTCAAAGTCAACCCATTAGCAACCTGATCGTGGGAGTGAAATCCCACCATACTCACAGGTCCTGCCCACACTTAAGGGAAGGGGATTATATAGGGCATACACAGAAGGATGTGAGGATCTTGGGGGCCATGGGAGAGTCCTACTTTCCACAGTGTCTTCCCCTCCACGTCCGTGCATTTCTACCTTGTGTTGGCTGCCTCGGCCTCTAGTGTCAAGTAGCTGCACTCTCCAAAATGAACATCTTCCCTTTTCCTCCATCAATATGCCTCTAAAAATAAATACAGCAATATTTTATGAAAGGAATTAATCACTAATGGCTGTGTTTCAGGTAATGTAATGAGCACTTGCATTTGTATTGTCAATGCTTAGCGTAGTGTCTGGCACTTAGGAGTTCTCAATTTGTGTTTCTTCAATAAATGAATATGTTGAGTGATTAAATGAGAAATATTTTGGGCATCCTCATCAGATTACATCCATATAAAAAATGCCTACCCTTCTCAGTGAAAGCCTGATTCCTCTTTTTAGTTTTGAATCACATTTTTTCCTGGTAATGCTTGCTTATTATAAAGCACTCGGTATTTTCCTTTTTTTCTGTGATTTTATTTTTTATATTTAATTTTTTAATCCAACTGGAACTAATTTCTCAATATTATGTATAAAATAGTCCATCCTCCATGCAATTAGTCTGTGATGCTTTTTTTATATAAGTTTATTTCTGAGCTTTCTATTCTATTTCATTGTTCTGCTGTTCAATTTATGTGCCTGTAACAACGATTTTAATTTTGGGAATTTTATCATGCTTTAAGATCTGGAGCTGCCTTCTTTTAGCCCCTCTCTCAACCAGTTCATTAAGCGAGAGTCTTTCTGCCTGCTCTAGTGCCTTAGGTAGTGCGGTATTCTTTGGCACGGTCTGGACATGGAGACAGATCTAGGATCATATTCTACCTCTGCATTTTCCTAGCTCAACTCCTCTGGATCTCATAAAATATAAGCTTAAAATAATAACATCTGCATAACAAGCTTCTTGTGAGAACTGAGGCAACTTCTAAGAATCGCCCAGCACATAGTAGGTGGTCAACACCTACTAGCTGGAGTAGAGGAATGACTCTGAACATCCAGTCACTCATTCTTCCATTCCCTATCCTGCACAGGGACTGCAACTCTTTGGAAAGCACCCTGTATGGGTGCTGAGGCACAGATCTCTCAGACTCAGGCCGACCTTTAGGCTGGGGCATTCAGGATTACTGCTTGGTTTCACCCTCTGTGCAGCCCCTTTGACCCACACGGATCAAAGGGAAGTCTGGTGATTTTGTGAGCTGGAACCAGTCCAGAGTGACTGGGGCAGGGGGGTTCTGGCAAGGGGCATGAAACAGGTCTGAAGGCCACGTTGCCTCCCCTTACAGGAGTGCCAGGGAATTAACACCCTTTGTCTCATGCCTGGTTAGCCCATCTCTGGGCTTTGGCAGTCAGAGAAAGTTCTCAAGCTGCAAATTACAGGTGCTAGGGGTTAGAGGTCATTCACGCACGTTCTGGCAAGAGGACATGGGCAGATTCTGACAGCATGTGCTAGAAATTACAGATTGAAGAAACGATCACAATTCCAAGAGGCTCCACAGTACTGAATAGTGCCTTGCATCTGCCCAGAGGTTTATTAAGGTGACTAACTATCCTTAGACAAAGTGCAGGCACAGGAAATCAGAAGTTTGTGATGAGTCACAACAGAGCCAGGAATTTTAAAGGCCAAAATCTTCTTTCCTGGCAACTTCCCTCCGACTCAGAAAGGGCAGGGCATGCACTCATGGATCCCTTCAAGAAGGGTATCTGAAAGCTGCTCTGCGGTTTTAGGAGCCGGGATAGAGGGACATGACAGGCACAGCCCTGCCCCGTGGTGCTGTCATGCTGCGTGGTGAGGAGAGCACCATGAGTACCCCTGCATGCACGATCCACTCTGACAGTGCAGTACAGCAGTCTGAGTTCCCCAAACTCGATCTCTGCATGACCTTCAGCATAAGAACATATCAGATATTCAGTGCTGGAAGAGGTCTTAGATATTAACTAGCCACACCTTTTTATTTACTAGAAGCTACCCTAAACCCAGAGAGGGAGGTGATCTGCCCAGCTTCACCCAGCTTCATAGCAGCAATGGGACTTCACTAGTTTTCAACCTGACAAATCTCCATCTGGAAAATAGGGTTGCTACTTGCCTTATATCAAGCTTTTAGAGGCATTGCTTCTGAGGCAATTACAGCAAGAAATTGGACATGTGTGAGAGAGGAAGACAGAAACGAACGTTGCCAAGTGTGTCAAGTTGGGAAGCAGGGTAGCAAATGTCAATAAGGGTTAAGAGTCAGAACCCCAGAGTTCAAATTCTGGCTTCCCCACTGAATAGCTGTGTGGACTTCAGCAACTTTCTTAATCTCTGTAAGCCTCATCTTCTCAACTGTAAAATGTTGTCAATAGCGTTTCCTCCTAGGTTTGTTTTAAGGATTAAATGAAGTGAGCACTTAGCTGAATGCCTAGAACCGAGCTGTTTACTAGGATAAAGGGTTTCGAGAATGGGCCCTGCCCAATGTGTCTGATGCTCACAGGTCCAGGGGTAAGACCAGGCTGCTCCAGTGACATCGCCTTTTGTACTTTTCCAGCTCCGAGTTCCGGAGGAGCAGCGCAGAGGGGAAGAGCCTGGCGAGAGAATGAAGAAACCAACCGCGCGGGGGAAGCATGAGGTGGCAGCGTGGCACTCGGTTTAGAGGGCTTCGGAGGGCGGCGGCCCCATGGACAGCCCTGCTGGCGCTGGGCCTGCCCGGCTGGGTGCTGGCTGTCTCGGCCGCGGCAGCCGCGGCGGTCCCCGAGCAGCATGCCTCCGCGGCCGGCCAGCGCCCCCTGGACTGGCTGCTCACAGACCGGGGCCCCTTCCACCGCGCGCAGGAGTACGCTGACTTCATGGAGCGGTACCGCCAGGGTTTCACCACCAGGTACAGGATCTACAGGTGAGTGGGGGCCTCCTGCGCCAAGACGGGGGCTTCCCCCAGCACCCAGCCCGCGCAGGCTAAGCCAGCCGCGATGCCCTCGCGCTGCACGAGAGGTGAAAGCTGGAGGAACACCAGGCAGCGGATAGAAGCCTACCATGTTGGTTTTAAAAAAGAAAGAAGAAAACACATCCAAGCTAGAAAAACCTGCTGATGCCTCCTGGGGAACTTAGCAAAAGGCTTTCTATTTATAGGTTGTGCTGCTTATAAATTGAGGACAAATCAGGCAGCACGGAATCAGCGTGTGGCCCGTGCTGCCGTAGGAGGTCAGAGTCAAATGCTGGGGCCAGGTTTTAACTAATGGGTTAGATAATTTTGTGAGTTGTAATTACTTAGACATACAAACGAAGGAAGGGCAGCTCCAGCTCCTGCCTTAAAGGTCTGGGGAGCCCTGCAGGGTCAGGGACAAACCCACCCTCGCCCTTGTCAACACCTCAGGCTCAGCTGGCAGTAAAACGTGAGACCTGCCTGAGCCTTCGCCAGATGGGGAAAGCCAGGCGCATGTTCCCGGCTACTGGACCAGCCTTCAAAGGTGGACTGTTCCTCCCAGTCCTTACCTGGGCTGACTTAGCAAGCCTCAGGGCTCCCACGGGTGCGTCCCTGAATCCACACTTCCTTGATCCCTGTGCCCACTCACCCCCCTTGTCATCTTTCTTTTTCTCCTCACCTCACCTGCTTATTTAGATAATGCTGGGAGCCTCACTGAATTTTTTTCTTTTCAGAAAGACATTCATTTTCTAATTACAAATTAGTTTCTAATGCGAAAAAGGCATGGAAAAGCACAAAGAAAAACAAAACCCATAAAATCACCTATTCTTTTAGCATCTAGAGGTTGCTATTGTGAACATTTTGACATATACATTTCTAGTCATGTGAACATACTCATATTTTTGGACCTCTTGCTAGATTTAGCACTTTATATGTCTTATGTAAATGACCCTGTTTAAGCCTTCCAATAATCTTATGTTGGAAGAATTTTCACCCCTTTTTACAGATGGGGAAATTGAGGCCCAGAGAAGTTAAGCAACTTGCTGAAGAGCACGAAGTTGGTAAATGGTGGAGCCAGAAATAGTTCCTAAGTGGTCAGACTCCAGAGTCTAGGTTCTTAAAAATATTAATATATTTGGACATTTTTCTTTTTCTGGGAATTTTTTAACATCTGCAGTAACCATGTTACCTGTTAAGGTTAGTAAGGGGTCTCAGAAATAGGGTTTTAGGAGTATCAAGTGCAGTACTGGAAGATTCCAAAATGGTGAGGCAGCAGCCATTTATAGAGGCCATCCACCCTGGTCATGATTCCCGCACCGAGGTGCCAACCCAAGGGCAGGATCAGATGTTTGAGGGGCTGGCACTTTGTGGGCACAGAGGCATGTAGAGATGAGTTCCTGCTCTCAGGAGTACCCTGCCCTGCTCTCCTCTCTGAGCATTGCTCTGCACTGTGCTTAGGTCCAGTCTGGTCCTGGAAGGGGTTGCAGTTCACACTCCCTGCTTCGGTGGCTTTGGTCCTCACCATCTTCCCAACACTACAGCAGATTCCCGCAGAGTCACAGAGGCAGAGACAGCCAGTTCAGGCGGGGAATGGCAATGTTAACATCTGCTCAGCTAACAGAAGATGAGTAGAAGAGGTATAGAGCAGAGTGTTAATGCAACCATCAGTAGCTATCTGAGAATCTAGACACATGCCACCACAAATTTTCTATAAGGCAAACTCAGAGTGATACTTCTCTTTATCAAAGAATTTCTTTTTTCATCTTTACCAAAAAAAAAAAAGAAAAGAAAAAGAAGAAGAAGCAGAACATCCACTCTAGAATGTATTTAAGTAGAGAATCCCTCCAGTCCAGTAAAATAAGACTTAACTTACCTTATACTTTTCGATGTATCCCAAATCTCACAGAAGCATTGTAATTGCCAGAAATAATTTTTAAAACATGTTTTGGGACCGAAGTCAGGCTAGGAATCCTAACAGCACTCTCCATTTCAAAGAGCGATAAGAATGAGAAGGAATAAACCATAAACCATCAGTTTCCTCCTCCCCTCAGCAGATTTTCTTCTCATCAAGCCCTAGTCCCAAGCCTGGAGAGCCTGGCAGCCACTTAACGCCTGGGCGGCAGCTCAGAGCTGGCCCATGGGGAGTGTCTGTAATCATTTCTGCACCATCAACTGTTCTATCAGTTCGTAATGGTTTTCTGATCATTTAATGTGACAGGCTCTTACACTGTGCCATTCTGCTTCTCTGGGGTCAGTTATTGCACATGAACCTGTACTTGGGGAAACAGTAACCAGTCATTCTGACAGGAATGTAATATTCTGATCTGTGACCCTTTGGTGGGCAAAGAGAGAATGGTCACACCCGCTGCTTCCGGAGCACTCTGGGCGTGTTCCCATTAGCTATTAAGCAAAATGGAGGCATCATGGACACAGGTAGGATTCTGTATTATCCCAGTGGGAATTCACTCTTATCCTTTCTCCTTGTGTATCTAGTGGCAATTTCCTCTGAAAAATTCAGGACCTTCTTACGCGGATTAAAGCAGGTCACAGAAAACTGGTAAAACACACATTGAGAGTCATCCCCAGATTTCTCTCCTAATATCCAGAAAGGCAGAGGGAGAAAAAGACTTACAGAGACTATTAGAAATCTCTGTGGGGAGATATGGGGTCTCAAACATAACTAATGGCTCATTTCATTCTTTAAGAAAGCTTTAGGACATGGAAATCAGATGGTGCCCGTGTGCGCCTTCCATATAAGAAAGGGAATAGGCTGTGAAGGGAAGAGTGAGACTTTCCAATGGGGCTGGAATGTGTGGTACAAAATCACTTGAAGGTCTCTCATGTAGACCTTCTTTCCCTTCTAGCTGTTGAACAGATCATAACTATTGGAAAGCAAGGTTCTAATATCAAACTCCAAATTCTACCTATTCTTACTTGGATAGCAGAGGGTGTTCTCCCTTTGAGAAGGTGAGTAGTCATTCTAGAACAGTTTTAGCCTCTCTAACCATCGACCCCCAGAAATTGTTGCTCTCTTCGTTACCAATTTGTATTCATGTAGGTGTAGGTGCTTAAGAGTGAAGATTCTGGAACCAGGGGGCCTGGATTCTATTCCTGGAGCTGAAGCTTACTAGCTGTATAGTGTTGGCCAAGATATTTAATTTTCTTGTTCCCATTTTCCATATTTGTACAGTGTGGACAATAATAGCATCCATCAAATGGACTGATGTCACAATTACATAAGTTAATTGATGTAAGTCACTTAGAACAGTGCTTTATAAATATTAGCTATTATTATTAGATTGTCCTCAATAAATATTAGCTTATGAAGAATGGTAATAAGAACCATGGGTGGTGCTATTTTGCTATAATGTCTGCTGAGGGCTTAGCATTCGACAACCTATATTAGAAGGGGAAAAATTGTTCTCTTTCTTTCCCATTTAAAGCATATTAACCTTTACAATCCAGCTCTTTGCTGGAGGTGAGGGACGGAACTGAAGACTGATTGAATCTTCCCTGGGGCACACTGTTACTGGCCTGTGGGCTACCAGAGGGAACAAGATGGTTTCCAGCGTATATTAGAGTTGTCATGGGCTGAGCTCTTGCTCCTAAAGTCTGGGGTTGCTAACTGAGCAGGCCTTCCTTGGGGTCGTCCTTCAGAGGCCAGTCGCTGCTGGTTCCCTAGTCCCAGGGATGAAATGCACAGTCTCAGGATGGCACTGTTAAGAGAAGAGAGACAATACGCACTCTGGGTAAGTCCTCCTAGGCAAAAGGATGGGCTTGGGCATCTCACCACTTTTTGGCAATCTTGTAAATTCCATTGACCAACCTCTCAGTATGTCTTGAAGCCCTGCTAGACCAAGATCTGAGCAATCAGCCCACTTCTCAGACATGTCTTTTAATAGGCTTGTGGAAAGAACTAGAAGAGCAGAGATCCTGTCTCCAGTTCCATATGTGACCTCCAAAATCCCCCTTTCCTTGCTCCATCCCATAGCCCCCACTACAATAAACACTCATGACAAGTCTCCCACAGCAGCCCTACAAGGGGGTATTAGTGTCTAAGGTAGTGACACAATTGTTCAAGGTCAGAGAGGTCGCCAGTCATAGCCAGAAACAGCACTCAGGGCTCCTGACTCGAAGTCTCCTGCTCATTACTCTGGACCACTCCACTTTCCTTTGACTGGTAAGTGCATCTTCATCGTAACATGCAACCTAATAGGGCACCTAACTTGAACTGATGCAAATGTAAATATGGCTTCTCGAAACACTCTAGCGGTAATGTTTCATTCTCCCTTTGCTACAAATCAAAGTAATGAGCAGTCTGGGTTTTTTTTTTTTATTTCTTTTTTGCATTAAGGTTTTAATAGAGAGATAATCATGGGATTGGAAAAAATCCAAGCCACTATGATGAAACACTTAAAACTCAGAAAGAATAAATTAAAATTAAGAGAGAAGTTAGAAATGCTGTGGAGCAATGAGTGTGATGTGGTGCTGGGAGGCACGTGGGAGCACAGCACGCGGAATTCCAGTCACCACCTTAGCCCTCGTGACCTCCATCTCCACCCACCTCCTTTGGGAAAGGAAGCGTCTGGGGCTACATTAGAAGTCTTTGGGGAAGAAAACAAAACAAGACACACTTAAATAGATATCTTCATTGACAAAAGGGACACCATATTCTGTTCATATTGTGGAAAAAGTTTGCAAATTTCTAGGCCCAAAGTAGGACAAAGCTGAAAACCAAGAGGGTGCAGGGCAGGCAGGGGTAGAATCTGTGATGTGAATGATGGCAGCTGACAAGGCACCAGGGCAACAACCCCCAAGAAAAGACAATCCGTTTGTAACTAATCAGGGTGAAAATAAGATTTGGCGATAGCTTAGATGTGCAGTGAGAAGTAGGAAGAGCCAAGTGTTTGATCCTCCTGCTCAAGTGCAGCTGTGTCAGCATCACCTGAGAGTTGTCAGCTACGCAGAGCCTCGGCCCACTCCGGCCTGCATTGTCATAGGAAGCCCGGGTGGAAAGGCTGACACTGAAGCTTGAGGAGGGCTGTATTTGACCACGCTAAG